>NW_009259719.1:4840480-4858177 GCF_000687185.1 Egretta garzetta
GAGGGGGCAGATTGAGCAGAGAGTGTCTCTTTGGACAATAGTTGCTGACAAGAATGCAAATAAAAATACTTCCTATGGCCAGTCAATCTACTGACAACCTCCTTTTCCCCCTCACCTTCCACCAATCATTCCAACACAACCTGCGTCCCAGATCCTTGGGGAATGGCTGGTCATTATCGTGAGTTTTTGTCCCCCATGGGACTATGTGATTCCTAAGATGGCAGATGAGCTTTCTGGGATCACTGCCACAAGTCTGGTAATGGACACAGCTAGAATAAATGAACAGCTTCTGCTTTCACTGCTTGGCTAGCAGATGCACTGCCATGAGGTAAATGAGGACAGAGACTGCCTTAATTATTCTACCTTTTCTGTCAGCCCATGTGCCAGTTACACCGAGAGCCTAGTTCAGCAAAGCACTTTATAACTATGAATTTTAAGCCAATCCTTAAATACTTCAAATAGGCAGTAACATGATTTTTTTTTTCTTAATTGAAGTTCAACACAGCGGCTTTCTTCCCCAAACAATCCCAGCCCTCAAAAAGATTAACCAATGATCAACCCAAATTTCTGCCTCTCCAATTAAGATGTTTGCAACCTGCTACCAATTTTGGTCAAGTATTTATTGCCTCTTACGAAAAATTGAGCACATTTCCTAAACAGTAACTCCTCCTTACACTCTTCACATTGCAACAAAAGTTCCAAATAAACATCCTAACTGAAAAAAATCTTCAATGTCAAAACTGTGAACAGTGTGAAACAGATTGCACCATGCATTGGAAGCAAACTGTAGCTCTGTGTTTAAGAAAACAAACATGGTGAGAACCAGTGGGTATTAGTATATGGTGTTGGTCAAACACTTCTTTTTACATATTGTGTCAAAGGGTATGAGAGTATGCCAAACCAAATGAACACATAGTGATGATGTAATTGTGATTACAAATATAGAAGGAAACATCCAAATGACAAATACATATGATGACAATAATGTATATAGGAAAGCATTCAGGTTGCCAAAATATCTTCAGAAATGTGTAGTGTATGCGTGTATGTATATACATATGTGATTTGTTCAGAGAATAATTATTGGAATTCAAATGTGCTAGCAGGTAATTTTCTTCACGGTCTTTGATATCAGTGTGTGCTGCTTTTGGCTGGGATAGAGGCTGGCATGGGGCTGTGTTTTGGATTTGTGCTGGAAACAGCATTGATAACCCAGGGATGGTTTTGTTGCTGCTGAGCAGGGCTGACACAGAGCCAAGGCCTTTGCTTCTCCTCACCCCACCCCACCAGCGAGCAGCTGGGGGGGCACAAGGAGCTGGGAGGGGGCACAGCTGGGACAGCTGACCCCAACTGACATCCCACACCTTATGACATCATGCTCAGCATATAAACTGGGGGAAGGAGGAGGAAGGGGGAACATTCGGAGCAATGGCATTTGTCTTCCCAAGTAACTGTTATGCATGATGGAGCCCTGCTTTCCAGGGGATGGCTGAACACCTGCCCGCTAATGGGACGTAGCAAATTAATTCCTTGTTTTGCTTTGCTTGTGCACGCAGCTTTTACTTTCCCTGTTAAGCTGTCTTTATCTCAACCCACAGGTTTTCTCATTTTTACTCTTCTGATTCTCTCTCCCATCCCACTGGGGGTGGAATGAGCAAGCAGCTGCATGGGGCTGAGCTGCCAGCTGGGGTTAAAGCACGACACAGTGCTCTCTATATTCCCTGTTCAACATGAACCAAATGCCCATATACATAATTTAGTAAAGATTTTGAATTAATTTTTAAGAACCCCAGCATAGATAAAAAAAGTATCTTTTCCCTTGTAAAAGATGTATTTAAAACTAGCTGATGGCACTATGCTGATGGCATAGGGCATTATGATAACTAATATTGTTGTGCAATAAAGTAACTAAATTATTAGTATTAACACCTTTATGCAAGCAGCTCAGAAATGTACTTCTATTTCCAAATTAAATATTGCAACACAGTATAGATTTCATACTGCAATAATACTTCATACTAATGAAAGCAAAGCCATGTGAGAATGTATTTTTCTGACCTATCCTTAAGCCTGAAGAGATACATTTGCAAAAGTCTACAAAATGCATTAACAGTATTCAAAAATATCAATTACTAGCAACAAAACATAAGTTCTAACATATGATACTGATGCATAAAGTGGGATTCAAACTGAATTGCAGTGCTTCTGTTCAAAACTGGAATCCGGAATCTCTTACAGGAGGTAGATACAAGGCTTTTAATCCACTCCTCCACACAAGCGAGATCAGCTGTCCCACCAGGTAAGTGGGCAGCCATACAAAAACAATCACCAGCCCCCCCAGCACACACTCCACTAGCAGTCTAGCAAACAAAAAGAGCATCCCACTGTTTGCAAGTCAGCATCACGCACTGCATAGCCCTGAAATGGCAATAACGGTGCTCCGTCTTGCCAAATGGCCGAATATCCAATTCTGGGTTTGTGAGAGACTTTTTTGATCTATGACATTGCTACCAACCACTGTTAGTTGTTACAGTCATGTAAGCATTGAATAAGCCTCACGTGTTTACAGTGATTATACAAGACAAATAGGTTTGCCTGAGGGGCTCACAAGGAAGGTATCAATGCTGTTCCTTTAAGCCCTATTTCAGCAAGGAACTTGAATTTTACTTGACTTCAAGCATAAAATTAGTCCCATTAAACATTTTCAGAAAAGAAGAGGAAAGTGAACTCTCCATTATTTTCTCGACATTTTGGCAG
This sequence comes from Egretta garzetta, assembly GCF_000687185.1. Lineage (NCBI taxonomy): Eukaryota > Metazoa > Chordata > Aves > Pelecaniformes > Ardeidae > Egretta > Egretta garzetta. The sequence continues at coordinate 4,843,238 of NW_009259719.1, forward strand.
TACATGAATGGTAAAAGAAACTTAAACAAAAAATGTGAATTAAAACCTTCATAACTACTACTGTAACAATGTGATCATGCCTCTAAGTCATCCAGTGCTGGTCATCCAAATGGTTTCTGAGCTGAAAAAGATAATTTCTATATAGTCAGGCCAGACTGAAGCTTGTCTGTTATTTCCATTTAAGAACATACTCATTTATTCAGAATTTATTCCCAATTTATTTAGAATTTATTTCCAATTTATTTCTCTCTCATTGTCTTAAGTTATATATGTGCTTCTCCCAGAATGGACTGACTATATCTTGTGTCTCACAATCACTACTCTGCTTTTTTAATTGAAAAGGAACCATTTTTATGACCACACAAGATCTTGCGTGTCATGTGAAACTTTTTAGAAATAAAAGGTTACAACAACCAAAGTATTTGCATAGGTTTTAGTAGTGTTTTTAATTATTTTATTGCTATACCATAGACATATTTACTTATATATACTTGCCTCTAACAATTTCTAAAAATAAAATGAACATGAAAACCAATTAGGTTCATAAAAAAGAACTGGTTAAAGGAAGGGATATTAAATGACAGAGTAAATTAAAAAAAAAAAATCAATCATAGAAAATAGTGTATTGCCAAAATATATGTTGCTCTGAGGTGGTTCATTTCTTGAGCTGGTCACTGAGCCAGTCACTGAGGATACTGAGCAGTCCTGTAAATTGCTGAACACATTAAACACTGATTTTCATGGGCATGAAAAATATAACACAGTAATTTCCTGATTATATGTGAATGGGAGGTTACTGGATCAGAAGAATCAGCCTCAGGGCACCATATACGTTATTATAAAATATTTAAAAATAAGTAAAGGAACAACAAAATAAAGAGATGACATTTAATTTCCAGAATCTAATACTGAAATCAAGGTGATATGTAACTAGAAAGTCCAACCCACTCTCAAAAAAGCTGGGTCATGTTACATACAAGAAGAACTTGCTGGCCTTTGGAATCAGTATAAATGTACACAGCTAGGCTATCAGAATGATGCTGAGTTGTTTCCACAGCATGAGGCAATTATATATGCAAACCTATATGAATATTTAGTTTATCTTGAGTAGGTTGTTTTAGGTATTCACATTCTTTCAAGTCGTCTTTAACATTGATCAGTTAAGATGGCCATATTTGCAGTCACAACTGCAACAAGATCTGATTTTACATTAGTGCTAGCAATTTCAGATCACCCCTCAAACAAGGCTGAGTTTCCTCAGTTTAAGAAGTTTCTGTAGTGGGAATTTTCACAGGTGCCATTTCAATCATGCTTCAAAACCCATTGAAAACAAAGCCTTGTTAGCATCTTAGCAGAGCTGTAGATTTCCCAGGATCACGGTCAGTATTAGATAAAAAGTACAGGTGGAATGGCACAATTCAGAATATGGAAAAAATATTAAGAAAAAGATTCTAAAATACATAATTTGGATTATAGAAATTTACACAAAACTAATGAAGTAGGAAGAATTCAGTAGTACCAAAACAATAAAAGTAATAAAAATATAAGAAATATCCCTAGACACTCTGCAGTATTCACTGTTTCATGCTGAAAGTGGGAAATCAAGCCCAGAAATATACTGAACTGTAATACATTAATGACTTGCACAAACAAAGCACAAAACAGTGGGAAAGACCAGAAACAGACAATACTTAGTACACAAACAGTCTGCTGTGCAGTACTAGAAGACATCAAAGATGAGCCTTGTTTCTCTAGTGAGTGTGGCATGAAAAGCTGAGAAATGACAGTGCCAGTTCTTGACTGTGCTGTGTACTTTCCCTGAAGATCACTACTTGATCTCCAGAATAATTTCAAGACAGCTGTGTGAATTACTAAAATGACAACGTTCTTCTCAGCTGAAAGCTCAGCAGTGATCAGTTGCAAGTAATGCTGTCAAACTAACACTCTCTACACAGTGTTAAATACAGGGTCAAATACAGGGTCATCTTCTAGGGTCACAGAAGGATATTTGAGCTATTTTTCAATCTCTTCGTAATCACATATTTTGCAGTTATTAGGGAAAGCTATTCTAAATGATTGGTCTTTTTATGCTCCTCAGATATTACGTTCATCTACACTAGCACTACTGTGAATGGAAATAGTGGGTAAACTGTAAATACTTGAGCTGAAAGTCTAAATCCAAACTTTTCTGGAAAACAAAACCAACCAACCAATTAGAGGCAGCTTTTAAAAATCTGCTCCGTGGACTGTAATTATACTTTGAGAAATGTCTCAATGGGACAGTACAGCTCTGTGCTGACTGACCCTCCCTGCCAGCTCAAGTTCCTTCGTCTGACAGACAGAAAGATCCATTGCCCACTGAGAACTGAGCAAAATCAGTCCAAAATCTAAGGGTCAGGCTAAGGTCCTTCTGCTCCCACGTTATCACACCACTCCTCCATTGTTCTCTCCAGTAATGCGGTCAGTCGTGAGATTCTCATAGTTTAACTTAAAATCAGGAAGGAATTTTAAGGTGAATCACCCTTGAAATGGTTTTGATTGTATTTACTCTTTGAGATGGCAGTGTAGAACTTGCAGCTTCATAAAGTAATTTGAAGTCTTTAATGAGGGCTAATAAACTCTGTGTATGCTTGAAGATATTCTGCCATCTTAAAAAAAAAAAACTAAAAGAATATATTTGTTTTCTATATTTGGTTGAAAAGTGCTGATGTGCTCTGAAGTGAGACCTGTATGGGCACAGTGTAAGAAGTATTTCCTTTTACAGCAGCCTTATCCACTCATTTCTGCCCTACCACAGCCCACACTTTTGCCAATACTTCGTGCTTAGCACCTCATCCAACCAACTTGAAACGCTCACACTTTTGTGGAAGCCCAGCTCACATAGCTATGGGGTTAAGAAGGGCTGTGAGTGATGCTGCTTGAGCTCACAGTGATGCCAAAAGAAATCCTCATCAAACCACGGCCTCAAGCAAAACCAGCCTGAGAAATCCCAGCTCCTCGTAGGTGGTCTGCTGATCTGAACAATGCACTGAAAGCCAAAAACTGTCTTCCAGACAGATGTTACTTGAGAATTATGCATTTGCTTTTTTTTTTTTCCTCATCTTGCAATGCCTGGAACAGATCACAGTTTTGTCAAATACAATTCCTATTTCATGTTCCTGGGCAACTTTATCATCATGGTATTCACAGATCCAAAATCAAGGTACTGTCTAAATGGAGTAAAAGGTATCGCTTCCGCTATTGACTGGAGGAATGTGATCCTAAGAACTGGGCTCCTGACATGAACCACTTTGGAAAATAAATTTTAAAATGTGTTTCTCTGAAAATCTGTTTTAATTAAATGGCAATGACAGCCACAGGACGGATTTGCTTCCCCAAAATATGATAGAGGTATTGCAAGTTAAATATTCACCACTGGAGAGTATTTATTCAAATTTAGAAGTATTTTGAAAGATGATGCATATTAAATATCCCTACTGAAAAGAAACCATTTCCACTGGGGAAAAAAAAAGATGTCTGGCAAGTAGCTTTCTAGAACAAATTTAAGAGAAAAGGAATGTTATTAACCAGCTCATAACCTGTGACTGCTGCAGAAAAATATGCAAGCTAAATATCTTCAAAGAATACCAAGCAACTATTTATACCTGCAGCTTTCTCTAACTAATCTGTTCTTTGACCCAGGAAAAATAAGTGAATGTTTGGGGTCTCCTGCATCATGGCTATTTCTGTATGACTTAGTTCTGAGAGTGATAACCGGGTAAGAGCTGCAGCAGGTGGAACACGCTAAACCTCACCTACTGAGCCTGCGCTCTCCCTGAGCATTTTCAGTGGCTGGGCTGGATCCAAGTCCCACCTTCTTCAGTCTCCCTTCTTCAGGTCTCAAGAAGCATTAGAGGGAAGAGGCAATTTCCTCTGAAGTTTTATTTTGACTAGTTGAACACAGAAACGTGTAAGTATGGGAAGCACTTGCATATCTGCTACAGAACCAGTATGTATTTTGCGGTTTCATTTAGCATTTTTGCGAAACAGCGTTCCTTGTTAAAGCTAACAACCAGGATAGAAAACAGGCAAAAATCAGTTTTTCCCTATTTTTTTATTGGAAAGGGATCTTTCGGTTGTCCAGACACCTATATGTGTAATGTCCATCAGTCAAAATTTTGGTGAAAAGATAGAATTTTCCAAGTACTTTAAGAGTAATTCAAATTTCAAAACATTTACTGCAGGATGGGAAAAGCAAAAGGAATAGGAAAAAACCCCCAACATTCTATTTTCCACAACGTGGAAAGCCTTACTTTATGTCCCCTTCTTCTGCTACCTTATGAAATACGAATGTTAACATTGTTCTAAAACCCAAACCACCCCCAGGAAAAAAAAAAAAAAAAAAATATTATTTGTTAAACTGAGCCACAGAAACAACTTACAGAATCTTGAATTATCTTGGTCAAGCTACCTAAAAAAATCACTGGGCTTCAAATAAAATATTAACAGAGCCTTAATTCCTTTTTCATACATAAAACATTTTAAATATTTTCTGTACATATATAGAAAAATATAATTCTCATTGTCTCACTGTGCTGTGTGCATGTGCAACTATACGGGTATATAGATTTATAATAACAGTTTGTACAAACATCTATATCAATGTTTTGGTCTTTGATTTCAGGATAAAACATACTTTTCTAAAAGAGGATTTGGGTAATAAAGTTTACATTTTCTGTATTTCTTGATGACAGCAATTACTTTTTAGTGCATGAACAGTTGCTACTTACATTAACTTCTGTTATAGCAATATCAACGACGCTACCAACAACAATTAAGGCATCAAAAGTGTTCCATGCATCAGTGAAATAGTGCTGTTAGGACAAGCATTCAGCAGAAAGAGAGCAAGAGAAAAACACAAACAGAAAAAGAGAAGAAAAGGACAGTGTTATAACACAGAAACACTCTAGGCTTCTCTGATGTACCACTATACAGTCTAATCTTTCCCTTTCATAGCTAAAAAAAATTGGTAGAAAAAAAAGGCTATTTATTTCCCAAATCAACATAATTGACCTATGACTGGTCTGTACTCAAACTTTAGAAACATCAGATCAAAATCTGTGACTTGTCCAGATGATGGAAATAGTGGGGAGACAGAGAAAGAGAAGTAGGGACTGGGGAAAGTAAGCTGGGGTATACTCACATCAGCTTCACTGAGAACGACGTCTACTATGCTGCCAATAACGATGAGGGAGTCAAACGTATTCCAGGCATCACTAAAATAGCCCTGAACAGAGCAGGCAGGGTGCAAACGTTTGTGATTACACATGAAATGTCAAATATTTGCATACTTCTGTTTAGTTTTGCATAAACAGAAATTAGTTAAACAAAACCTGTGGTCTAATGAGAAAACAAAACAAAAACAAACAATATTGCCTACTGAAGGAAAAGCAACATATATGTGCATGTGTGTGTATATATATACTTTATATATATACATGTACAGACACACACACAGACACACACACGCACACACACACACGCGCAGTACACATGCATAATACGCCATCATATAAGCACAGTGTCGGCAAGCAAGCCTTCATCCAAAACTGGTTTTGGACTTCTAGCAAGGCTGAAAAAGTCTAACATATATACCCTAACAAGCATGACAAAACCCCTTTGATAATATTTCTACACGACCAAGCCAACAGAAACCTCCTTAACATTTATGATACTCCTATCTCAGTGACTGGTAAAAATATTCAAAGGGTCAGAGCTCATCACTGGTTAATCACGCACAATTATTAATGCGGAACTGTGCATAAATATTAGAGAACTGACTTCATCTTCTATTCATAAACTAGGTTAAATATAAGAACTCACGCTATACTTGCAGTCAGGGCCTGATTCTGTAACCAGTGAAGTCAGTGCTAGGAACCAGAGCAACCTGAACCATTTCTTATGCTTTCAGTGCAGCCAGTCCAATGTCTGAAAATTCATTTTCATAAATTGCTTAATCACCCTTCTGACATCCTATGGTTTTAAATATATTCCCTATGTGTATGTTACTGGCACACTGCTGCAAATGGTTATAAAGTGCTGTCTATTGCCACCAAAACTGCATGTTTGAGCAAAAAGGTATTTCAGAAGAAACCTCGAGGTAGGTTCCAGGATCAATCTGTCTCTGGGAACAAATCAAGATGTATTACTTTGTTGAAGGAAACTCTATGTAGACAAGATATGTAGGTTTTCTGCAATATGTGGATTTTGCCTAATTATTACAGAAATTCAGAACTGCAAAAATTACTGAACTTGCCCTTTTTGTCATTCAGATATATTAAGTTGTCAGTCAACCATGATTAAGGAATGTGCATTACATTACAAAGGCTGAAATGTACATTCTGTACATGTGCATTCTGCTTTCCTGGTAATTAATTTAAAAACACTAAATTGTCAGCCACTATTGAAGCTCTAAAAAATTGATTTAGCAAAAAGTTTAAAATGCCAAGTGTGCTAGTTTAACCTTCTAGCTACTTACACTATACTGTTTACTATAAGATAATGTTTCAGCTGAGTATTTTAAGTTGTTACATGTGTTATTAGCACAGAAAAGCAAAATCAGCTACAAATTTTTTTTGAACTGGACAATATTTTTCTCAAGATTTTAAACTGTTAGAATTTCTAGTAACGTCACAGTTTAAAGGTTACACTTGAGTGTGTTACGATTTGAAAAAAAGCTAATTTGATGGGGAAATTTGCTCTTGGAGACTACAAGAGAGCTGCTACAGGTGACAACAGCTCTGCAGCATATTCTGTGAGTAAGCGCTGAGCAGAGTCAGGAAAGCCTCATCATGTTTCTAATGCTACTCTCTTTTAGCTCTTTTAAAAGACAAATCACTATAATCATTCCCTCATTTGGGGAAGGGGCTGTAAGAGGAAAGTAGATCAGAGTATGATTATCACTACAGCCCTTTGTGCCACAGGCTTTGGTTCTTTGGGATTCATCATCAATTCCAGTCTTGGGGCAAAAGCCAATGTTCATGGATTTGGCCTCCTAAACAAATGCATCCATTTCTGAGAGCTCCTGCACAATTCCCTATCACTCCTTCCTTACTCATTACACTTGACAGGAACAAGCCATTCCCAAAGTTTCTACTAAACATCATGCTCAACCACCTCAACGATACTGAAATTTATCATCCTGAAGAGGTTAGCAGCTGCCAGCTATAGAAGGGAAGCTACTCCATAATATCCTTCCTGATCATTCATATTCCTTATTTCTAAGAGTAGTATCTTTCTTGATTTTAAAATATTGATATTTTTATATATATACATAAAATAAGAGACTATTGGCAAACAGCAAACAGATAATCAGCACAATCCTGAGCTGTGCTATCCATCTTCCTCTACAGCAATGGGAACCAAAAAGGGTCCTCCAAATAAAGGTTCATTTCAGCTATAGAAAAAATGACTTTACTAGACATGCTACAATATAAGGCACTGAAATAACAAATCCACATTTTGGTTCAATACAGCTAAAATACTTTACACATTTATTTATTTTATGAAACCTTTTCCATCAGTATAGACAAATATTGTTCAAAGTAATATGTAAAGCAAAAGCATACAAATAAACAAAAAACTAAGAGAAAATAAAGATGGTTTTGGAAAAGGGAGGAATGGACAAGTCACAGCAAATAAACATCATGCAAATAAGTTGTTTTCACCACTGCAATGACCCAAGATCAATTCACTTACTAGCCATCTTTCCTTTTTTCTTACAAAAATCTGATGTAAAATGACATGGAAAATCATTACAAGTTTAAGTAACAGCTAGCTATCATGAAGCTGTACATACAGTATGTGTTGATGTATTATTTTAGATTTCATAGCTGTATTTTGTTTTGTACTGTACTAAACCTTGTTAAGTAACAGATTTTAGCAAATGTGAAGAACAATGTGAAAAAAAAATTGCCTGCTCTTTTAACTTACATTATGAAAAATTTGTTCAAAAATCACAAATCCTGGGGAATATGAGGCATAGAGAATTAACACCGAAATACGTTTCTATAGATCTACCACATAAATATTTTAGTCCTTTTAGTACTCCGTTGAAAAGTTTGGGGGCTCATTCTGCAAAGTACTGTGTGTTTCAATCTCCCAGTCAAGAAGTGTGCCAGACACTCAGCATCACCTTTAATATCTACCACTTATCCAAGTTTTATATATTTCAGAGCTGGAAGGCAGTCTGCAGTACCTTGGTACCACAGTATCATAGTAAAGGTATCAGTAATTTATAGTAACCTTAAGTTTGTGTGACCAGCAAAACCAAAAGATCACAGTTTTCACAGGATTTTTGTCAACGTATTAAGGGGACACTGTCAAGCAGATAAGATAAAAACTAACATGTTTTTATGTATTCTTATTTTTACAGAGTGGGTAACCGGGGTTTTATTTGATGCTCCAAGCATCTTTGAAATAATTTTTAAAATGCACAAAATGAATAAATAAAACTGTCCATTCTGTCAGACTAGACTAAGAAACCCACCAGTGACATAAACAGAGAGGAAATGGATCAGTCTTTCCTCATGGCCCCTACAGCAAAACATTAAGTTGGCTTTCAGATTGTTCCTATTATTATTAAATCTTAGTATGAGTTAAAGCAATTCATTGTTGTTTTAAGCATGTATGTAGTTTTAAATTTAGATTACAAAAAGACATTCACATTCTGCTTAAGACTGCTATCTGATTTGCATTTATTAATGAACTGTGTGATATATGTTGCCAATAGGTGTTTTGATAAAGAGTGTCTGACAAATAAAAAAGTTACAACCTTCAAAGAATAACAGCAACAACCTTAAAGATATTTAAGTCCCTTCCCTTCCTGCTAATTAATCTCTGCCAGAAGTCTGACTAATATCATGGCTTTTTAACCTTGTTCTGCTAATTAATAACTTCAAGGTGTTCTGCATCCATAGGGGAATGAAATTCAGGAAATGAGGACCTCTCACTGACAGTCTCTGCCCTTCAAACTCTCAGGGTTCAGATCCAGGGACCTCTCACAGCAAAAGCATCCGATCAGATAGAAAGCACGTTGCAACAGTTAAAACTCAAACTGTACAAAGTCTTAGAGACCAGCATTAAGACATTGCATTTGATAACGAGTAGGAAGTCCATAATACAAATGAAGCACTGTGATTTATACACTCATGATCAGACCACTATATTTTGCATTAGCTGCTATTTCTGACTACAGTCACAAGTGCATGGAGAACCATATAAGGATTCACAATCTTCTTTCAAAGAGCAGATGATAAAATGCAGCAAAGTCTTCTGAAACTTCAGGGTGTAACAAGGATATAGAACAGGAAATACAGATCAGGAAACACGATCAGCATACTCACGACACTGTGGTCCACATATCTGAGCTATCACCTCTGGGGCCTCATAGTGTGTTATTTTTAATGTGAAATCCTTAGCATTTAAATAAGATAGGTGACACGAAAATACAAATAAATTCGTTAGAAATGTACAATGGACTGGACAGTGCAGAGTGAGACTACGGGAGAGTGGGTAAGCATTCACCCAGAACTCCACACTTCACATCTCAACACCAGACCTCCAGTGATGCATAATTTGTTTACCTCTGCAGGCAAATACAAGCTAGCTTTAAATCAAGTAGCTCAGGCTCCACAGCCAAGCTCATGACTAAATGGAAGCTGAATAAATAGCCCTGAAAAGCTGGAAAGTAGTCATACGTCTACTGCATGCTGAGCTCTGGGCAGCCATGATTATGTTGCTCTAAGTATCAGAGCTAGCTTGTTTAAAGCAAGAGTAAGACTGCCCACACAGCCTACAATCATCCAGTTCTCTACTTAACACCAAGAAAGGGCACAGTTCACAGCCAATTACAGATGCAGATATCCTGATTACTTTAAAAGAAGGGCAATGGAAAATGAGAAATACCAGCCCTTAGATGGTGAGATCAGTAAACATCAAATGGCATGACGGGCTTTTTCCAAATTTCATATATAATGAGTGACCATGCTTTACTTACTTATATAGATATAAAGCCCAGAATAAATATTGATTTCACTGCACTGAAAACAAAATTTAGTTTAGTTTTCCATTATTAACTTTTTCACTGTCATAAATGGGGTATGAGAACTAAACAAAAAGACTGCATTAACTGTCACAGTCTGATTTTCATCTTTTTTTTTCAATTAGTAATTATCGTTATCGTTTTCCCTTGTAAATCTGCTTTTGAAAATCTGTCTGCATTATTCATTTTGACAGTGTCCCTTTAAGGCAATGCATCAACTGTTTACTGTGGGGCCCTCTACCAAACAGTGTGTATGTATAACTGAAAATATAAACATCTAAAAAAGCTATTGAATATGCAAATTATGTGTATGTTTGTAGCACTTGGCTATATTTTATAAAGCAAAGAAATAATTTAGCATTTTAGAATAGGAAATATAACATAACATACAGGTCTTTACTGGAGATTAGCTTTGTGTAAAGTTATGTATGTTGTACCATGAACAGGAGAAGTGGTAATACTCTGTAACTGATTTACAAAGGGACATTTTCATTACTTCAAAATACTCCAGATCTCATCAACCACCTTGTAAAATTTTTTCTGGTATTTGCATTTCATTTCCTGGAGTTACATATGTACACATTATCAGATTAGCATTTCTATTAAGATTTCACTGATAGATAAACGTGGGAAACATGGGTTCTTTTTGTTCTTTGAATAATATACAGCTAGTGTAAAACTTACGTTACACTTAATTCCTGTGGTGATGACCTAATTAAATCATATCTAAAACTTACCTTGGGTTTGAATGCAATCAGCTTCAAAACCATTTCAACAGTGAACACTCCTGTGAAAACCATATTCATTATGTCCATTGCATCATTAAAGAGCTTAGACTGTCCGTAGTGCTGTGAATGAAAAATATAATATTTTTAAATGCAGAGACTTAAAATATTAAGTGAAAGTAAGGCAGCCTAAGGCAAAGTTGCCAAAAATGCAGCACGGGAAACTATTTTCTAGTAGTATTTATGATGCACAGCTATAAACATACAAGACTAGTTGAATATCTCTGGTCAAGAATGGAGTTGTTTAAACCTATTCTGTTTAGGCACTAAGTGGAACAAAACTGTCATTTCTCTACAGCCTAAGGGAATCTCCAGAGAGACGGATTTGAGAAGAAAACTTTTCCCTCAGAAAAGGAGTATTAGACAACAGCAATTTCCCAAGTTTTATATGTTAGGTTTTAAAATTGCATAACCTTGTGTCACACCTGTCTAGAAAGTCTGCAGTATGCTAGTCACAGAATAACATATATTGTGTAGGAGTGCTATTTTTAAGAGGATACGGTGCATACAAGTTGACTGAAAAAAGTAGAATAGTTTGTAAACTGAATTTGAACCATTCTTTTTCTTATCAAAATCTGAAGTCCTAGGGAAAAGAAAGAGACAACTTGGAGAAGTAGATAAGAGAAGTAGCTGGTGAAGAACTGCATACATAATGTAAGAAAATTAGAATAATAAAAATAATAAAAAATATATACACACAAAAAGCCCCATACATACAAAAAATACACACAGGTATATACAGATATGCAGCTAATATATGAAAACATGTTTGTGTGAGGCTTGCATTATCACACAAAACTAGAGCTGCTCCACATATTAAGGTTTTAAACTTCTAAAGAAGATATAAACACAGAGGATAGAAATAGCACAGAATAGTCTGGGTTGGAAGGGACCTTTAAAGATCACCCACAGCCCAATCCAACCAAGTATAGGGTAGTACGTATACAAAATGAACACAGAACAAGTACAGAAACTACACAGGTGTGAAGTAATGCACTGCACAAAAGAATATATTAGATAAAAGAATCAAAGGGGTTGAGACAAATATTCACTAACAAAATTAGACTTTTATGTTCTCTTCAGATTTTCTTGCACATGGATTATTTTAGAAACACACATGCAATATAAATTAAATTACACTGCAGGTATAAAAAAAAAGCTCAAAGAGCTTGATTAGGTTAGGAAGACCTTTATCAACATCAAGCCGTTTTAAACTTTTTAACTTTAAACTTCAAAATTTTACTTCAGAGAACTGATGAACAGATTAGAACATATCACAGAAGAGTACTATGATCAGGGATGGGGTTTTTTAAATTCCACTTCATTAAAAAATACAGGTTGCCATAAATGAAAGGCATTATCACCCATTCCTTCCCCGCAATTTATGCCAACAGCTTCAAAAGAACTTTTGGTTTTCCTACCTGCATAGCCAAGCACAGTGTGTTCAGCATGATGAGGACAAACATGATGTATTCAAATCCAGTAGAATTCACCACATACCAGAACTTGTACTGGTAAGGATTTTTTGGAATATATCTACGAAGAGGACGTGCCTTCAAGGCATATTCTACACACTGACGCTGTAAAAGCAAATACATAAAAAATTGTCAGACTATACCTAACAGTTAATCAACTAGATAATATAATTAATAAGTGCAAATTATTAATTATAAGTCTTAAAAACAGGCAGTCTATCTACCTGATATGGGTGAGTGTGTGTATTAAGTGTTAACAAAGTTCTCAAGTATCTTACCAATCCTCACTTGGTTATTTAGAACTGCACCTAATCACATATATTACTCAGCCACATCCAAAGAACTTCTGAAGTGTTTCATCTTTATACAGTGTAGTAGTATACAGTAGTATACCACAGACTATATATATGTACATGTAGCAGGACTATTCATTCATCCGTAAGTTATGCTTTGTCTTTACCAAAGTAGTTTTCAACCACCAATGTAACTGCAGAGCATAAAATGCTAGAATCAGCAAAACAAATACTGAGAAAGAGTTATTCCTAACAGTTCGGTTAAATTGCCCAGGAAAATCATGTCAGATATGTAGGAACATTATGGATTCATCTCCTACTCTATCAGTGCTTGAAATCTTCATGTAGGCTGGGTCTTCCACTTGCCTTTTGAAGAGTGCTTATACAAGCTCACAGATGGGGACAAAATGCACAGTTTCATGCTTAACTGTGTTTGAATGAAGCGTGTCACAGTTGGACAAGAGTACCTGAAAAATCATGACTGGTCATGAGTTTCTCAGTCAGAGGATTACACAGTAAGAGGGGACAGATTTTTTTTTTTATTTTAATCTGAATATCCCCTGTGAATTTCTAAATAAACGGGGGGGGGGGGGGAGAGGGGGGGAGAGAGTAGAACATTTTTAACACTTTCAGACTATTAAGAACACAAAATTTGTTTTCTTCTTCTTATGGTAAAACCTACATCTGCCTGTGGATAAGCTGGCAAGTGCTGTATTCTTAATGTAACACCAACAAGTGAGACACTAAGAAGCTAACAAGCTTAATGTAACACCTTTCACAACAAAAAGACTGATATGGTGAACTTACAGAAAGAGGAACATACAATGACCCGAATACCAGTTGATAGTATGTACTAATTAAATTTTTTTTTTAACTAAGATTTGTGTGTAGTGCCCTCTTCTGACCCAAAGCAGAAAGGAAGCTCTTCATGCATAAATAAAAAAGAATAATTTCAGAAGTTAGGAGTTCATTGTTTATTTTAACCTGATTTTTGTCCAGCTCACAGTTCTTGTACTCTTGTTCTCCCTGTTCTTGGAATGTAACAATCACAAAACCAACAAATATGTTCATCATAAAGAAAGCAATAATGATGATATAGATGATGAAAAAAATGGAGATCTCCACTCTATAGTTGTATACAGGACCCACATTCTCGCCATTTGAATCAATAGCTTTGTATAGCAGCCTGGAAAACAAACAAAATTTTATCTTTATTAGCATTAAAATGACAAGAGATAGTAAAATATGTAGACCCAGGGAACGGATTTCAGAAATGGTCTGCTCTTTACTGTTATCTTTTTTCTAGTTACTGACAGTGCTTACAAGCGTATCAAAACCAGAAAAATCACACCACACAATGTTATGTGTTTCTTACCAAAAGAATCAAGGTAACAAGCAGATGATCGTATTTTATATTTTTATTCCACACACACCCCCACCCCCACCCCTCAAAGTTATCCTCTAAGGCTTTTCTCATTTGGGGAAATAGTGAGTGGTAGTTTGCTCTTCCTGGTCCTCTCTATGCAATGTACTATTGCCTGGTTTTGTAGTAAAAGTTCTACCCAAAGCCCTAAAATTTTCATGTAAGTATTAAAGGGTATCGATGGATAAACATCTAAAAGGATTACTTCCATTGGAGCTAAAGAATGGCTCATTATAGCAAAAGTAGCTGAAAGATTAGGAACCAAACAATATTTAAAAAGTTTGCCCTTTATAGATACAGGTGAACGAAGAACTACAGGAAAAGTGCACAGATTCAGAAGGACAGTAGGTTTTTTTCCTTTCTTCATTAATAAGATTTTACACCATCACTTAAGACTGCTTTGTTGCCCAAAAATGCCTGGTAAATGATAAAGAACCATTCTGGAAAATGTAACTGTCTTAGCAATGCTGTGGAAACAGAGTTCACTCACGCTGGCCAGCCTTCAAAAGTGGATACTGTAAAAAGGGCCATCATAGCAGACAGAACGTTATCAAAGTTGAAATCACTATTTTGCCAGACCCTCTCTTTGACCATTGGATTATCAACATCTCCATCTTTATAAACGATGTATATCCCTCTGTGGGAAAGAAACAAACTGTCATTAGTAAAGTATAAAATTAGCTTCAGAGTTACTCAATGCTCTATTCAAAACAGTTCATTTTACTCCCTCCCTAAGCTTGTTTTATTTCCTTGCTAACCTGTGTTTTCTGGTGTATTTAAAATGATAATTCCAATTTACACAAACCTAAATGGCCTGACACATGCCCACCCATATCTGTGACAGTTTAAATTATTCAAAATATAATGTGTCATTTTTATATCA
>NW_009259719.1:4858193-4943812 GCF_000687185.1 Egretta garzetta
TAAACACATTGATACTATGTTCAGAATGGGACCAACCCAGTTCCAGCAGCAAGCCACCAAGAATTCAACTCAGCTTTGCTTTTCCTGATGCAGTGTAAATTTTGAGCATGTCTACTTACCTTGAACAGCTGCACTCCAATACAAGCAAACATGAACTGCAGCAGAGTGGTAACAATCATGATATTACCAATAGTTCTAATAGCCACAAAGACACATTGAACAACATGCTGGAAAGAAAGAAAAAAATAAAAATATTTTAATGCAACTCGTTACTTAGTATCACAGACTACGTAATAGTCTATTTTATCACATTCAGATTATTCTTTTAAAACTACTATTTTTGAATTGTCAGTATTATACCTACTACCATAATTAAACTTGTTTTCTAAATTTGTCTATAAGCCTGTTGACATAGAGCCATCAACATTAACTTCTAAAAATTACATAAGCATTATGGAAAAACAATTAAAATATTGCTCTGGTGTGTTGGTTCACAGCAAGTATTATGATCAAAATCTGCTCTCCATGGCGTTGGTGTTCCTCCACATATAAACTGCTGTAACTGTGGGCAGAATCTGGCTTAATACGTTTAAGAATAAGGAACTGATTTGTCCTTGCCCTGAACTTCTCTAGGCAATTTTTCTTGCGGAAGAATTTTTAACCCGAGGCAGGACTGAAGAATCAGGCCAACAGAAATATAAATTCAAAAAGAAAAATAAACACCTTAAGTCCTTTTGCTCTGTTTATTGCCCTTAGAGGCCTCAAGACTCTTAAAACTCTGAGGATCTTCACAACTGAGATAGCACTTGATCTAGGGGGAAAAAAAAGTTATTCTGTTACTTTTAAGGTAACGGATTTTATTACTAAGGATAACAATGTTATTGCAACTTCTTTGTATATGACATTTCAAAAAAGTCTCAAGATATATATACAAGATTTTTTTTTAGTAATCATGGATCCTTTATTAATATTAGAAAATAGTATCAATCTCATAAATACCATAAGAATTATTTTGATTTCTGGAGCAACTTTGGAATGAACAGCTCCGAAGCTTGTCTGACACTGTAATTCAGTTGAGCTTGGTCAGGAGCAAAATGGCCCCAAGGTATTTTTCAGTGTTGACAATCTCTTTCGAAGACACTGTGTAAGCCCTATAAATCAATGAATACCTTAATTTCCAACCAGCTGGAGATTAAAAGATCTCAATTTACTCACATGCTCTTTATTTAAGTAGCTAGGACTGCATTTTGAGGAAGTAATAGCAGCCAGCCTTTTAAAGAACACACTGTCAAACTGAAAGCTTGTGTAATAGGTATTCTAGTACAAGCAGAATACGAAGTGGGAAGCAGCTGACTGACACCAGCCCTTGCTCTTTTCTAAGTCACTAAGGATTTCACAGATGATTTTTGAGGCACAGCTGCTCAGCAAATCAATAAGCACTTTCAGACTCTTATTATGTTTAGCCTGATCCAAACAAAGCAAAATCTCTTCACTACCACTTACAGTCCTGGTTAAGGTACTTCTCTCCCCTTCAAATAATGACAAGTTACATATCCTAGTAAGTGAATGCTGAAAAAGCAAGCTCATAGAACTAGGATGTAGATATGGCAATAGCACAAAAGAAGGTATATTAACCTCCTGAAGCTCCAGAAATTACTTGCTATGCAATACAGTGTCATGGTGTTCTTCCTTGTTCTCTTGGTAATAGTGGGAAGTAGTAATTTGTTTCCAACCCATATTAGTAATGAGTTACAACACTCCATATAAAGCACTACCTCTTGCCAGTCCCACCCTGAACACTGATACTGCACATCCACACACAAGGGGGGGAACAAAAGGAGCTGAAACACTGATTTCAGTGTAAAACCCCAAAGCAAAAATAAATCATTCACATTATGTATGTATAGTACTTACTGTATACCAAATGATACCAGAGAAACACCCACAACCAGCAAATCCAACAAATTAAAATAATTCCTGCAGAAGGACCCTTTATGAAGGAATGCTCCAAAAGCTGTCATCTAAAAATAGAATTGTTACATGTTTAGTCTATATGTCAATTTATTCAAATTCGCATTTAGGCTGTTTACAAGACACTTGCCTAGAGTGTGAAAGCATACAATATTATCTCAGTTTCTAAAAGCAATTGAGATATGCATTTTAAACCCATTATGTTCTATTCTGTTCTGTTCCTCAAGATGGAGCAAAAAGATTTTATTTCCTTTCTTCTTGCAGCAGACTATCACATCTTTCAAGACTGTTCCACAATGAAGAACAGAGCTACCATCAATGGGCATCTCAGGCTACTGTGCCACT
The DNA here is from genome assembly GCF_000687185.1 of Egretta garzetta. NCBI lineage: Eukaryota > Metazoa > Chordata > Aves > Pelecaniformes > Ardeidae > Egretta > Egretta garzetta. The sequence goes on from NW_009259719.1 coordinate 4,860,510, forward strand.
ACTTATATATCTGCAAAGGAATGCAAACTACAAAAGATGCATTTTTCTTGGAAGCCATTCTCTCTTTATTCTCATGTTAAACTTGCTTTTGTCATGATCAAAATAATAAATGTTTCTCAAAACTAGAAGAATAAAAATCCTAAAGTTTTAACCTATGCAATGACATGAGAGGTAGTATATGATAAAATTTCCAGCAAATTCCTAGCTCTTTTCACTTACAGCTCTACAGAGTAGGGCTAAACTCATTAAAATCAGTGAGAGTTGAACACTAAAATAACCTTGAATATCAAACCTACATCTACAAATAATCATTTACACTGCAGTATGTTATCAGTTAGCAGCACACAAAAGTTTCATGTAAAGACTCCTACAGAAGTAAATATATATTGACCTAAAAATACAGGTGAAGCACTTATCTCCCCATCTTTATATGGAGTCTCATATTTCAATCACTACAAATCTCAGTGGAAGCATTTGACTAAAACTCTCTGTGGCAAATGATTCTATCCTTCACACAGATCAAGGCCAAAGCAAAGCTTAAAGCAGATTTTGAGGTGGTGAGCTCTGTCATGCAGCCTTCAGCGGAGCAGATGCTGCCGGACACTCACTGGGCCAAGAGCCCAGAGCACCACCAGTGCTGCTCTTTTCCTCCTGCTTGTAATTCCACAGCAGTGGGGAATGGTTTAAATGGTGTGGGATTAGCACAGCTGGGACAAGGTTAAAAGCACAAGGCCCTAACCTGACCTTCGCTCTGATGTTTTCACGTTTCCCCAAGTACTGCAAACAGGATGGTTAAGGTGGATTTCAATGCCACGTAGGGATTACATAAGAGAATTCTTAAATGCTGTAAACTGATGTTGCAGCTTTTCTGTTATTTATATCCTTATTTATGTACTCAACACCATATAATGTGGAAATTCCCATGTCTCCAGAGCAGTCAATAAGATAGAGCACAGGGAGACTCTCCACATGCTGAGAGTTATTCTGTTTTAATGCTTGGGTTTTGGACATTTACAAGTTTCTTTGCTGCAGCTGATAGTATTGCCTCTGGTTATCTTAATTTCAGTTTCATACACTTTTTGCCTGGAAATTAAGCAATGCTATTGTTACTGTCGGTCTAGTCTTGAATTTACTCCTTGCAGAATACACACAGCTTCTGTACATCTTAGACACTGTGGAAAGCACAGGGCAAAATCCAGCACAGAAGACATGGAGGACTCCAGCCATAAGCAAGCAAAGCCAGTGTCTGAGACATGTTAGTAAAGCAGGCACTGTGCCATGTTCTGGTTGTCCATTACATTTTTTATGGTACAATTTATTTTCCCTTATAAATAGATGTGAGTGCACTGCCGAGCTTCCTGGAGAAAGTGGAGTCAGGAGCATCAACATTTTTGGCTACAATGGGGCTTCTTGTTTCTTTGTAATATTTTACAATGCCAGATTTCAGCAGCCCAAGCTGCTTCCTACTTCCCTTGGATAACTCTTGAGTCACTCAGTGTCAGAATCTTTCTCTCCTAGAGAAACACCCCTGGAACTGCAGGAGCTATACAACCTGCTGCTCAGAGCACGTGGAAGTTTACCGACTCTCTTCTGCCACAGAAATGGTGGTAACTTATTTTGTATGGCTTCTCACATTCAGATGTGGCAACTAATTTGTCCTAATGTTACAGTTCTTTTCAATGCCTCGTTCTTTCCTTTAGTTTGGCCTCTCTCTAGCAGCAACAAAACTGGGTATTTATTTTAGAATGCTACAAATCTTGTAAGATTAATCAATTCTATAGCAAGCTCCTCACTGCTGAAACCAAGAAATAAGGGGATAAATGTAAGTCTGGGAGAATATTTGCAAGCATAGAAGTAGTCTACTGCTTACAATACAGCTTATCTTGTAAACAGCCCAAATATTGCATCAATTAGTATTTATCAAATCGCATTGTGAAGAGTATGCACAGCAATATGAGCAAAAGCTGGGAGAAGAGATTTTGTTAAGCTTAATCCTCAACTGGAAATGCAAAGTTTATGTACAGATTCTTAGTGTACCAGAAATTTTTAAGTCTATAGATCAGGGTTACTCAACCAAAAACTCATGGTGAATATGCACAACATGAAACTTTTAGGAATTGTGTGTAAATCTCTGAAAAAATATTTCAAATTCCCACCAAAGATTTTGATTTCTTTGTCCAGCATTTTCTTACATGTGAACCTAATCCTCAGTTATACGGCTCCTTTGCTAGAGTAAGCCTCGTACATCTAAAACCTGAGTAACCCCAATGGATATTCTTAATAATCAGTACACAAACTATACATTAAAATGCCAATTTTTGACTCATGCATGGGTAATACATTTAAGCAAGCATATTTATGCCTTTCTGTGTATTTAAATGTATGCCCAAGATAAATGCAAAGTATCTTAGTATATGGATAGATAAATGCAAGATATCTTGCAAGTCCTGTTGCAAGAAAATAGTTATCTACTATTTTAGCTCTGTGAATATAGTTCAGCAAAAGAAACAAGAAATTACATGCTCTCTCCTTAAAAGACTGATTATCTCTTTTGGAAATGCCAGAGCAAGGAGAAGGAAAAGCTCATGCGCAGTGAATTATTTTTCCCTTTTCTGGCAACTGTGAGTTTAAAAAGGGTAAAAAATGAATTATTAAACTGATGTAATGATAAAAAATCAGCTTCTTCATGCACCCAATGGTAAAAAATAACCAATCAAAACTATGAGGAACTGTCAAATAAAAAAATCCTCTGGTTTAAAAAAAGTTTAGCTTTGATCGCTTAGAGAAAAGGCGAAGAACACTTCAAGTGCCTTTTCCTGGCAGGTGACACACAAGGAAAATCCTTTTAAACAAACTTCCTTTAAAAACCTGTTACCTTCAAAATGATCTCAAATGTAAACATACTAGTGAAGACATAATCTGCATACCCTAGGATCTGGAAGGTAAACAAAAAGTTACAAACATTATTGCTAAAGCTGCTTTTGAGCTAACAAGGATCAATTAACAATGCATTACCTTTAACAGGATTTCAACAGTAAAGATGGCTGTGAAAGCATAGTCAAAGTAACCAAGTATCTGCAAGGTATAACATGCGCCACAGTAAGAAATCCATCTATTAATGAATTTTTACAATTTAGACCACATGCACAACAACACCCAAATTAATCTAAGTAGGTAGATAGGGAGTTTAAACAAAGTAGTTAAAAAAAAACTGCTGTTATGCAATCATTTTTATTTACTTAAAAATTTATCAGATGCCACTGTGCTTAGATATTAGAGTTCACCCTGAAGAGTTAACAGGATCCAATAAGCAACACTTTCTTTCAATTCAGACTTTCCTCTATCAGCTTTCACAGATACACTTCTTCAGAATCTTACACAAAGAATAAATACTTATTAATAATAAGTCTTTTTTTTTTTTTTTTTTACCAAAGTACTGCATCAAAAAATAAAACTTCAGTGGATGTTTCTAGATTGCACATCATTCTACATTCTGCTACATTATATTGTTCCTGTATAGACTGGGCTAGAGCATCACAAAGCAAATTAACAAATAACTAAATTACTTAAAATCAGTACTACACCTGTCTTTTCTAGAACTTGGAAGATACAGCAGTGATTTATTTGTAGGAAATTCAAAAGAACCCACAACAGTTGCACAGTAATATCCAAACTTTTAAAAAGATTGCAGATGTGATATTGACCTCACTGCTGTCAACAGGAGCACTGCTGCCAAGATTTCACCCTTTCAAGGTGGCCATATCACTAGCACCTAATTTAGTGACCAACACACACTGCAGTAGGGTACTAGTTTAGTTTTAAGGATCCAGCAATCCAGCTAGCGAACAGTTGTGCACAGAGACACGTTGCTTGTGGCTCGGCAACTAATAAAATGGGAAGGAGAAATAAAATAAAGAGACAACACACAAAGGCAGTATTCCTATTAGATCATATAAAAGGAAGTAATTTTTTTGCCCATGTTCAGTTGAAGATCACATCCTTCTGTCCTTTGCTGAGGCTGAAAAAATATGTGAATATTAAAGCCATTCAACAAAGATTAATCAGTAAGGAATTAATTCTAGAGTTAAAAGAAAATATTTAAAGGCATTCCAGTCTGTAAACTTTCATTCCCTTGCCAAGCTGGCTGGTTGAAGGAACATGATCATTCAAGGCAGTAACAAGAAACATATGCAGGTCTGGTGCGTTTGTGAACATTTACAAGAGGGCAATGCCTTCTTGAAATCACTCACATTTTACCTGTCTGTGTCCCAAATAGGAATAATCCTTTCAGTCACCAACCACTCTCCAGGTACGTTTTCCTAGTACTCCTCTAGTTACAAAAAAAATTACCAGCCCTTCAAGCCATTTCTACAATAACAATTTCAGTATTGCCCACCAGTTCTCTTTTTCTTATCCATTAGTGATTTATTCATAAGATTGCTCTTGTCTGGTTTTACAGATACGAGAAGCACACGTCTCCACTGAATAGTACATGAAGAGTGTCTTTGTGCTTTGACCTCTTTTTACCTTTGAAGAAAGTTTTAACTTTTTTTTTTTTCCTAAGGTTACTGAAAAAATATTCAGAGAATGTCAAAAGAGGACTTCCAGAGGATGCATCTACACTAGCAAGAACTAGAGGGATACAACATCTACTGACCTAGTAGGCCTATCTTTCCTGTAAGATGTGTAAGAGTTTCTCTAACCCCTTGGCAATCTCTACAGATCAATTTATACCTAAAACAGGAGAGGCTTGGAAGTTTTGTCAAAGTATCCCAAAAGTCCCCCCAGACTATTACCAAGTAGCATCATCTCAGCTATTTCATACCTAATCTGAAACATGCACAACTCACAATAACACGAGAGGCTCGCTTCACCATTAATACAAGTGCAGCAAGTGTTAAGACAAACATTAGTAGTCACGAGAGTGAATTTACTTTTGTTTCTCTGTCTAATAATTGTGCATTTGAGTAACAGGCATGTTTTCTACTACATTAAGAACATAAAATGGGGGATTCAGGAATTTATTTTAGGAGAACACAGCTGTTTACTTACCACATAAACTACATTTATTGCATAATAAAGAAATTTCTGAAATTAATATTCTTATAGATATTTTATTTCTACAAGTATATCTAAAAAAGGATGCAGAAACCCTTTCAAATTTTCGTGTTTGTATATAGGCTGAAATAGCATTTGACTCTGAACTATGACAAGAGCTGGGCATGCTCCAATCCTCATCTTACATGTGAGTTTAGAAAAAAGTGAAACTTTTTTAGTTTCTGATTTAGCCAATCGGGAATCCAAGGACTTCAGGTCATTGGAGTGGCCACGCTAGCTTCTTTGAAAGAAAAGGTAATATCCTTATGAATGCATACACTCCCTAACAGAGTGATACTCTGAGTTCCCCAAGACCACATTAATAGAGTCAACGAAAGAGAATAGGGGACAGGTCAGAGTCTATTCCCAATGTGTTTTAAACAGTGATCATTTTAGCTAGCATTTCTAAATTAGTGTCAAACACTGAGAGACAGTAAGAGTGGTTCAGGAAATGCATATCAGGTACACCAGTTGAAAATCATAAAGACATAAAAATTAAGGGCTTACATTATTTCGAAAAGAGTGGCTGCGAATTGGATCTTCTGCTGCTAGGGAAACACTGCTCAGCATGATGAAGACAAGGATGAGATTGGTAAAGATGTGGTGATTGATGAGTCTGTGGCATCCCACTCGAATTCTGAATGATACAAAAATATACCATGTGTGCAAATAGAATTCAGCAGATGGCTAATATACAACATGTTTTCTATGACTCTGACAACAACAGAACAGAGCAACCATCAGCAGCTAAAAGCACTGCAAATGCTGAAGTTAGAGCTCTGATTTCTAAAAATGTACATAAATTCAAAATCCAGTCCACCCGTAGTGAAGATTCACTTATCAAAGGAATCTGAGAGAGGATTTCCCGGCATTTCCAGGGTTATGAATGCCACTACAAGTTCCAGTGTTTGTACCACTGTGCTCATACAGAGGCCAATGTCAAAAGGACCAAAGCTAGATAATAAGTAATTTCAGATCCCAATTTTGATTTGATTCTTATTAAAGCTGTCAAAAGTACTCATACGGTGATCTTCAGCCACATAACATGAAGTGGAACTGTACATATGCTTAGAGTCACTGAGCCCAAGGTTATTACGAATACTATGAAGCACTTTGGTAGAACAGGTCTGGGATTAAATTGGCAAAAAGGCGGGATCAGGTTCGTAACTGACTAACACTAAAGTTGTCTAAACTGTGCTGAACAATCAGAAGGTTCTTGGGGAAAATTTGTTCTCCTGTAATTAAGTAGATTATTTGAGTATAGTGTATCTTAGTTAAGTAAGATGGCCATTTTGGCCTGAGAATATGTAGCATTAGTTGAGGCCAAAAGCAATTTGACATCTTCAACAAATCTAACATTTTTGCATTCAAGATACATGTTCTTAAAATTACTAATTTAAATAGCACTCTTCCCAGTTTGTTTGAAAATTCTGAAGAGCTTTAGACAACCCATGCAATGAATAAGATACAGCCCAAAACACTGTATCTTGATCATCACACCATCTTCTAACTTAATTACGATGACCTCTACCACTGAGAAGACAGCATTCTCCTGTGCCAAATAACTCTTAAGCTCCCTTCTGAGACTGCTCATGAAATTGCTATATATAAATGTAGCAGCTACATTCAGTCTGTAGGAACTGAGTTTAGTTCACTTGTTCACTTCCATCCAACAATCAGTAACGACTTTTACTGACTACCGAAGCTTGCTTTCTTCATCAGTGCAGAACTTCAAATGCTCTGCAGTTAGACTGAGTGGTGAAAGATTCCAATTCCCCGCAAAATCCAACTAGTATTGCTCTTGATTTTGAAATAATTTGTCTTTATCCTCAGTGTTTGCTTGAATCTGGGAAAATGCTGTTACCCAAGAGGAATATATACATCCTTTCTCCTTCTTTCTCTTTCTCTCTCTCTTATCTTCTCTCCTCCTTCCTCACCCGTATTACTCCAGAAAGGTTCCTAGTGTTACTAGGAATCCTATCTCATGTAGAAGATGCTCAGACCTTACATCATACCTTTTATATCCAGTGACTAACATACTAAGTAGATAATATACATAAAAGGGTACTTTTCAGACGTTTGCAGACTTGACAGACTATATGTACAAAATGTTATTATCTTCAACAGTGGGAAGCAAACCAATATATTTATCAAATTATTTTCATTTACCAAGTCATTCAGAAAATTTTACGAGAGACGCAAATCTCTCTTCTGTTGAAGATACTGGAGTCCTAACCTCACTGAAAGGAGGCCTGTTCCTTCACTGCTAAACCTTGATGGACTGAAACAGTATTTTTCAAAATTATATTTACGGATTGGTGCTGCTGAAAATGAAGAAGGCACTCCCTTCAGGAATTGGTGTTATCTTCTCCTTCATATTTAGTTCCGATATTCTACGGGGACGTGGGCCTGCTGGTACCTCTGGTTCATCCTCCTCATCTTCTTCATCTTCACCTACTTTAAATTAAACACTTTTTTACTATAAAATAAAAAACACTGAGGATTTGTTCATAATAACATAAAAGCATGGCTTGTACTAAAACATATACAGCTTATTGGAAATAAATATTCATAGCATGGCTTTAAAAAAATCTATGAATCAATAAACGAACATCCACATAGTTGTCATCAGCTTATATGCATGTTTATGTGCGTAAGTGCCCTGAGTGAACTAATATGCTTTACTGGGCCTGACCAACCTCATCTGGGGTCTCCACTCACACCCTCTGCACATAGGCTCTGGAGCCCCACTTAAGCTCAGCCTAAGCTGTGTTGTAGGGGTGCTGAGCTCTGTGCACTGGCTGAGCACTGAGTGCTCAAAAGGTAGGGCAGATTTCTGTCATAGGCATCCAGACAATCAGACAGAACTGCCTTTTTCATAAGAATGTTCAGTGGACTGGAAGAAGCTAAGGCAAAAGTTGATTGAACATCATCAGCCCTGAAATGTCCTTTTTTGCCAAACATTTCAGAAAAGTTTAGAATTTGCTCTCACATCCAGATAGTCTTCAGGCTCACAGTATTAACTTTCATATGCTGTTTGTACTGTCTCAGAAGCTGCAGGAAAAGATAATACTTAACAGCTTACAGGACCATTTATCCACTGATAACAGAACACAACTTCACTGACTTCAAAGGAATTGATTCAGTGTTCAGCAAGAGCAAGTTTAGGATATTTTAGCAAACAAACTTAAATGTGTTTGTCTTCTGGCTGGTATTCACATACCTGGTACATCACAGGGTGGATAGGGATCTTTATCCTCCTCCTCTCCTTCTCCATATTCAGCAATTGTCACCTACAGCAATCAAAAGGGATGCAGAAGAAGAAAAATAAATTTAAATACAGCTTGGAGTGTAAAGCTTCTAAAGTCAAGGAAGTGATCCCTATGCTTAGTCTGAGTTTTCTGAAACAGGGTAACTCTGAGAACAGAGAAGAGCTGACAGTTTGATCATATCTTTAAAAGATGATTTTTCTATGGTATCCACATTTTTCTGGCTGTGTAGATCACAATGAGAATATAATAAACAGGCTTTGGTAAAAAATACCAAGAATGTTTGAACATTCTACTAAGAGTTTATCATTTGCTAATCTCTTCCATTGGATTTATCAGGCAAAATACCTACAGGGATCCAGGGATCAAGTTTTTCTAACATTAACTATTTCATGCTCTAAGAGGTTCTCTTCTCACGATATCCTGAAACCAAAAGGATTTTCTGGATTAAGAGATTCTGTGAGGATGCAAAGCATCAGAATTAAATTTCCTTTGCCTGGAAAAAAATGTAGGGATGATGGATTCATAAAAGAAATTGTACAATGCACATTGTTCCAATGTCTTGAAAAGTACTCCCAAGCAAAACTAGTAAAACTGCTTCTTAGAAAAGACACAATTTTTAGAATAAACACCTTATTATCCTTGGGCTTCTTTTGGTCACCTTCTGACTTCTCACTTTTTTTATTTTCCAGACTCTCTTTTCTACAAAACAATACAACAACAATTACAGAGCATGTTACATAAAGACAGAAGATTTTAAGTGAACTATACCCATTCTATGAAAAGTTCAGAGCGCATACCTAAAACCATATAGGAAAATATTTGAAATTATTTGCACATCTGCAGGAGTCAGAGCAATAAAATCTATGGCATTTGAATGCAATGATCCATTTAAAATATTATCATTTAGAATATAATTCCAGAAGCTAATCCCTAAGAAATTCAAAGCATTATCATTACTCCTTTCTAGAGGGATAAACTGTGCCCTGGGACTCATACAAACAACCTGCATTGACTTCAATAGGCCTGCACTGATTTCAAAGGAAGGTTTTCTTCTTGTCTATATAAGGCTTAAAGAACTGATTCCACAGGGAGTTGTGCACTGGCAACAACAAATACATTCTTGTTCTAATTGCACAATAAATCCTACCATTGCAATGTTTAACTATCGGTTGGCTTATCACTATGTCCTTAGCATCACTATGTCCCATTTTCCCAATTACTACCCAACTTTTATCTAAAATCATAATTATTGGGTCTTATTCAAATGTCTGGGTAAACTCTTTAATTTTTTTCCTGAGTCCAATACATTTTGAAGATGGTTAAGACATTTATATAAAGAAAGTCCTTATGAAAAAATTCAGTAACCTCCTCCTTCCCTCTCCTGCTTATTCAACATGTCCATGCTATTTTACCTCGCATTCTTTTTCCTTTCCTTTTCTTCAGCTTCTTCTTTCTGAGCTGTATTTAGACTTTCAGCATCTGCCAAGTTATCCACAGCAATGGCCAAGAAGACATTTAGCAAGATATCTATTTCAAATGATTTTAAGGACATTATGCCTTACTATACTTGTTTGGTTTATTATCAGCATAAACACTGACAATGTGAGAGTTATAAAATGCATGTTCCCAACCTACATCACAGAGATTCGTGATGCTGGAGTGTAGTGCAAATAACACTCATTTAATGGACTAGATTAATACTGTGTGTAAAACGAGCAGAGATTCATTAGGGTGACTGGTTTTAAAATAGCAGAATACTTGACCTATTTTTTAAATAAATGAAATTCAGCTTTATGCTAGCCGGTTTCAAATATGAATCGTTGCCTATTAAAAGTGAAGGCTGTTCAGGCATTTTGAAAAAATTCATTTTTATAACGGACTATATTCTGTGTTTATAACAACCTATATCAATTTCTGTACTTCAGTCCACATCAGTTAAGTACAAAATACTGATACAAGTACCATACAGTACAGAAAATAGAATGGTTTTGCCCTTTTATCACCTCCTGACCTTCTAAGAACTTCTGAGAATGACACTAGATTCTGTTGCTACATGGGGCCAAGGAAGTATTTCCAGTACACTGAATGCAGGGAAGGGGAACGCTTCAGCAGACTTAATCGCAACTGACTCAACATTCTCCATGCAGATTTCTCTCATCTGGTCCCTGCACTATACAGCGGATCTCCGGTTCCACTGTCAGCGTGTGTCAGAATTATTAGGGCTACATCAAGCAGCAAAAGGATGAACGGGGAATTACTGCCATAGAGATCAGACTACATCCGTGCATTTTCAGAGGGAGAGATATCAAGTAGAGACAAGCAGGGAGAATAAGGCTGTTCTCCCACTGGAGGAAGAAAAAATAATTCTCTGTTTCTGCCATTGCGGTGGCTGGAGATGGACTCAGCAATCACTGGAGTCTCATTCATTCAGGAATGGGTGTACAAAGAAATTTTATTTAGAGGACATGCAGAAAGCGCTTGCATGTCCATTGCAATTTACTCCCTCCTAGACAAATTTTCCGTACATCCCTGACACACAGCACCATTTGGAGATGTTTCCAGTGACTGCAAAGGATACAGTTACCACAGATGAAGAGGATAATGAAATATATACAGACTATCATGCCTGATGATGATGGGCCACCATATGCCATTATGCCATCATACATAACAGCATTCCAGTCTTCACCTGTTAGAATCTAAGAAGCAGATATGTTATTAGTAACCCATCATCAAAAAGAGCAATAGACAAACACGTTTCCTCTGACCACAATACACAGTAAGGCTAACCTTCTGTATACACAAAGCAATACCATAATCTTTTTATGCATTTTTTTAAAATTTCCATTTAAATAAGCATCTTCTGAAAGCTTGGGTTTAACTCTCCTAGCTTTTATTTTATTTTATGCTACACATTCACATCACTGACCGTCAAAGGCAAAAATAATAAAAATAGAAGCCTGTAATTTTATTGATATTGGCATGCAAAAGTAAGGGCCCTGATTTTCAGTAATGCCACATATGTAGTAATGCCCACAAATGTTCATCCCTCTTGAAAATCAAGTTAGTATATGTTTTAAGGTTCTCGTTTTGGTTTTGGGGGGGGTTTTGGGGGGATTTGGGGTTTGTTTTTTTGTTTTTTTTAAATAGTGACCACAAATCTTTTCTAATGTATGCCATTTGCTAGTCCTACCCAATTTCAGTTTTAACAGGAAATGGCCGCCTTACCATATATTATATAATACATGTACCACACACATACACTGCTACTACAGCTTTTGAAACGGTAGCTATTTAAAACTGAATGGAGTTCAATGCTGTGGGAGAATTACACTATTTTCTTATTGGCTATCACTTCACATAATTTCACTGAACTCTAAAGGAATTTTACGGAAATCTGTTGATTAGTTAAAGGGATAGTTCACAATGAGGCAAATCCACTTTTTCTGTACTACAACAAAAATTCTGAGTATTACAATGCAGGTTATAGGGGCATTTTGTATACTTCTAAGTAACTTCTTAAAAATTATCAGTTCTATCCTGAGAAGACATGTAATACTGACTCTCCTTCCAAGTAATCAAGTAGTTGTTCAAGAAAAATATATGCATGCCAATTTCTGAAATTCATTTTTGGAGAGCTAAACTTATCAAGCTGATGTTCATAGTTGTGAGCACCCAACAGGTTGGTTGCTCCCAAGTTTATTCTGAAACCAAAGGAAGCCTCATTCCTTTGAAAATGAGGCAGCCTAAAATCTGAATAAAATCCAACTCAGCTGAGTTTGAAAGTACAGCCTTAATTTTTTTAAAGAGGCAATGTCAGGTCAAATGTGGACACTTTTCCTCTTAAGGAAATTTCCCATTAAGGTTTCCTTATCTTAAAATTGCATGGAGAGTTTTTTTGCGTGCTCTGGGCAGCCACCAGATGAAACTTCTACCAAGGGCATAGAAAGTTGACACAAAGTTGAGTCTTGCAGGGTCACCTTTAAACTATCACCTACAATGTCAAACCAAATATGTGGAAAGCTGAATGTGAAAATGGCTAGAAAGATGAAACCAGTTAGCCTAATTCCAGTATCCAAATCAGCAAAAATGAAAAAAAAGGATCATATAATAGTGAAAAGTAAGCTGTATGTATGGCCCTATCTTTTCACAAGTAACAGACAAGTTGCTTTAAAATTTTAATAAACCTGACAGTGTCTCTTTAAAGAAATTCATACTTATTTTTATATTATATAGTAAGTGATATGACCCCTATGCAAATACACACTCTTACAATGCTTCTTATTTTTTTCTGCTTGGGAATAGCCAAACTTTTATATAGCTAATGAAGTTAAAGAAAACAATTTGTTTAAAATAAAAATGACATTCCACCTCTTTTTCTAAGTCATGTATTTGATGAACAAAGGAGATTTAATTTTGTGAAGTAATATGACAGCTATGTTGCATAGATAGATCAAATAAGACATGAAACAAATGGTACGAATGGTGCAGAGTTATCAGAGTACTGAATTTAATGAGCAGAATGCTACTTAAATTAAACTGAATAAATAGTATTCGTGATTTTATTTTCAGGCAACATGATCACTTAAACAGTTTTGTTGATAATCAAAGGTAAAATGTTTCATACGGGATGAAAGAAAGTTACCTGGAATACAGTTAAAAGAGCTTGTGGAAAATTATCGAAGGTGCTCCGTTTTGTTTGAGTTTCATCAAAATTAAATTTGCCTCCAAACAGCTGCATTCCAAGCAACGAGAAGATTATGATGAAGAGGAAAAGCAGAAGCAACAGTGAAGCAATGGACTTCATTGAGTTTAACAAGGATGCTACCAAGTTGCTCAGGGATGCCCAGTGCCTATAAATTAAAATGCGTGTGTTAACACACACCAAAAAAAAATCCAAACAAAACAGTAAAAGAGCAGCGCATGATGAAATATTACAAAAGAATTGCTGATCAGTCTTCAGCTATCCCTAAAGTTAGCAGTATTAGTTAATCTTACCTTGTTACTTTAAAAATACGCAGGAGACGAACACAGCGAAACACTGAAATTCCAAGGGGTGACATAATTTCCAACTCCACCAAAATGGTTTCAACAATGCCACCACAAACAACGAAGCAATCAAAGCGGTTAAAAAGAGAAACAAAATAAGCCTGTAGGCCCAAGCTGTACATCTTTACTAACATTTCACAGGTGAATAAAGCCAGAAGAACTTTATTTGCGATATCTGGAACAAAATATTAAAAAAAAAAAAAAGACATTCCTGAATTGTCTCATAGTTTCCATTTTTATTTTAACATATTAGTACTATATTTTCTATATCAGTTCACAGCCTTTTGCTTAAGAAGGAAGTGCGGTTGTTTTATGTTGGATTGTATTTGATGCCTAAGTGGCAGAAGTTACACAAGGATGTAAAGATTGCTACCAGCTACAAACTATGCATCTTTCCAATCTGTTGTGCAGTTCATGGCTGCACAACTGACAGCTTGAGTTCACACTGTAACTTAAACAGCACAGCCCACAGCATGTTCTGCTGTGCCAGTTATCATTTCCTTCCTCATCTTTCAAGCATGGTTTAACAATAAATGTATAGGTATTTACAATTTAGTATGGTGATTTTTTTGCTGGTATGCCATTAAGCTGTGTTACAGTTGTGGAAATCAAATACATTCAGTCATTTCTTGTATCCTTTGGCTGGGCTGAATATGCTTCAGGACAGCAAACAGCAACAAAATGGCAAAGTACAGAAGTAGGCACTGGTAGAATGCAAGTATCCATAGTCAAAAACAGAACAAATAATTTTTGATTGTACCTTGGATCTGGGTCAGCCAGTCAGGTTGATTATAATGCTCTGATGAGATAGTTAATGTGTTCAGAAAGACCAAGACAATAACAAGCCAATAAAATGTGACAGATTTTACTGCAGCTCTACATTTTCTTCGATTAAATCGATTCCAGCGACGCCAGCGTCGACTGAAAGTTCAAATAAAAACAAATTTATTATTATACAGAAAACACATATGAACTTAAGGAGGGTTTATTCTGTGTAGAAAACATAGTGCAAGTATGTATGTGTGAGCAGTTGTATTTTCATAAATATGTACACAATACTTAGTCATGTAAATTATTACCAGTTGCAGATTAGGGAGTGCTAATTTGTTATTCCTTTTTTAGATTTCATTATAAATTTTTAAATATAAACCACAACTTTCAGAGACTCTAACTGCCTGTGCCATAATAAGATTAAGCTAAATTCAGCTTTTTCATTGAGTAAATATTTCACTGAGTAACAAGATACATCTGTGTTCCCAGGCCCCATACACTTAATAGCAGTAAAGAAAAGCCAATGAAGCAACATAGAATTCAGGTAATGCTTAGTCTGAAAATGCAGGCTTTGAGTTAAACCACAGGCACGATTCTGGCAGGTTTAAACAAGGCAGGATCGTTGAGGTCAATTTTAGAAATCTACCTTATAATGTCAGAAATTTCAGTCAGCAGCTCCTAGAGATTTCTACCGACATGCCTTGAAATTGTGTCAGTGGGCACACATTTGTGAAATGAGTAAGAGTGACAATCAAGGACAAGTAAACAGGCCCTACTTAGATATGGGTTGGATTGACAAGTGAGGGTATTAGCTTAGCTTTAGACTCATAAAACTAGATTTCATTTCTCTGATTCACTTCTGGGAACTGTAGTAAACCAATTAGTCTGCCTGGGTTGCATTCCCATTTGTGAAATGGGAAGAAAATATATCGCTGGATCACAGGAAGAGAAGTATTAGGAAGCATTTGATAAAAGAGAGGCATATAAAATGTGCCAGAACTACAGC
Organism: Egretta garzetta; assembly: GCF_000687185.1. Taxonomy (NCBI): domain Eukaryota; kingdom Metazoa; phylum Chordata; class Aves; order Pelecaniformes; family Ardeidae; genus Egretta; species Egretta garzetta. Next base: position 4,875,705 of record NW_009259719.1, read on the forward strand.
CATGGACTCAGATAGTAAATTTTAGGAACTGACAACTGCTTCATACAAAATTCAAGGGACAGAGCAGGCACAGACTCCAATGGTCGCTTGACCTAGCCTTAAAACAGCAAAGAACTGAGAAGAGTGTGCATGCGTAAGCTTCTTCCTCTATAGTTTCCCTATCAAGCCAGTCTAGCATAAATCTGTTGTGATGGAAAGGGGTGCCCTACTCTCCTAGTTCTGCTCTCTCCCTTTTGCCAAAACTAGCCCTAGTGAAGTGAGCCACACCTGAGAATTAACTGGTGGAAACCAGTATCTTTTTTTTCTGGGTTGATTTTAGCTGGGCAGTTGTCTGATCCAATTCATTGTATTGCTGCATCATGGGAAGAGCAGGAAAAATGAGGGGCTGAGACAGGGCAAAGGCACTGCAGCCCTTTTGGCAGTACTACAAACATGGAACTGTGGCTTTGGAAAATTTTTACAAATAACGAGGTGAATTTCTTAATAATTTCAGTGTCTGAATTAGCAGGTATTTTATTTAGTATGTGTAAAGTCAGAAATGCTTTAAGTCTGCTTTAGAAAATAGAACCAATATGCAACAACACTACCATGAAAATAACTGAGCTTGGCATTACATTCAAGCATTATCTGAGTTTTCCTTACGCACCTTAAATTTGTACTTGTAGTAATGGAAATCAATACTGGTTTCAGACATCAGCACAAAGATGTTTCAAGCCTTTGCAATATTCAAACCGTATAAAGGAAAAATATCCTGTCCTGACCTAAAGCAAGCCGTATTCAAGAAGATTCTTATCTTGCCAGACCCCTGCTAAACAGCTCTATGTTCGTGGCCATCATCAGGATGGCTTGCTCCCTGGGTAGGTAAGCCAGCCTTTTTTTCACGCTTCTAGAACATCCTATCATTGAAGTAAATGAGACAAGAGTAATATTGCTTGGATATCTCTACTCATAGGAGCCAAAAGCAGTCTCAAAGTGTATAACTCATAGCTCTTGAAGCCAATGGAGCTTTTTCTTCCCCAAAAGGTCCATGGAATCAGTGATAAAACAGTGGTACACATACAAAAATGCTGCTGAAAGGTGTGCAATGGCAATCACATGTAGAAGTGTATGAATAATATAAGCATATGTAAAAAGCCTACAGAAATAAAGCAAAAATTCAAAAAGAATAGGAGTAATTTTCTACCTTCATTAGATTGGTACAAGCAAAGAAATAAATAGTAAGAAGCAGACTGAAGTAGATGGCCTGTTGTGTCAGGAAAACCTGTGGCTATATAAAATAGGAAAACAAATTACACCATTTTCACTTAACAGTGTTCTATTTTTTAGTAACTGCCCTTCCTAGTTTTAGCCAAACAGCATATTTTTTTTTTCTGGAAGACCGAAACGTACCCATCTCTTTTGAAGAGAAATTCCATTTTCATAGATTTGCAATGATATAATATTGCTTTAATGAAATTATCAAGCATTTTCCACAAAATATAGTGGTTGAATAAATATTAAAATCACAGAGGATGCTTACAGTTGACATAGTTTGCTATAACAAACCAAATTATTCACTGCTTTTGTTCTCATTAAATAATTTATCATTTTTCCTTCATAGCTATTTCTGAGCAAATCATTATTCTTACAAATGTGTTCCCAATTTCACTTTCATTCACTCATGTATTCATGTTTGGTGGCCCCTTCGGCCCCAGTCTTAAATTTGAATCCACACATGGGAAATCCAGCCTTGCATTGAGTCTGACTGAACTCAGTGTCAGTCAGTCATGCAGAACTCATGAAGTTAAGTTTGTTTACTTGCTATTCATGTGTGTTTGTGTATTGCTACTAGACCTATGCGAAGGCAGCAACATTCACTTTCAGATTATTTTGTAACAGCAGCCTTTCATTATATCATGCTGGACTTCCTGTTTAGAACTCATGCAAAATCCCCGTATCTGTGAAACTGGCATGCCTCACATTTTCACCAGTAAGCTCATAGAGAAGTAAATATTAATGCCCAAGATGAATACTTCCGTAATTGTGGGTGCCAACATCTGTGCAGAGACCCTAGACTTCCCTACTCTTCTTTATAAAATATGGGACAGAATAATTCCACCAGAGTGCTCACTCGTTATGAAAAAATTTTTCAGATTATTTTTCCATTCCTCATTTTTGTAGTTATAGGATTCAGGGTACAGTACCAGCTTTTTAGCATGACTTGAAGATTAATGTGATCATATAACCTTGACAGCTTCTCACTCACTGTTTGGACTATTAAAAACACCGGGTTTGTGTAGAGATTTTCCTTTCTCAGAGATGAGGTAGCAGCTTTCATTTAACAGAGCTTCTGGAGTTCTCTTTTTCCTTAAAATATGAATAATGGGCATGGTTCAGAACGTAGGCATTACTTTGCTTTCTCTGTAATGCTTCTATGAGTCCCCACTGTGCAAACAGACCCACCTTGGAGAATGTAGTATAATGGCAGTCTATTGCACTGCCTGGTATTTGAAGTTCCATGCAACCACTTCATATTTGAGTTTCTCCTTTAAAATCAGCATGCATAGGCTTCATAGGAATAAATAGTATGCTATAAGGTTGATTAGAGACAATATCATGATTCAGAATGATCATGGTTGTTTGGGATTCTTAGCTAATGAAATACTAAACAAATTGTTCCATTTGTTCTACTATTATGGTAACTGGAAGCAATGGCAAGAGAAATTACAGACCATTAGCACACTGAATCATTTCTCTTTATTAAGCTAAAAGCAGTCTCGTCTCTCATAATTCTCATGAAGGGTTAAGCTCAAAGGTCCACATGGACGTGACTGGCCCATCCAGCTGGTGTAGCTAAGGCCAGTTTCTGTAGCAGGAGGCACACAAGAAATGATACAGCTTTTATAACTAATGATGAAGCTTGTAAAAAGTTAGTTGTGTATTCACTACCATTCTAAATGGCCAGATCTCCATTGGCCACAGTCTTCAGCAGAGTGAGAGACATTTATATGCTGTCACCAGTTTGCTGGCTGAAAGGGATGACAAAATAAAGCTTGATCATAGTGTCACATGAAAAAACTCTCAGTGTAGAAAAGCACCAGTTAACTGTTGCCTGGAAGCTCTTCTTCAAAAAAGAAAGGAGACTATTCAGAAGGAACACAAGTTCACTCCAACTGCTTGCAATTGGTCAGCGCTGGTAGGTCATTAGAGCTAGTAAGGCTAGTAGAATAAACCTGGGTATGCTATTCCTCTTCATTGCTGCAAGGAGAATACACTGCTGTTACCAATGAATTACTTGCTATACATCAAACACTGAAATCAGTTTTACTAGGGTTAAAAAATTGGAATGATTCCAGGTGTTGCCAAAACTGCTGATGCCAGATGCTGCCAAATCTTCTCGACTGTCCCTTTTTTTCACTGAAAATTTTCTGTGAAAAATATTTATTCTGTGGGTTGTCTGCAACTGTAGGAGTGTTTTTGCCCTTCGTGATTCACTAAGTCTACCACGTGATTACTTACCTTAAATCACATAGCTATTTTTGTTGTTCCTTCATGGAGTAACCTAACCTTTTTAAACAGAAAGAGGTCTCTCTTCTGTGTTTGCAGTTATCCTTTCTAAACACTAAATTTATGTCCTGTAAGACTGGAAAATAAAGTCAAAATAAAGAAACTTGTTGGTTTTGTGCTCTCACATCCAGTGTCTACAATATCAGAACTATTAATTCTTAATTTTGCTTGTAACACTTCCCTTCTGCAGTCATACTTGAAAATAGAAGCTCATATTCCCAAATGCTCCTAGTAAGTGAAAAGAGCACCACAAATATCAGCAAAGCAAACCAGGGAGTTTGATTTCCAAGAGCGTTCATGGATACTTTGTGTTCACCAGTAACTGTTAGGAAGAACTTTCACACAGTAAAATTTAAAGTACAGTAAATAAAGAATAATTATATCAGATCATCACGATGTGTAAATAGTCACAAGGAAAAATGTGATGAAGAGAGAGAAAAATACTGACCTGAACTTGGATTTTGAGATGGTTTGACTAGGACAAAGGGAAAACACATTTTTGAGAATGTGGAAACAACAATTAACACAAATTCATTCTCTTTAGAATTTTGCAAATCAATACATTGGAATTACATATACATAAAACCAAGCTTTTAACAAAATGCATCAAGAATGCTGAAATTCTATTGTCTGTTACTTATTTTCCGAAATACCATTCCTAAAACTTGACAAATTTTCTAAGTGAAAGAAAGGAAATCTTTAAAACTAAGAAAGGAAATCTCCTTTAAAACTAAGTAAATAAACAGCTCATGTAGAAGCTGCTTGGAAGTCATGAAAATCTGAGCGAATAAATAGTGAACTCCATGGGTTATAGAAATATTCCCATACATTCAGTTATTGCCTAGAAAATACATAATCTCCAGCAGATGTACAATTTAACAGAAAACAAGACTTTTTACATGTCATAGGGGACTTCTTTTCTTATTATTTTATAAAAGCTTACAGGAAAACATGACGCTACTGCAAGTTTAGTTGAATTGGTATGTTTTAATGCTATAACAATTGGTCTAGTATTAAACTACTGAAAGGCAAAAAAAACCCCAAGTGCCATACAAAGCTTGACTATTTGAAAGCAGTTTTTGCTAAATAAACAGCAGGGAAAGAATGAGTCTTTTAAATTTTGAGATGATGAGGGTGGGTACTTGAAAGCAGCCTGTGTACTCACCATAAACTCCCACAGCATGCAGGGTTCTCTCCTTCTCCACTCACGTTCTCTGTGTTCACTGATTCAGTTTCACTGGTGGGCATGCTTGCTGTTAGGAGACAGAAAATTGCATTAGATTGATAGCCAAGCAAGGCGTGAAACAGAATATGATCTCCTGTTCTATTGCAAGAATGCCTCCACTTTTTGCATGTCTAACGACAGCGTGGAAGATCTGAGGAATAGCAGATGAAGTTAGAAACTTATCAGTCCTCCTCTTATAACAAAAGAGAGAACACAGAATTCCAGTGTGTATCATAGATTTTTCTGTTTCTTTTCAATGATTCAAGATAACTGTTGAAAATGCACTACAGAATGCAACATAGAGGAGTTTTGTAACAAAGAGCATGCTGCCGCTTTTAATGAAATAAACCCTGACCTAGATTTTGTGACCTTTCATTTTAAGAAGTGGAGGTGCTTATCAGTTGTTAAGTGTTGCTAACATGCTTTCCAATCCCAAGAAACGTCATCAAAGCTCTTTGAAAATAGGAACTATCACACTCTGACCATTCTATGCTTTTACTTCTATTATGAATTACCACGGCAAGGTGCTAGAAAGTGATTGTGCCTGCAAATACTGTACGAGCAGAGAGGAGAGTGTGTTGGGAATGGCAGAATACAAAGGATGATGAGAATTATTACTGATAAAAAGGGGATGATGTTTGTTACACAGTGAATTACTGTGCATATAGCAGATCATTACTGAATAGTTAGCAATTGCAGCTAACGTTTTTTAAACAAAACTCATTTGCAAATTGGTCATCACCATTTATCTTCAACTGAAACAGAGCGGGGGGACAGCGTATGTCAAAAGGTATTAGGAAACGACGAACAGTCAAAGATCTCAGTACTTCCTACGGGAGAACACTACTTCCATGCCTGCAAAGCAAGCATGAAAGGAAAACCTCAGTAACAAGAAAAGCGTCAAATTAATGTTGCTGGCTTATACAGTAGAAATACCATATAAAGTTGGGAAAAATAAGAGAGATGGAAGATGCACTGAAATTATCTTAAGATACTCTGTTTTTCTTCTGTTCTTGCTGTTCTACAGTAATTTAGGTACCTTCTGCTGTTTTGATGGTTTGCCTGTTTGGTTTTTTGGTTTGGTTGGTTTGTTTTGTTAGGGAGGGTTTAAGCCAACATATGCGAACTGAGAGTACTGAAAGCAGAAGGGCTACAAAGCCTATTTCTGTTAGGCAGGTCTCACTATTTTGGTAGCCTGAAGGACGCTTAAAGCAGGCCTAATTACACACATCTTAATATAAGTAAGACTTGAGAATCAGACCCTGAATTTTCTGATTTTTCTACAGATCAGGTAGAAAACAGTTTCTCTGCACAGCTTCTGTATTGCCTCAACACCAACAAAGAGAAACATGGAAGTGGTAATTGGTAGTTTGGTTTCCATGCCCATCAATTCCATCCAAGTAGAGAATAATGGATCTGTGCAGGCTAGATGCTCAGCTGCTATTTGCAACAGCTGAGAATCTGTCCCCAGAAACATAGGTCACCACTACCTGAAAAGTTAAACACAGAGTTGGCATAACAAAGAAAGAGCCAAAACTTCCACGCAGGTGTTTGACTAAAACTTCAGGCACTAAGCATGGCAAAACCTTCTTTCACAAGGTTCTTTTAAAAGATTACTGCAATTGCTTTATATATGAACAATTCCTGGTTAGCACCTGCAAGTGCCTCAAGTCTAGTACTATGCTTCTCTTTATACATCAGTTTTAAAAAATGAATATTGCTAGTCTTGTGTGAACTTCACAGCATACAGTCATAGAGTTCAAAAGGAATTTCATTCAAAAATAAAGCAAACAATCTCTGAAGATACCCAAATTCAAGTATTAAAATTTTAAAGGATTTAAGAAAAAAAAAATTCACAAAATTATTTCAGACATTATCTCGGATCTTCAGAACTAATAGTTTTTATTTTAAAATGCCAGGGTCTTTTGCAAGGGGTTTCCATGTCTGCTTAATGGCTGAAATGGTTGTCTTGTGCTGGGTGACTTGCATACTGTTAGGAAACACAACATTATAGCCACCCAGTGACGAACATTTTAGTTCTTATGATGGGCAACTCCAAAACACAAGGGCAGAAGGCTTGTTTCATACACTGTTACTAAGAGCTGCCAGGAAAACAGAGCTAGGCCCACTTCTGCAAGTATTACGTGCGCAACATGTCTCACACTTGTGTTTCAAATTTATCAACCCTTCCCTCATCTACAAGCAGTACCTAGAATCCATTCTTCATGAAGTGTCACTGTCACACAAATTCTATTTGTTTTAATATATACCAAAAAATTTCTAAAAGAGTAAGTGTAAAGTAGTATAATTTTAATTCAAGTCTACCCAGACTTGATGCCTTAACCCATAGTAAGAAGTACCAGCCCTTTTTGAACATGACCACATGAAGAAAAACAAAATACCAAGGTGGAAAAAAAAAATATCTTTGTCCCTATTGAGCCAATGTCAGTTCTGCTAATAATGAAATACAGCCAGAACATTAAACACTATTTCAGACAGGGCCATTGCTCTAGCTCTATTAGTGACTTGCAGGTGCTGTGTTACAAAAATGGAAGAGGAAAAAAAGACCCCCAGACAGTTCCGTTTACATTAGAAACTCAGCTATCATTATACTGTAATTTATATGCCAAAAGCAAAACTTGACAGAAGCACTGAGAAAGGAAAGGCACCATGTGGAAGTCTAGCTCCAGCAATGCTAGCAAGTCATTAAATCTTTAGCCAGAAGAAAACAGCAAGAGCACTGCATGACCAAAGTCCACTCCTGCTAATGCAAGCAACCTGGCAAGTCTTGAAAAGACTCCATTTCATAACCACAGCTGTTTTAAGGGCAGTGTTCACTGGGCAAAGTACAGCACACAGAATTATCTTTTGAAAGACCATCTGATCTCAGTAAGGCCAACTTCGAGATCTTTAAACTGGTACTCCAGTATTCAAAGGAAGAGACCAAATTTTCTCTATCCTTTATTCACCTTTTGCCCTTATTTTACTGGCATTCTTCTAGAAGGTTTATCTAGATTTCTAGATAGTATCAGCTCTCTTCAATTATGGTAACTGGTTTCAAATGGAAGAATGCTTGCATTAGGCAATATAAACAACCCATACAGCATGCAGCTTAATACTTTCCTGAGTACATAGAAATTAGGTCAAATATATCAACTACTACATTTTATTTCTGTGGATAAAAAAAATAGATTGTTTTTCTCATGTTGTAATGTTCACTATTTACACTAAACAGTTTTCAGATTTTGGAGCAGGGATTTCAAACTCTGCTCCAGGACATAACATAACTAACGCATAGCTAAGAGCAAGTCAGTGTCCATCAGCATTGGTATGTTCTAGCCAGCTGGAGTCAGAAGAATGAATTCCATAATCCTGCTATACAACAATTTAGTGTCTCTGTAGAATCCAGAAGCAGGCTAAATTACACCCTGAATTATTGAACTGTGGTGGTATTATAGTTGGAAATATCTTCCTCTAGAAACTATATAATTAGTATATTAATCCGGTTCAACTTCAGCTATGCATTTTTGATCCATAGGCTGATCTCTTTTCCACGCTGATGCACCTTGGGTACTTTTCTGGTTACACAGGCTGAAGGAAAAGAGCTGCACTGATCTGCAGAGCTAGTCAGATAATCAGTAATAGCTACTCTAGAGAACCTTACAATTATTAAAAATATACTATACTGGCAAAATTTTAGATCGACCTTGCAAAATGTTCATCTCCTGTCTGCTAGTAACATCTAACCAATTCCATGAGCTCCAAAATTCTCCCTAATTCTTTCTCAAATCAGTACATGGATTTTATGAATCCTTTACACCAAATCTTTGAGGTAGTCAAACAGAACAGAACAACAAAAAAAAAAAGTCACAAAAGATGCAACATTATCATTGCAAATTAATTACAAATTTTCCTAAGTTTGCTGTATGCCCAGAAACCACATCAGAAAGAAGTAGCACTATCTACTGTGACTTGAAGATCCTCAGGGTAAATTGAGTTTAAGGAGGGACCGCCTGGAAAATGCTCTACATTATACTGTAGCGAGGTATCTGTTTTCATAGTGCAGATTTAATGTTGATACTATTAATAAGCATTCTTACAGGCTCTCTCTTTTTATGGGCAGCCCATGGAAACTCAAGATAAGGTTGAATGGTTGCATAGCAGTGGAAGGAGAGCGAAAAAATCGCTCTTCATTACAGAAGCAGCACTGAACCAACCACTTCTAGCCTGAAGGATGACACTATGAATCTTGGGAAAGTTGTATATTCTACATTCTATTTGGTGCTTTTAATAGAAATAGAGGTACAGATATAATACACATAAAAATATTTAGGGTGGCATTTCTAATCCAGTGGTACTCTAAGCCTGAGCTGCTCAGATCAGTATAATAGTCTCACAAATACAGAAGGAAAAAGACTTAGGTCACTGATTTGTACTTTGGAAAAATCCTACTCATAAAAGGTATACCTGCCTTTCAAGACACAGATTAAACAGTAAGTCAGTGCACGCATGCTTGAGAGTGTTTTTGACTAGCAAGGTCCAGTACTAGCAGCAAGACAGCATTTGCGGCTCGTAGAAAACAGCAAGTTTTCAGCCAGTTCCACGCTGCTTCACAACTGACATCAGGACATCAACCTGCTAGCTTAAAGGCTACTTGGTAACACATATCCACAGTAAGATTGCAACCGCTGCCTTCTAGCAATTTTTATGGAAAAATTATTCCAGCCTGTAAAGCTGTGAGAGCTATTAGACAATATATGTAACAGTTACACAAATAATTTCAAGCAGACTCAATATTTGTAGAAAATGAGTCCATCTGGTCCCAGAAATTTCTGACTCAATATTCTGCATTTTCTAAAGTAACTGGATCAGATTTGTCAGCCTCACTCCGAGCCACAACAGTGATTCCTAGGACAGCAAGGAAGTCAGCTGCTCCAATGATTTTGTTTTAGGTAGGATCAAAACTGGATCTCCTAAGTACTACAATGGTGATTATGTCAAATCAATATGTTTGCCAGTATTAAAAGAGCACAGATTTGAAGAATAACTATCATACTGTAAAACCCCTGTCCATCTCCCTTGCAAGTGGGAAAGAAATTTAATGAAACACAAATTACAGAAACAAAACCATCGATAAAAGAGGAGATACAGTAGCAGTTTGTTATTTTTTGTTAGAGTCCACATTAAAAGCATCATAAATAAATAGTAACCATTATCGTCATCCTGTTCTAAGCTTACACTATGATCCATTATAAAGCTTGTAAAAAACTTCAATTAATTTCTTCACACCTGAATTTAAAATACATTTTTTACCTGGTTTGCCTGGTTTTTGAGGAAGAAAACCTATGCTTCAACAAGAACAGTCAGAGACAAAGATGCTTTAGTGGGTATCTAAACAGATTACAGACTATGCTTTAGGAAGGTAGAGCACCGCAGCACCAGTCTATTTCAGACATGCACTTAAAACAGCAGAACTGCATGCACGTGTCTACATGTTAAAGATGTATATGCCTTTGTTACAGAAAATGCATACAATATGTGCTTCCCAAAGCTCACACATCAAATGCAGTATTGACACAAAAGAAAGTTCAACTGCAAATTAGAACATGTTTTACCATGTTTGTTGGAAGAACGGCCAAAGCAACTAAGTCTGCTTTTCTTCTTTTCTTCCATTAAGTCAGCCAATGTAACCCCTTCGTGTCAAGTACATGTAATCCCAGCATTTACACAGTAGATGGCAGCAGTGGCAACGCAAAAAAAATAAAATTGTGTCCATGTATACAACATAAGCAATGTTAGGCAAAACAAATTGAAATTACCGGCAGCATAACTAATCAGAGCTAAATCCCTCCACTCTCGCTGATTTTTGCATTTTGAGCTAATTCGCAATGCTTTGAAGTTAATGGAAGTTTTTCATTGACTTCAGGGTAAGCAGCTATTGGTTCGTAATAAAGACTTACGACTTTTACTAAAGGTGTATTTACAATTCTAGTAGTTAGAAGGTGTTCTGTTATTCAACAGCACTGAATACCTCCCCTCTATCAGCAACAGAGGTGTACAAATATAGGGGTTTCACAGATAAATGTGAATAACTTCTCTGGTTAGAAATTTTTAAATGCTGAGGTTGCAGGAACCTAAACTACATTTTTAAAGTATTATGTAAGAACCTATTCATCACTGATTTAACTGCCTTTGAAACCTGTACCTTTACCTGCCATAAAGGCAAGAGATCTTCTGTATCATAAACTCAGAGCTCTTTAACATCATTGAAGAGCATCACAGTGATCTTCCATCACCATAAATCAGTAATAATCTCGATCATCCAAAGGTTTAGGTATTCAAATTAGGGACATAGCTGCCTAGAAACCTACAAAGGATTATTCTGCCTATCTTGGGACATAGCCCTACCTAATGCTTCAAAGACAGTTCCAGAAATGCATCACCAGTACATGTGGACTAAATTTATTTCCTAAGCTTACTACTCAAGTTTATTGACCTGGTGATAACTAGCTAAATTTCACCAGACTCCCAAACAGGTAGCTTATTATCATAACTCCTAACCCAAAAGCTTCCCATGGAGTAACTGGATAGATAGCTTGTGCTGCCTCTCATCATACTTCCCCATGCAGCAGAGCGCATCTTGAACGCACAGAGGCGGAGCAATTCAGCAACCCTTTCTTCTTTACACCCCGTTGCAGCTGATGTTAAAAACTGAATTCCAAGCCACACATTAAAGCACATGCGCACAAACCCAGAGGAGTGCTAGGAGATTGCCTATTCACTGGAAGTTTCCACTCAAAATACATATGCATGCCTGAAACTAAATTCTTAGAACTTGTTTTAAAGTTCATTTAACTACTTTCCTTCTCCTATTTTTACTCTGCAAGTCTTCTCCAACCCTTAACTTACCCTAAAATTATGTCCAAGTTAACAGTTTAGAGCCAAAAGTTCTCTCAAACTCAACAACTACACAAACAAGCATTTTCGATTTATGAAAGACTTATATGACCTAGAAGTTGCTTAAGGAATGCTGGAAAAAATGGTTCTTTTGCAGTATATTAACAGCCATCCAGTTTGAACAGGATGCAAAAAGTTCCTGGTATTTCACCTGCAGACTTGCAAACCGAGCCCATCAGCACTGTATCTGACAGCATGGTTATCCAGTGCTCTGGGCAAATTCAGCATCACCTACAAATTCCGCATGGAAATCTTGCACGAAGTGCACTCCGTAAAACATGCAGTCTTTTACTTTTCAATCTTGGGATTTTATACTGATACTCAAACCCACAGTTTATGTATTCCTTCCACACAACATTAGTGGCAATAACCAAGCAGAGTGAACTCTTTGGGTTTTTTCCTCTGCTCTACAGAAAAACTCTCTTTGTGCTACAGATTTTCATATAGACACAAATTACTCCTTTCTGGGTGATGCTGGCATCAACAGCAATCTACAAGTTGCTTTCCAGCCTCTCATAGAATCAACTTGTTTTCTTCCCATCAGTAACACAGATTCACACCCTGCTTTTATGGCAAGCTAGAGGACTAACAAAATTCTGAAACTCAAAAATATAAAGACTTTTAAAAACTTAAATATATGCAATACAGAGATAAGTTTAAAAACAGATACCTTAGCATCAAACCATATAATTTTCACTATTTTACTACTTCTGAAAAGTATTGTGGTTTAAAAGAACAGTTCACAATAAAATAGCAGCATTAGAAGAAAAAGAACAGTAATCATGTATTATTTCAACACAGAAATAATATTCTGAGTTGCCTTTGACAAACCATTTGTAGATGCATTTTCTTGTATATACTCAATGGTATTTAAATGAATAAATATCATGACTTTCCAGAGTATCACACAGATAATAAGGTGATATTTAGCATTAGTATATATATTGAAATTTGGACTTTAATCTTATGTGTAGCATTAAATCACAAACCACATCCTGAACCTACATTCTCATTTATGTACAGCACTAAAAGTTCTCATGAAAATTTTAACTGCTACTATGTAAACATGGCTAAGAGGCTAAAATAACCTCTACTAAATTATGACATCAAAATACTGCTGTTACTTGAAATTTCTGACATAGAGAAATCGATTATAACTTTTACAGTTGTTGCAATATCATGAAACTAACTTGTTCCTTTAGGCCAGGACTTGGGTCACAAGCACTAGAGGGCCACTACAGCACAAGTTACCTTTCCCATAATACACTATACACTACTGTCGAATAAATACATTGTAAGTGATAATTATATTTCTTAAGTGTCAAACAAAAATCCCACAAGATTTCACTTATTTCACGCTCAGTTAATAAATCTAGTAAAAATAGAATTTATATACTTTTCTTGAACATCAGAAAGAGAGATGCAGAATGCCATTTCCCTACTTCAAAACTCAAAACAAATCCTCACTATTGGCACAAGGTTATTTCTCGACTGTAGTTTTGGCCGTATTTTTTAAGCTTTTTATATTATTATTACTTCTATTGCACACACCTACAGGCAAACACATATTCCTCTTGACTAAGGATTTACAATGATATTTAGTGGCACGTAGCTTGTATGAACTAACTTCTTACAGAACACAAATAAAACAAAGTTTTTAAGTCTCAGAAGTGATCAAGTGCAGACAATGATTTGCACATGGACAGCTCAGAGCAGAATTTTGTTGCAAGGTTCTGAATTATCTTCCATGACTAAGTATCAATATATTAACAGACATGATTGCTTTGCTAACGAACACTTCTGCAAACTAGAAATCAGAAAGCGACATCAGATAGGCTGCATTCACCACAGTGTAACACCCTTAAAAGCAGTCAAACTGTCCCCCACAGAAATAGCACAGAGTAAAGAACACGTACTGTTCCGCTTGCCTTCTTCATCAACCTCTTCGTCATTCTCAGGGTCAATGTCTTCTGCCTGTGTAATCCAGTCTAAATATCCCTTCAGATCTTCTTCAAGCTGCTGTTTTTCACGTAGTTTCTGAAAGTCCCCTCGGGCCTTAGCTTTTTCTCTTTCCTTGGAAAATTCTCTATCAAATTCAGATAAAGGAGAAAAAAATACTAGTTTTCAAACTCTCAGGCATTTTGACCTGGGTCTTGAGAATAACATACTGACATAGAAAATGAACTGAATAAACTACACCGAAGATTTGAGAGCTTCTTTGAAAACAAGACAGTGATGCAAAAAAAGTCATGGCAAATACCTATCATATTACATCAAAACTTCCAGAGCTTTTATCAGAAAAGCCCCCCCATTTAGTTATGTGCTCTTCTATACAGATTTTAAAATCAGTTTTATCTAACAGCTATGAAGAGAAAATGACTTGCAGTGATTTCAGAGAGGTATTAGTTTCAGTGAAAAGGAAATTCTGGCAGCCAGTTCTAAAATCCTTCCTCTTCCAGCCATGGTTTATTGGCCATGTCCAAACATACTTATTTCAGTGCATGGTTCACAGAACTCCACTAATAAGCTCTCTCTTAATTACACAGACATCCATGCTGTTTGAGATCTGGATGTTTCACCCTTTTGCTCTCTGTAACAGAACCTAGAAATCCTGTTTTCACAGATTGGAAATGCACCCTTTCATACAAATTGAATCCTCGATCTCATTGCCCCTGTCCCAAGACAACATATTTAACTGTCTGTCTAGTTTAGCTTTGTGATTTGGGTCACATTCCCTAATTCCCTAAGTTATCATGGAATGATAATTAAAATAATTAAGTCATGCTCTTTGAGAAGGAAGTTGGATAAAGTGACCTAACTGAAGTCTCTTCCAACCTGAATTACCTCATGGCAGGAGGGTTGGACTAGATGACCTCTAGGGGTCCCTTCCAACCCAAAACATTCTATGATTCTATGAATCCATGACTCCCTTAATGATATATGACTCAAGACAGTTAGCAAGTAAATTCTTGCACTATGACATTTCATATGCTGACATTACTACAAAATTTGCTGCAATACACAGCTCCAAACATGTAACTCCCTTTGCTAGAAGGATCAAACATTCTTTTAATTTATCTAAGTATCAATATGTATGATTAGGGGTAAGCAAGCAACTTTTGCACTGTATCGTAACTATGTACCAATTCAGTATTTAAAATTAAGCTTGTTCTGACTAACCCGTTAATCTTATGATAGGGCTGAAATGAAACATAAAAAAATGGCTATAGTAGTTTCATTTACTATGAATTTGCAAGTCCTTTATTTATTGTGAACTTTCATTTGAAAATATTCCCTAATTAATACATTCCCAGGG
Source organism: Egretta garzetta (assembly GCF_000687185.1). Classification (NCBI taxonomy): domain Eukaryota; kingdom Metazoa; phylum Chordata; class Aves; order Pelecaniformes; family Ardeidae; genus Egretta; species Egretta garzetta. The sequence continues at coordinate 4,890,749 of NW_009259719.1, forward strand.
GCAAATTTATTAAAGCACTCAATAATACCCTTTTTCAAGGGGAAAATACTAGGAAATTAGTGTAAGACTTACAAAATATTTTAACAAGGTGAACACAATTATCAATATGATGTCAACGTGTTAATAAAACACAGCAGAATAATAGAAAGTCTCATAATTTTTCGTATTTAGAATTACAAAGGTATAATCTCTCCAGGTATTTTTACTTTTATTTGCAGTTTTCAAGCACATCTTCTGACCACTAAATTTCTGCTTTGACAGAGTAAATTTCAGAATTAAGCTCTTTACATGGAACCATACGGATTTTGGTTTTTGGTGGGGTTTTTTTTAATGTTATATTGCAGAAACTAAAAAGCTTTCTGTTGCAAAAGCTAAGAGGCAGGCATTACACCTTTTATAGTTGAGGACTGAATTCAACAAAAATTCAGTCTGGCAGGTGGAGATCATCCCTTTCCATCTGATGGCACTGTAATGAAGCTGAAGAATGCCAGTGCTTGCTTTGCATTTGCTATCCTTCACCTGGCATCCAAGGACGAAGTCCTTCCGAAGGCCATCTCTTCAGAAAAACGCTCATGAAAGAGAGCAAGCCCAACGGACCTCTCTGATGGATAATTGTTTTTAGAAAGAGAGCAAAAATATTTTATTGTTCTGGCAGATGGTGTCACAAGCCTACAAAAAATTGTTTGGTTTGTGGAATGTTGGGTTTAAGCTTCTCTCAGTATCGGAGAGACCATCCTTTACATCCAACTGAGGCAACACACTTGGGACTCTCATTCCACTGGCAGTATCTTTGAAAAAAAGAGCTATCATGGCATAGTATGAAATCAGAAGTAACAAGCCTTGCTGGCTTTTATTAAGTATTGCTGTTTTCTTCAGTTAAGTCCTTCGGGTGTTTTTTGTTAAGGTGAAGAATATGTGATCTCTGTGGGTAAAGTAAAATGAAAGCTGCTATTATTAAATGATTTCTTTCACTTCACTCCATATGAAAATGAAACAGTTGGCATGGCTGATACTTTCAACAGTACTTCACCCATGACTGAACTACCTTTTAACTTTGACTTTACATTAAAACAGCTGCATGCAGAGAATTAAGCAGAGTTTTTTATATACGCAGCTAACTATGACCTTTCCCTTTAATACAGAACAGAAGTCAGACATTGTCTTGTTAAATGCTGCTGCAATTTATCAGTAGGGGGAGATGCAATGGTGCTTAATTTCAATGATATTCAAAAGTGTTATTTTTATTTTTAAAATGTGACTGTTTGTAAGGAAGTATAATATTTTAGAAGATTGCATTTTCTTTAGGGGAAGGAGGAATCTGGCTCTATGGTATTTTTTTTTCTGTCACAGTCACAATGAAGTGACATTCCTCAGACACACATATGTACGGATTCCTTTTACTGAAATACCATGAGTAAGACAGTGGAATTAAATGGAAATAGAATGTAACGAGTTTCCTGTTAGCAGAAAAAAAAGCTTTTTTTTTTTTTTTTTTCTAAGAAACAAGAAGTTATTTGAAAGAAAAAAATCATGGGGGTGAGATGAGGGAGAGACATTGGCTCTTTAAAACTTCTGACAAAGACATTTAGACAAGAAGATATTTGAATAGATGTACAGAGATACGTAGGCATTGGCTGATCTCCTGGGAGGAGGAATAAGACAGCTGCTTGTACAGCATTTCATTGCTATGGAGAGCATAGGCTGGGACCAAGGCAGAAAGGAAAAGCTTTTGGCTATGTAGGCACCATAGGCCCTGACTGGTTGGACTAATGGCCTGAACTGGCCTCCATGGCTCTTACCAAGCCCTACTCAGTCCAGAAGCCTATGAAGTTGACAGGCTTAGGAAGCAGCACATTACTTGTGGTAAGTGGACTTAAGCTCTGTAAATATTTGGTTTCACAAATGCCAGTGCTAAGAGGTAACTTCCAAATGTGTATTGCATTTTGGTTTGATAAAATGACCTGAATCTGGCATTTGGAAGTGTGGTTTTTTTGGGGGGGCGAGAGTGTGTTCATTGTCTAAACTGACAAAAATTGTATTCAAAGGGCTGTTGTGACTGTGCTAGCATTCATAAGGGTCTCTCCACTAAAATGTGATTTAAATCAGTCTCCACCCAAGTTTCAAACTGAAAAATCACAAGGAGCTGATTCAATACCAGCATATGTGAAATGAAAACCAGGCCTATTGCCTGTAAATTTTCAGTTTAAAAATAAAACAGATTTAAGTAGTTTTCGTAAAGCAGAGGACTCAATGAACATGTTTTTGTCCTAATTTCAGTAACTAGAAAAAGCCCAGGTTACCACTGTCTCATATTTTAAAGGATAATATGCTTCAAAATTAAGACTTTAGACTAGCAGGTCTAGAAAGAACTTTTTGCAAGTCTCTACTTCTGAAGAATCTTATAAAGCAGACCTGCATAACTTTTATAACACCACCTTGTATAATTACCTGTTTGCCTTCAAAAATACCTTGTCTTCAAAACAGTCTATTGCTACCTAGATGGAGGCAATTCAGTTTTGCATTTCACTGCAAATGCAAATAAATCAGATGACCCAGACCTAGCCAGCCTAATTTTGATCTAGTTAAATATGAATAAGAATTCAGCATATCACAATATCCTGTAAACTGAGTAAAGCCTTATATTGCAGCCATAGTGTAAATAACTCAGTCAATTGCACCTGCAGCAGAAAGGAGACACTACTTGCAAAATAAAGGATTATATGGACACTCACCTACATAATCTAACTTATTTTTAGTGATAAATAAGCTAGTATATAAAATGCAAGTTTTATTTCTATCGCCCCAAAATTCCTTGCTTCCTTTCAGAAAGATGATCTCAATTCTCTGTTTAGGCACAATACCATCATCAGCAATGGTTGTTGAGTCAGAAGCATATAAAATGCAGGGTTTGAGTTCATGCTTCGGTGGTCTGAGGCAATCATTTTCATGTTAGGTTTTTTCTTTCTTCAACAGAGTCAAATAACTCCTGCTGGTATGCATCAGCTGGGAATGGCTTGATGCAACAGGGTGAAGGTGGCAGCAGTGAGTACCTAGTGGGACTCAATTACAGCTCTCTGGTTCTCACACCTTAATTTGAGGCAGGGTCATATTAACCAAAAATCAATTTGCTTAAATGCAAGTATCTGGTATACTCTCCCTTCTCTTCATAATTCACGGACATAATAACTAAGGAGACACCTCCTTATCAGCTGAAAGTTCTTCCATACTAAAGGCACTTTTCATAAGGGGGCTTGTGCAGCAACATGTTCCTGTATCTCCTGTGCATCACCAGGCATGGCTGGTGGAAATTTAGGAAATAAACTGCTGCCTTCTATGTCTAAGCATAACCCAGGACACTAATTCTTTGTTGGCCATATTACTGCCCTTTTGTGTCACTGTAAATGCAGTGAGACAGAGAATTCATCTACTGCAGTATGCAACTTACTGCCACAGAGGGTCTGGTACGTGGAAAGTGTTATGTTAATGCTATATGTAGAACTGTCACCTAGACATCCTAGACTCTCGTTTATTCACAGAGAACACTCACATAACAACAAAAATGAACTCACAGGAGTACAGTGTTGGCCACCAGACTCACAGAAGAGGTTTCACACAGTGGTAACCATACCAACCAACAAAGTAGCAGAATCAAATCAGAGAGCTCAAACTGCTTAAACTGTACAGATAAACAGCTCACAGCTGGGTATAATGTGTAACAGATGTAGAGAGACATAAAAAAGGTTAATTAACATCACATCTTTAATTACTGGAGATTTGTATGCATCATTGTCACCCCTTCTTTTAGAAATATAAAAACTCATAGGCTGAACATTGTAGAATTATTTCTTCCACACAAAAAAATTCTAGCAGGAATTTTCCTTGAGCAAGGAGCATTGGGTTCTTGATGGGGAAATGCCAACTCGTATTACCTACCCATAGTTATTTCTATATAGTTCATTAGCAATTGAAAAAATGTATATTCGACAGCTCCAGCACAACCTCTGTGTAGCAGAGGGCCTGTATAGCATTATTGAGCCAGAGTGCATGTGAATGCAATGGGATTGTCTGTGGGACACCAAGATGGGGAACAACTTGATAGAGCCACAAAACTGAGCTTTGATGTTTCAGACTGTTATTACATCTGCATATTAAGATGCACTCATTCTGTCCTGAGTAGAGACCTACTTGGCTCAGGACACACTGGATTTCTTAGAGGAGAAACTGGCAGGACCATAGCCCAGAGTGTATTCACCCCAGCATCGTGATGTTCACTGTCAACAGTTTTTGAAACTGATGTGGTTTGTTACCTGCCAGAAGCTCATCAGCAAGTATCTCACAGGACTAATCCCTAAGAATCCTTGGTGTGATAAATTCAAACAGGACTGAAATAAAATCAGTTCCTTGCAACCTCTTATTCGAGAGTACTGAACTCTCCCATTGACTTCAGTGGTCTCTGTCTAATGCAATTGGTTAGTTACTGTTGTATACAGCTGAAAGCGTTTGCTGATTATTTATTGTTAATATAATCAAATAAATCAGCAAATACTGATTAAAGATCTATTAAATACTGATTAATCAATCGATGATAATATTTCCTTGGTTTGTATCTATTTATGTTTCAGTTTTATTTTTACCAGCCACACAGCATTCAAAAGAACCTGCTTTAGCTCTAACCTGCTGAGATCTGGAGCTGCAGTCCCTCTCCTGTCTGAATGTATATTCTGTTTATCTATGTGAGGGAGTTAAATTTTTATCCATAACTTTTTTTTTTAATTAAAGCCTTCCCTCTGCTGTGAAAAGGAACACTGTCAAAACCAGTTCATTTCCCTCTTGCTGAAAGACTATGGATGACAGTTCACTGCCATTTTCTATTCGGTGCATCATTATTCACATGTCTTTTTCTGCAATTTTTTCCATATATACTGTAGAAAACAGTTCTTAGTTGTACAAGCTTATCTGTGCCAACATATTTTATATGACACTAATTGACAGGCACTGCCGTGAGATTAGCATGGATGAGTATGTACCCTTAGCTGTTAGAGTCATTCTGTACATACATTGCAAATAGTACTGTGGGAAAGAATTGGAAAAAATTAACATTCTCTTAGTAACCTGCAAGTCTTGCATGTAGGAGGATGTATGTAAGGACATGTCAAAGCTTATGCTTTGGTGTCCTTTAGCAAGGCAATAAATTCAACTTACAGAGATTTATTAAAGTGTGTTTGAAAGGTCTTATTTGTTCCCATGGCTACCCAAAGAAATATTAATGCCTTGAGCAGAAAATGCTGTCAGCGGAAACCATCCCCTAATGATAAGGACTATCTTGAGGAATAGATTATCATGCCTCATTAAAAGCCATGCCTCTTGATAAATAAGTTACGAAGTTTTATAATTTATTTTCTCTGTTCATAGTAAAAGAGTTTAATGCATGCTGAATGAGTAGCATATTTATCTTAACTTTCAATATACTTTTAAAGGAACTTTCAGGGTGGATGAGTACCTCTCAACTCCCTTTTTTAAGGTTTAGCTTTATTTGTTAACTTTCTAATAACCTTAACTTTATAATTTCTAACTTAACTGTCTAATTTCAGATCACTGTCTCTTGCACCAATAGTCATGATATGTTCCAGTCTTTTATCCTAGAATATTTGGAGGAGGCCCATCCTCAGTTCCCAATTTCAGTGCCTAGTATTTCATGACTTTGGAGAACACAATTCCAGTTTATGCCTGTTCACACACGTGGCGTGTAACCAAAGCTACACATAAAAGCAAGCTCCTGAAGCAGTTCACCACTCTTCACAGAGCTCAAATTGCTGAGCAGCTCCTCAGTGGTAATTTCTGTGCCAATCCAAGTGTGAAGTTGCCCCAAAGATGCACTGCTTAATCCTTGCATCATAAGCAGTGGAATTTTTACAAAGGAAGAAAAGGTGTTCTGGTATCTATTACAGACTGAACCTACCCCCTGCTGCTGGCTCAAACGGCACAACAATCAAAATAGTGTGACCATGTCATGATCACAGAGCTAAAAACAATTATTTGGAGCCACATACATCTTCAAATTTGCAACATGAATGAGCAAAATGCAGATGCCCAAGATAATGAAAATGCAAAGATACATTTGTGGCAGCTTTCCAGAACTGCAAGAATTTTGTCTCTGTATTTCCAAATACTGAAATAATTAAAAAATGCAGTCTTATTGTGAAAGATCAGCTGACAGATCCAGGTGTCCAGCTAGGTTCCTAAGAAATTCACTGTACTTAAAGAAATGACCAGCATGCACGTATTTTGAACCACACTTCCAAACACATTTCCAGATAAATTTCTGGAGATGGATCTGGAGCCAATTTTTTCTAATGTGTTTAGGGAGGAGCTCTTTGTCAAGTCTGTTCTCAGGCCAGAGCTACAGCCTTCCTCAGAGCCCTCTGTTGAAGTTGGACCAAGAGCCATCACTAGCGCCCTTCCCTAGAGCCACATCTACAGTTGGCCCTAGAGTCATTTCTAGAGCACTTTCCACAAATAACACTTAGGCCAATTTTAGAGCCCTTTCCAGAGTGGGACTAGGGCCATTTCTTGAGGTCTCTTCTAGGTTCAATTGCCCAGCCAATTTATTTGAGATGGATTTAGAGGATGTTCTAGAGCACCTTCCCGTAGCAGTTTCTGGAGCTCTTTGTAGAGGCCTTTACTAGAGCTGTTCTAGAGGTGTTTCTCTCATAATGCTTGTCTAGAGCTAATTCTAGAGGCCATTTCTGGAGACCGTATCTAGAGCTGGGCCTAGGACAAATTGTACAGGGCATTGCTGGATCTGGAACCATTTCTGGTGTCTTTTTTAAATCTGGCTCGGTAATTTTGGAGAAGGAACCAGAGCCATTTCTAAAACCTGACCTGAAGTCTTTTTCTAGAATGCCTTTTCCTGTAGAGTCCTGCAAACTGAAATAGCTTTTCAATTGAGAATTCACTTTGAGAATCATATGTATAATACTAGTGTCTAATACAGAGTAAAAAAAGAGTATTTTGAAAAAGCTGAATTACCTCAAGCCTATGAATTCTCTCCATCCTTGTTATTCAAGGGAATATTTAGAAAAAAAATCTCCACAATAAACTTCCATGCAGAAATTAAAATATTTACCACATGCAGATTACACACACACATTATTTCTATTAATTTACACATCTGCTACCAAAACCACGAACTCTCTTTTCAAGAATGTCACCTTCAGCAGGCAAAACTGACATGGATCACCAGGAAATACTCACCTTCAGAAACAGCTAGATGTAAAACAAAAGATCTCCCAAATCATCATTCTCATCCATTTGTATAGTATCTAAATACATCAAACATGCAGTGCACAACAGGCATTACAGAAATACAAAGGGGCAGATGGTCACAGAGTAACAAGGGAGTGCAAAGAGAATGAATGAATATTTTAAAACCGTAAACAGATCAAACCAGCAGATTTAAATGTACACAGCATAACTTCATATTACAGGAAGTAACACTTTCATACAGAAAAGGTATATTAGGCATTCAGATTCCACTTCCAAAATCTGTATGCAAAGCCATGCTTTTCAAGTAAATTGGCATGACTTTGGCATTCTTGAAGTTTGGTTGGTTTAGTAAAATTTAACATTCTTTGTAGATTTATCAGAAACCAAATTTCCCGCTATGGTTTGAAGAGAATAAAGCATAACAGCTAATTACTCTTAAATAAAAAATAATAAAAAAAAAAAATGGATGTGTTACATATTCAATGCCTGGGTCAGAATGAAAAATACTAGCTTTCTGCTAAGGAATACAAAACCATCTATACTAGTACATCATTTTTACCCATAAAATTTAGACAGGTATAGGTCTAAATAGAAAATATGTGTAAAATATGTCTTATTTATATATAAATGGCATTTAGTGATCAAAATAAATCAGTGTAACGGTGTTCCACACTGGCCCTTGTCAGAGTTTCAAACAAGTATGCCAGGACATTTTCTTCACTTATGTACCAAAGATTAGTTTGGTATGATAGGTATCTTTTAGGAATACCCTCGTTTCCTGTCTCCTTCCACTCTCAATGTCAATCATTGGTGATATTTATGTATCACATGTCTCAGTTCACTAGTATTATTTTCTTCAGCACAGAAAACAAAACACTGGAGTATAAAGCTCTTTCACGTATTTAGGGCAAAATGGATTCAAACAACTCATCAAGCACCCTGAGCATGAAAGTGACACTGCAATTAGATGACACTATGGCAGAAAATAAATTCAGGAATAAATGAATTTATGAATTTAAGGAGAGTTTATATCACACTTGACACTGCCATTTCTGTTCACTGGAAAGTGAAGGCAAGTCAGCAAGGGTTCTGAAAACATTACAGCTCTACAGATCAAGCAATACCTAGAAATCAGTGGCGATTTCTTGTCTGCAGAATGGAACCCAAGAACAAGGGGACACCTCTTCCCTGTACTGTAAGAGCTGCTAAAGAACTCCATATTCCAGCAAATATCATATGTATCATAATGTTGCAAACCTTATAAAGTATTTGAAATGTATTAAATCAAATGTAAAGCTTAGCTGTGAGAGTCCCTCTAAATTTCCAGTCCTTCAGTAGAAGAAATGAATATGTGCAAAATACAAAATCTGGCATTACTTTCCTCGCAACTTATTTTTAATAACATAAAAATCTAAAATCAATAACAATTTGAGTCACGCAAGGGAGAAGGGGAATATTTAGTTAACTGTTACCATAGGACACCTTCATACAACAGGAAGAAAACTAATTGCTGCTTATGACCTACTTAAGGACCAGGGAAAGGAACTGTGAAAACCTAATCCTCTAATGACTTCAGTGGGAAGTCTAGTCACACAGCAACGTTAGGTAACAGTATCAAAAGAAGAAATAAATCACGCCACAACTACCCTTATTTATCTGTCCCTCTCTTTCTTATTTTGTTTGTCCAGCGTGGCTATGACATGAAAGCTAGGCTCTTAGTTTTGCAACAATTTACACATTTGTCCCTGAATGAAACAAAGCCAATATGACTGTATAAATCAGACTTTACAGGGTAGGTCTTGGAAGGAAGAGATTAAATCTAAAAATCAGCAATGTGTTTTTAGCACTACCTCTTTGCTTTTAAACATCTGCTCTGTAAAGTGATTCTGACAGTAAGGTAAAACTATGCTTTTCCTAGTTTCCCGTGTGCAATAGCAACCTATCACAGATAAGTGACCTATGATTTTAAAAAAACCCACTGTAAAACCACTCATCAGATAAAAATGCTCCTGTAACATAGTTATCATATCAGCAACTGAAAATTTTGTTTGATTGCCTGATTTCCAGGAATATCATAACACATTATAATTCCTTTCAAATCTAATGTACAACACAGCAAAGCCATGAATAGGGCTGCACACACAATCAGCAGTCTGATGCCACCATCAGCTATGGTGTTAGGCTGCTTTCTGTGCAAGAGGAATTTTTCTGTTGGCTAACAAAGATGGCACAGCTTGCCTAAGATTACCAGAACAATATCGTTTGTTGTATAACTCAAAGCTAATACACACAATTATAATAATTTTCTTTAAGTATTCAAATGCTAGCAGGATCTTACATTTATCAGAAAATATCTTTACCATAAACTGGAGTTTCCCAAGCTCAAGTGTGTTAGAAACCAGGAAATGGCAAAGGAAGTGGAGCTGTAACCTCAGTAAGCGGGCTTTGTAAGCAGAAAACCTTGCAAACGTTTGCCATAAACTAGTTCTAAACCACATTATACAGCTACAATTGACAGCACTTTAGTTCTTGGCTGGAGTCTGAAGTACACAAACCAACAAAAAAAGCTGTGACAACCTCCCACTGACAAGTATATTAAATTGATACTTGGTTATTGATAAATATATCAGCTTGCTGGTGCAGGTTGTCACAGCAGTACACAGCTGTACAATACAGGAAGCACTAAACACTTTGTGTCAAGGTAACGGTCATACTCTTTCTGCAAGGCAGATCTTGAAGCACCCATTAAAAATATTTTGCAATGTGACTGGTAAACACAAATAACACTTGAATTACTTTATGGATATTTTAATGAAATAAAAAGTTGGGCTTTCAGAAAAGGACCCTTTTCTATAAACTATATGGGAGAATATTTATAAAGGTGCACCACTCATCTCATATGCAAAATAATATTTCTCCTTGCTGCAATATTATAGAATAAGGAGATTAGTGCCTCATTTAATGAATATTTTTAGCAAGCATGGTGAACGTGATGTCAGACAGATACAGGCACTAGAATCACACAGTTCAGTCAAAAGAGCAGACACTGGTAGGATGACGTAAGAATCTCAAGGGCATGCAAAAAAAGCCATCACTGAGAAGCTTGAGTAAATGCAGAGGCCATCTTACAAGTAGCAGTAGCATACACAATGTTAACTCAACTGCTTACCCACTAAGTACACCAAGAACCAGGTTAAGTACGAAAAATGAGCCAAGGATGATAAGACTAACAAAATAGATCCATGGCCATTCACATCCTATTGCATCATTTACCTGTAAAATGTAAGGAAATAAGTTATGATTCAGTCATTCATTAAACAGCAGAGTCCTTTTTGCAGCTGCCAGATCACGTAGGTTTCAACACTGAAAGTTTATGGCTTACTCAGTTCTTAAAAAAATTAATGAACATTTTTTGATTTCTTTACTTACCCAAATCATGTTGTAGATATGATGCCTTAGAAGATGAATCAAAATAACATTTAAATGAAGTGCAGGAGAATTATTATTCATTTTTATCATTTTGCCACAAATATGGACACAAAGAATATATATTGGTACGTCTAAACCCCGATTTTGGCATTTGTATGTTATTTATACGATAGCTACAGAAAACTGTTTCTGTTCTAATGAGAGAAGAAGAAAACAGAGGTTTATTAAAAGATGTCATCACAACTGAAGTCTCACCTGTGTAAAATAACCTGTGTGTTCATGGCAACTGAATTCAGGACTCTGCCTTCATGATGAAAAAGGTGTATGCTTACCCGCTCAATACACCAAGAACAAGATTTAGTACGAAAAATGACCCAAAGATGACGAGACTGACAAAATACACCCATGGCAATTCAAATCCCATAGCATCATTCATCTGCAAGAAATAAGATGATCTTATAGAGTAGATCACTATAGTAATAGCAATGAAGAGTCAGAGAAAAAGAGAATTTAATCATTTAGGTGAGATAGCATTCTATGCATTCCTTCAGTATTCAAAGAAGAACAATACAAGAAAGAAGGCACTGGCCACATTAGCTTTGCATTTCTAATACATACTCTAAAACAAAATACTGAGCAAACCTAGCATTCAGATCAAAAATATTATCAAACATAAGTGCAGCACTGCAACAGTTCTGTTTTTAATACCTAGAATATGAACTAAATTTCAGATCTCAGTAATAAAAATTACACAAAGTATATTGAAATATTAGGATTTTTAGTTCATATGTATCCTAGCTACATGAATGATCCTTTGAGAAAAGAAACAGTAATATATATCTCAACAGGACGAGCAGTATTATTTTTTCTGTAAAGTGGAATTTCAACATTTTTTCCTGAAATAATACAGTTGGATGCAGTCAGACATTTTAAATTAATTCAAAAAGAAATAAGTGAGAATGAATTTGTGTAAAAACATGAACACAATTTTAGGAAAATTAAAAACTGAAATAAAATTTTAGAAACATAGTAGAAACATGGAAATATTCCAAAAACACTTCTGAACAAAAATTATATCAAGATCAAGATTAAATGACATTTAAAAAGTTGTTACTGATTTTTTTTTTAAGTAAGGTTGAAGTAACTGAGCTGTAAATACACTCTTCATAGGCTCACACAAGGCCTTTTTCACTGTCTATTCTTAGCGAGGTCGTTATACCTATCAGAGGATGGACTTAAGAAACATACCCATCGAAATCTATTCAGAAAAACAGATATTTTAAAACACAGGGAAATTGTTTTTGTGTGTAGCATTCAGCTGCAAAAAGACATTTTGGTAAATTACAAAAATAAGTCTGACTTGGAACTTCTTGGAAATGTCTGTTGTGGGAGAGAAATTATTCTGGCTTTTTTGTTTATACTGACAAGTTTGCATTAGATTCTTCTTAAGATGCTTTTTAGCAATGAAAATTCAGTAGACAATAAAAATTGCATGAGTATTCAAGACTGGGCATGGTATTGTAGAGCAATCTTTGGGCAAACCTTTTTCTTCTTGCATGAATGCTGTTGGTGTTTGTTGTATCTGAAATTTGTGATTAGGCTTTGAGCTTTATCAATAGTCAAGTTTGACTCCCATCCTTAACATCTCTGTTGTAAGAGACATATTAAACATGGGAACAAATGTTTTTCAAACTGTACTACTTATTTTATTTTTTCCTATATCTTTTAAAAATGTGTCATAATCTCAGTTTCTGCAAGATGGCCCTATGGATAGTGAGGAGTGCACACGCATTAAGTCTTTGCAGGTTAAGGCCCATAGGCACTTTTCTTTAATGGTGATCTGTAGTAATGCCTCTTTATACTAACTAAACAAACCTCTCAGAGAAGCCAAAGAAGATTATTTTACACAACTTCTTCGTGCATCCTTTAAAATAATTTCTATATGTATTATCTCTTAAAATGCTTTAGTAATTGAACTGAGGCACTGAAAAGTAACTTAGAATTACTTAGACTTCCTGGGGAAAAATCTAAAAATAGGTATTTGATTTGGATTTTTTCCTTTTAATTTCAATAGAACTGTATTTTCGATGAATTAAAATAGAGAACAGTTATAGCCATTCAGAAAGGCTGGGATTATTACCTTCAATTTTAAAAGATCCCAAGTTTCCATAGTCCAATTCTGCAACAGCATATTCATATGGAAAACAAAGTTCTTCATAATGCTGCCATTATACTGACCTACTTATACTTAGTCTCCTGTGCAACACTTTTAGCAATGCTTAGCGTGTATTCTGTGGTTGTTTTTTTTAATTATTATTCATGCCCATTCCCTCAAAGCAAATCCCCTAAACTTGAGAAGTCTTAACAATGAAGACACTCAGGTATTTAGTAAAATACCCTATTGCCCAGACTGAATTTCTTCTTTGTCCCAGTGTATGTTGCCCTTTGAAACTTCTTTCAATTGTAGGCACAAAATAAAATTTACCTAATTTTTTTTTCAAAATACATATTCATAATTATTTTATTACTTTTTAATTTAGTTTCCTTCATAGAAATGATTCATCTGATACAGGCAAAGTGTTTTTCTAACAATAGCTGATAAGAGCAAATATTTTGATTAAATTTCAAATACATACGAATGCATTTTGCATTTACTGAACTATACCATTAGCAAACAGTTGTTTGCAAGTCACCAGAGTTGACAGTGAAGGCATAAATTCATCTGGTGTTGATACCAACATTTTCCTGCTATAAATATTTTTGAAAAACCTGAAAGACTAATATTTGCAATTTTACTTGGAGAAAAAAGAGCTCTGGGAATCACAGCAATCCAACTGGATGCACTCTTTTTGCTCACAAACAGAACATATTCAAGAAGCCAGGCATTGGGCTAACTTAGTGACCCAGGACCAAAGCTGAAATTTCTATGCTCCATCACAAAGGCTCTATTAGCACAGACAGCTGTGATTTGCATTTCCTTCATTCACTTTATACTGCATAGCATATGAAGAAAATTCCTTCTCATTTAGGCAGTTTGATTTTAAGCCCAATGCTTTAGGCTAACCTATCTAGGACTAATGCCCCATGATGTAAAAATTGGAAACTGCAGCTCACCAGTGCTAGAAGAAATGGTTTGGGCAGATGCTGAACTAATTCAAAAGCATTCCTAGCTCAGGAACCCTTGATCTAGTAGAACACCTTGGCAATAATCTAAGATTGAATTCCTAAAAGTAACAGCCTGGAACTGTATCTACTCAAGAATTTTACCATTTAATTCTAGAGACAATTAACCTCTATTCAAGTAATGCATTGTGATTTCTGTTCATGAAGTATTATTTCTGATTGCATTAATATCAGACATGGAAGTATAAAAAGAAGTTCTTTCCTTTTAGAAAACTTCACTACTCATTTCATGCATGTCAAGTGGCATTCCATAACTTTCAATTAAAGAAAGATTAAAGGAGTCAATTTGCCTTATGATTAAAAATTGAGGCAGAGCTTGGTTAATATATGAGCACAGGAAAATCTCCATCCTCAGAAACAAGGTAGTTTCAGTTGAAAGGATTACTGCTGACTTCTCACTCAAAGTGCAGAATAAGGAGTTATGAAGACACAAATTCCAGATGCATTGGAAGTTGCATCTAAGAAATATAAACCATAAAAGCCCCTGAATTATGCTAAAGTAACACCAGGAAATCTCAGAGATATCACACCTCAAATCCTCAGCAAAAAGCCTTGCAAGATTCCCACCCCCTGTGGCTCAGGGATGTACTATACCAAAGGAGGTGTCATATTCAATGGCTCTCAATGGACTTATCCCATCTCTTTTTGAATCCATTAAGCTTTCAACATCCATAACACCAACTGCAGAGACACCCCAAGTACCATCCTTCTTGACCTTCTTTGTGCCTTTTTCCGAATCTAGCTTTACTGTTCTAATTACTGTTCTAATTACTTTGTCGATCACATCAACCAGAGGACAGATGAGATGATGGATGATATGAAGGACAAAGTATTTTTCCTATCACTTAATTCTATTCCACCATAATGGCAGATGTGTACTACTCGCTTACCTAAGTGTTTAAAAACGCTTATTCTCCAGAGATGCCACTTTTGGCTACACTCTGGCATTTTCACTCCTTTCATACATATGTTAAATTAGATTTGTATGTTTTGAAATAGCTTTGAAAAGAATTTTGAACTGAACTCTGAAGCTCTTCCTATCCCTTTCATGAGTGATGCAGTAACTAACAGTTCAAAAGTTCTTGTAAAAGGGCCCATTTGTTGATGCTACCAGAGCTGGAGACAAGTTACTCCATGCAACTTAAATTTGTGGAGAATAATTAATTTTTGTTGTATATTTGGCTCTTTATGTTTACATGTATGTTTGTGAGTATAGGTCTGCGAAGTCTTGAAGAACTATCTTGAGCTGATAGAACAAACTCGGTAGAATCTGAAAAGGCCTCATATGGCATTTGCAGTGAATTATCTTGTTAGCTGTGCTGTAGCTGGAGTCAACTATCATTACAATGCCTTGTAGATGATCACAGACTAAGACTTTGAAGTGAAACAGGGAGAAAGCCAAATTTACAGCAGACATAACCATTAGTATTACACAGCAGCAGATGGCACACTCCAATCTAAAACATCGAATAGAAATCATTAAAATGTCTCATCTATCCCTATCTGTGGTAATTGTGAGTAAAATCCCCATATGCAATTGAATGCACATCAAGGTCTTATTTTTCTATACACCTGGCATTGGTCTACTGAAAACCATTGCAAGTTCTTGGTATGCATCAATGAATATAAACTCTAACTGGGGATAATGATAAAGCAATGCAGTAACATCTCTAATTCTGCATTTGTGCTATCACAGCTAAAATGCACTGATGCATGAACCTGTTCTGAATTATTGTCCACGATGTTTCAAACTCACTTAATTTCTTAAGTTTCCTTAGGTTTCAATTTTACCTTCCTCCTTTCATAACATTCCAATAAACACATTGCAGCAGGGGTTATTTATTGTCACCAATAATCTACCTGATCATCTTAAAAATTATTAAGACTGTCAAACTCAGGCTCTTGACAGGTGTAAAAATCCTTCGGAAATGAGTATTTTGTGAAATGGGACTAATCCTGTATTCTTTGAAGTATACAATGGACTAATCCTGTATTCTTTGAAGTATACAATGTAGGTTCACAAAACCTCAGATCACAGGCTATTTATTCTACTCATTTTAGAGCATACCAGACAGCTTTTCAAAGCCTTCTAGCTTCAAAGGTTGTGTCCTGGGATATTCTAGGCTGAAGTGGAGTTAACTTAACGCTGACTTAAAATAGGCCATGCTTGAAGCAGCCTCCAGTAAAAGCATGTACTTTTATCTTCAATCTTCTCTGGGTTCTGGAGTTAAAGCACAGATTTCCCTGACATTCTCCTGGTTGGCCAGGCTCAACTTTGTTGTACTGCTGACACAGAAACGAGCCGAGATACGCACTGGTGAGATGTGAACTCAGAGACCACTGCTTTGTAAGTATTTCAGCTCAGCAACAACTGGAAAATCAGAATTTCATGGCTCACGCACAAAGGTAGACTAAAGAGAAATATACACACCTTGGAGCAGTGAAAAATTGCTGTTACCTAGAGAGGCTCATAATTACTTCATCACCTCTAAATTTGGCCCCCTGTCTTCTGTACATAAACCATGCTATAAAGTTGCATGCAGGACACAAAAGTGACCATCTCAAGTTAAACCTCAGCTTGTAAGACACTGCTTCAGTTTTATTAATTTGCTTTGATCTATCTGAACAGACCTCAATTTCTATCTTCTGTTATTTTTATCCATCGTTAGCTAATGAAGTGTATAATTTAGGTAGTCACATAAAGCATTTATTCTTCCAAGCTGATGGCTTTTTTTTTCTAATATTGATTAGGAATAAGTTTAGATGCAGGTCAATTTTTTTTCCCCATTCAGAGACTTTATTTTGCATCTAATGTTATTTTAGCTAGTTACTGTTGGTGGCATTTAATTAATCAGCTTACTGTCTTTAAATGGGGGGGAAAAGCCAATCAAGTAATTGTTCCAAGGAAAGCCTAGACGTCAAGTGTGACTGCTAAAACATTATTTTCTCTTTTACAGGTAGCTACCCCAGGTTGAATCTGCAGAGCGGATAGACACTACCATAACAAAATGAAGCTTTCTGCCTCTACAAAGTAGTAACCCCAGAGAAGGCTTTCTCTTGGATTGTGGGAGGACTCCACCAGGTTTAACAAACTCTATATTCCAGGTATAACAAAATGGAACTGTTTGATTCCTTCATTGGTTGCAGCATATTAATTTAGGATTAACAATTTTTAGTGCTTCTACCTATTTATCTATATTGCCCAAACCAATTTCACATAAGACATTTATAAAACCTATGTACTGATTTGGTTTATTAAATCTAAGGGATCAAAAATCCGTTCAAATGAATTAACTAATGTGATGAACACTGCGTTTATTTTTAAATATTTACAATGTATTAAAATGCATAGAGTAATAGTATCCACTTTAGTGATACGTACTAAATACCTTTTTTCTTTACGTGTCTGCTACGCGACCTATATATGTACGTACAACATTATATAATAATTGTATGTATTATTTCCCATATGCTGGATCCAAAATTTGCAAGCATAATAGCATGTACTGTTTGCATTGATGGTGTAAAATCATTACCTTAGTTTGTGTAGAAACAATGAACAAAACCCCAATACTCAAGGTAGATCTGAATGTACCTACTAAACTGTTATCCTGGGTCAGTCTGGGAGCTACGATGGTTTTAAAAGGACTGTTTGCTTCTCGTGGCAAAATTTTTGGCAGAAACTCTAGCTATTCAACTAGCAGAGTTCTTAGCGCTACCTAAAGTCTAGCCTACTTCTAATCCACTTTCTATCCATTTTATTTAAACTTTCTGGGGAGAAATAATATGTTCTTTTGAGCCTTCGCAATGATCTGTGACAAGAAATGAGTTCCATGCTTTGACTGCAGTACAGGTCATCAGTCAGCTAAGACTAAGACACTAGATATCTTGTCAAAGTAAATCAAGTTCAGTTCATGGGAAAGATATTTCCCTGTGAGGTAGTTTAAAATCCTCCTCAGGTGGGTTCTTCGTGTTCAGATGCTCATTTGAAAAAAAAATTATATTATATGATCAACCCTTTCAATGCTAATTCAAACTTCTAATATGTATATTCCTTGGCTTAGTAGCTCTGTTTGCACGCCTGAATTTGATCACTCCCTTTTTTCTCTTTCCGAGGTTTCTAAGTTATTGGCAATTTAAATCTTGTCTCTTTGCAACCTAAAATTGGTTAATTCAGAGCTTTTTATATCTAAAGGATATAAAAAATTAATCTAAATCATTACCTAAAAGGTGAAGGGGTTAAGCTAGATTTTAACATGACATTGGATCCAAGTAATTAAGACGCAAATTAAAAAAATCCTGCTTGCAATTCCTGGCTCTCAAGTGTGATTTATACAGTATATTAGTACTGTCATCCAAAATTTCTATCACTCTTTCTCGAGCTGGATATCATGTGTTAAATTTCTGGCTATGTAGCCATCAAAGGCTGGGTGCATTGTGCATCCACAGCACATCAATGCCTTTGGGGATGAGCTGCCTCGTTTCACTGAAGAATCTCCCCTAGAAGATCTGTGAGTGATGTTGGATGATGCTAAGAGAATAGCATTAAGCTATCCTTAGTACATAACAGACAAAGGCAGAAATAAATTTTTTCTAAGATTTTTCTAGCGTATTCCCTCACATTTTTTAAACATTTTTTGCTGAGTGTTTGCAGCTGATGTACAAAAGGAAAAAAAAGCTGTCAAGCATCCTTTGACTTCTCTCAGACTGGAAGCTGAAATTCATTGCTCACAAGTATTGTTTGGATGCAATAACATGCCTTCCATTTCTGCAGCTGTAGCGTGAGTAATACGACTTAAATCACCCAAAGTAGTTGTTTCCCATTGGTTTATTAAATCATTCAATTCAAAGTTCTAGAGTATTATTGCTTATTTGACTGTTGGTCATATTTTTTGAAAGATACTTTTTAGAGATTGTTGCTCAGAACTCTGATGACAGTTTTGACAATACTTCAAACATGCTTTGCAACTTTTTGTTTATGGGCTAATAATACATTTTGTTCCTGAGCCAAAGGGTTTTCTTGTGAGATGTATTTGCAAAATATTTGCTTGTGTTTAGGGAAAATCTTTGGCTGCGCATCAGCTGGTTTCAAGTACATTATATCCCCTTACAATATTTCTGAGTAGGTTGTCCTTTAAGATTCTTGAACTAGGAGCATTCTAAAAAATGACAGGATTAGAAGATTGTCTGAGTTCCTGATCATCTGATTGACATTCTGAATAGTTAACAGACTGCTTTGGTTTATTATTGCAATTATTTTCTTTTCCATGCATAGGTTTTATGTGAAAGTTATAATCATTTTTTCAAATTCTCATCCAGTAAGAAAAAAAACATATAACGATTTTCTAACTTTTAGTTTATGCACATCTTGTACTACTGGAAAGCTAGTGAGGAAGCCGCAGCTCTTGTACTTGGCTATGGAAGTATATTCAAAGAAATATTGATACAGTCTTTTCTATCTTGATATATTACTTCCAGTAACATTAATGTAATGGCTGCATAGACACTTGCATACTAGACATACACAAAAGTGCAGTGAGGCCTAAACAGACTGTGATACAGAAATGATTGATTTTCTTCAAATGTTCTAAGATGCTTCAAGGAGTATATTGGGGCATATGAAGCTTAATTTCTAAAACAAGAAACAGATTTCTATGTGCACGCTTTTTTTTTTTTTAATAAAAGCAGAGGAATTATGAATGAAGTATTACTTTGATGATGATATATGCTATTGCCAAAGAGTAGCAAAGGGCACAGCTTTAAGACGTTGACATATTATTAAAGGGTACATGAAAAAAAACTGACACCCCTTTCCTTAAACTTTATGCCAGTTTTAGATTGCTTAGACATTTCAGGCAATGAGTTGTGTATTTTAAACATGAACCACTGAGAGAATATCTTGTTAACATATCAGGAAGTGCATTAATAGGCAAAATCATATAAGACATCAATGTACCATTATTCAGTGATTTCAGCTTCAGTGCTTCAGTCTCAAAAATCTCCAAGATCAACCTGAATAGTGCTAGCTAGGTGTCAGAGAACTGAGGAACTGTTAATATTTGAGCTAGTAATGCAATATCTGTCCATAAAATTGACTTAGTAAAATTCAGCAGCCATTAAATACAGTTGCGCCATTATTTAATCAACTGTTCTGGCAACCCATCACAGAACAGTTTGTTTCACAGAGGCCCTGCCCATCCCTCATTCAAGTTACAGTAGTGTCAGTATAGGTTATTAAAGTGTAGTAACTCAAGATAACTTCACTATGGTGAAAACAAGAAGAATTACATGTGATAATTTTGGTACTCATAGGAAAATTGGGGGTTTTACTGGCAAGTACCGTCGCTCATTATGTGTGTTCCTACATATCAAGTGAAATAGCTAAAAATAAAAAGCTATTTACAAAATACGTGTTTGCCATTAATAGACTAGAAATCTAGATGTTTGAAAGACATGGAAAAAAATCTAGAGCCAGATATGTAAATGGAGACTCAGATATTGTAATTCTTGAGTGCCTGCTAGCATAAACTGAAAACGAGAAAAAGAATACTATGCTCTCAGCTTTAGAATGTGAGCCAGAGCATTAAAAACCTGGGCACAGAGAGGCTGCCACTTTGCCAATAACAAGGACTGCACTGGGATCCAAAACTAATAGCATAATCCTTCAGCTAGGGCTAGAGAGCAAACAGAAAGGACTGTGACTGGGAATAAACACTGTCCTGATATAAATGGAGAAGATGTACAGCTGTGCAGCCACAAACATATTATACAATTTGGGAATACATATGCTGCACTGGCTGGTGAAAACAAGGACAGTACCCCTTAACCTCTACAGTTAAGTCTAGCATTTGGCACCAAGGAGTCACATTTTTTGCGGATGAAACATGTAATAAATGCTATCCAGTGATTACATGTAAGTTAGAGAGATGAAAGTAGCCAGATGAAGACACTCTAAAAAATAGTAGGACATATGGGATTCAGACGCAAACTACTGAGCAGCAGGATGTCCACTGGAGTCACCATGACCTGAAGGGTGCCTAGCAGTAGCAACATCAGATACACATAAGCAGATACACGTAAGACAAAAATCATTATTGATGCTTGGAGAATTTTTAAGGTGAGTTTACTGTTGTTAACCAGGTGATAATGAGCTGTGATAGCCAGTGTTATTGAAAGCTGTCATTTTCAGCTGTCATTCTTGCTAACAGAATGCCACACAACACGATGCAAAACATTGCACGTATTTCACCCACTCAGATTACACCTGCTAGCAAGATAAGCCTACACAGTGATCAAATGGAAATCAGTATTTTGTGCAGTTTCTAATACCTGTGAGTTTGGTTTTATTTGTTTATGTTTTGTATAAAACTCATTCAGTCTGCATATCATCAACAGATTTCTAAGTGAAAAGCAACCCAGAAAATCCATGCACCTCTAGCTAAAATTATTTCCTTAGATTCTTTGGCCATTTTTATTACAACCTGGTATACCCCTAATGTTTTCACAATTTCCATTAAAGCAGTATCTTTTCCAATTTTTAGCTAGCAATAGCTAAATCTACCTCAGCTTAGCCAGGGGTAAAATTAAAACATAAAATTGTCATTTATCTTGTCCTTAGCAAGTAATTTCAGCTTGACAATGGGCAACTTGTCAGTCCACAGACAGAAAGAATCCAGATCTATAATTTAATTACATAAACATCAGTTAAGACCAATTCTAAAGCCACTCGACTATCTGACTGATTATATTTCACTAGGTCAATAAATATTTGCTTTTCTGTCTAAAAATCAGTGTTATTTGTAATAAACTGAAAACTGACATCTGTGTACCTGTAAATATTTTCTACACTGGGAACTCGTCATAGAGAAATAAATAACTCATGGGCACAGTTTTGCATTTTCTTAATTTTTAATTTTCTTATGCATTGCATTTTTGCCTACTCATAACAATATTCAGCATCCTATTTTAATGGGTTTATTTTTTATGCTGTCAATGGAGACTCTACAAAGCTTTAAGATGCATCAGATCAATTAGCTCGTTAATTCTCAGGGGAAAAAATGTTTAATACTGAACCACTCAGCTTAAATTGTTTATATGTCTTTTGTAAAAATCATATTCTAATACAGTAACTCCCTGAAGGTTTTACATTAATTTGCCTTGAAAAAAATTGGTGGCATTTGGAGGATTATCAGGTACTGACATGTGGGCATACTTTCGCCTTGAAAGATGTTAGATGTGTATTTTTTTCTAGAGAATCATGGCAAACCTTCCCTTTTCTTTGAGGAGAGATAAAAATAACTATCATCATCACGAACACAAATCATACAAAGGACATACTAACTCTACACTCACAAAGTGTCTTTGAGAAAATTAGGAAGAGTTGGAGAGCAAAACCCAGGGTTCATAAGCCTACCCCATGAGACATACATTAGCCTATACGTAGCTATGCAATATTTTTTAGTATTTAAGGTTTGCATGTTTATAGCCAATTTTGTATCTCTGATAACAGACAGCAGAAGCAGAGATTCCTATTTTGACTTTTTTTTTTTGTCTTTCAATCCTAAAAGAATGCCAGTTTACCATCTTAATTATCTTTAACAGTGACATTATCTTAAAACATCTCCATATTCTATATTCCAGTATCACAGATTTTATCTGAGACTATATTCTGGTGATATGTTTTTTAGCAAAAGCATATTTCACCTTGATTTGCAAAAAATGGCCACATAAAATAAAGTGTTCATTCACTGGGTAATATTAAATCCTTAATTGCATCCAATCCTCCACAACAGATGTGCTATTAGTACATAGTCCCACTCGGCCAGACAACCTTAAAGAAATTCAAAACGTGAGCTGCTGTGAGCAACATAACCTAGAGTATAGTTCCAGTAAGATACATCTTGAGATGGCTCATCCGTTTTTAACAGCTTGCTAATAGTGATCCTTACTAGTGATCAGTTTTATTCTTTCATAAATATTTTCCAGTATTTGAACTGTTAGAATTTTATTTGTTATAAGGTCCTAATTGCTGCAAAGACTTACTGCTGAGTACCAAGTAGCACAGAACATTCTCACTGATTTTCAGCACCTATGGTAGATAGGTTCTGTCACAGACTTCTTGAACGACCTTGGACAAGTCACCCACATCAGATATTTAGGTGCTTAAAGATTCACAACAGAACAAAATGTTCTTAGATTGGAATGGGGTTAGGCAGAGAAATGTCTACCTGTATATATAGACCCTAGTCCTTTAAAAATCTGTGTGTTCTTTTTCCTCCATTCTGATTTGTAAAATCAGGACTAAATATATCTTCCATTTCCCAGTCTGTGTCAAGCTCTCTCTTTATGTTGTAAGATTGTGGAGGTTCCATACCTGATGCTAGAGTAGCATTTAAAAATGGGGATTTATACAGTTAGATTTTTGAATACCTTTTGCTGCTTCTACGGAGACAATGTCAGGCTCACAGCTCTTGTGATTTGTTGTTTCTGAATGGTTAACAAATGGTTTGCAGTCCCCATGGCAAGCAGTGATAGTTGAGTGCTTACTTTGTTCCAATTTGTGTTAATATTGTGAAATATTTTACAGAAATACCACAGAAAGAGAGCTCTCAAGCTTTAACAGAAAAGACATAGCTTAAAAACTGTAGGCTTGCATGACAAAAATATTAGTCCAAAGGACATAAATGCAATATTATATTTATCCAAATGGAATAGGCAAAAAACCCTCAAATAAGCAATGAACAAATTTGTTTCTAAAATGTCTTTTTAGCCTGAGGAGTCCAGTAAGATGCTGTGACTGGAAAAAGTATGCAGCTGAGCTCGTCTCCTGCAAAACTCACCAGGACTTCCTGCTGTTGGCATTGTAAAACACAGCTTATTTCTCACTGGAACATTGAAACTTGTTTAAAAGTAAAAAAAGCTCAGTGATTTATGAACTTACCCAGTATAACACATCAGTCCATCCTTCCATGGTTATACACTGGAACACAGTCAACATTGCAAACGCAAAATTATCAAAGTTGGTTATGCCTCCATTTGGTCCAACCCATCCGCCCTTACATTCAGTGCCATTCATGACACACTGACGTCCATTCCCTGAGAATGCACAAGGTGCTGGATCTTCTTCAACTAGTATATCTGAAAATGGAACAAAAAAAATCAGAACTTTCAGTTCTCAAATTTTCATGGGTTAACTCTTTGCATGAAGAAATCGATCTGTTGGAAGGTAAATCCAGATATCAACCTGAGAAAGGCAGCCCGTGAGAGCTTCGGAGCTTTTAGTGTCTTCTCACACCTGGGCCTTACAGCCTTAAAATAGGCTAATCAAAACTGAATTTATAAGAGAGCTCAAGTAATTAAGCAGTGGAAAGAAGCATGTAATAATACAACATATCTTTTTAGAATCCCCCTATGCTCATTTTTTTTTTTTCCTCTTCATTGCTGTTTCTTCACTTCATGCCACTTCATACTAACATATGGACCACCAAGGAAGCAGGTCTGGAATAATTCCTACATATAGTCTACTTCATTACTTAGCTGATAGAAATGTACCCTTAGCCATCAGATACTCCCTCATGATGTTTAACTCCTTCAGATTTCTCCCCTAGCAAATGCTTTCATTTCAGCATTTCACCTGGATGGAGGAACACTGGTTTCTTTCATTACTCATTTCAGAACTGCACTTCTTATCACATTGCCACAATCTTGGAGGAGAGACACTGCCAGATTGTGAACTCAGGAAAGTGTATCTTCCCTGGAATAGGACTAGCTAGCTCTTCAGTAATCAGATTAGAAAAAAAACTACTGAGTTGTCCCTCATGGATAGTCACCCTTACTATTTTCACTACTGACATTTCAGTTACACATTTCAGAAATGAAAACTTATTCAAAGAATGTTCTAGTCTCTAACTAGTTTGCATTGTTGTTGCTGTTTTTTAAATGCAATGCACTCTTCCTAAAATTATGAACCACAGTGAAAACTGGGGTTACAACAGTTTTAGTGCTTTGGCCCCTATTTTATTTCAAACTGAAATCCCACAAACTTGAAAGAAAACATAATTAATCCCTTATTTCAGTCAAGAGTTTCATGACTTACCTGAATCAATAAGAAAACAAGATTTGTGCATTTTTCCAATAAAAAGTTCCAATCCTATAATAGCATAGATTATGATTACAAATAATACCAAAAGGGCAATATGGAGGAGGGGGACCATGGCTTTTATAATGGAGTTCAGGACAACTTGTAAACCTAAATGGAAAAAAGAAGATACAAGATATGAACCAGACTTCTACATCTTGCCATCTTGCCTTACCAAATTTTCTCTAACAACACATTATTAGAAATTAATGATACAGGCATGCAGACTGAATCAGTTTTAAAAAAAAAAATTCTACTGCTCAGAGCCACAAAATGTTCCTGTAACATAAAATACTTCCTAAGAATCTAAAGCTTTGTGACAAAGTCTAATTATTTCCTCTGTTAATAATGGATGAGCCATAGAGGTCAATGCTTGAAATGTGTCACAAGATTTTATGGTTTTTTAGAAAGAAAGGGCATGTAGTCAGTGTGTGGCTGTAGGTCATTTTATACGACCTTTAAAAAGTTCTGTGCAACAACCACAACTTTGCAGCAAGTCCTGAGAAAAACTTATACTCAGCCAATTGCAGAACTGTATTTTTGATCTGGAGAGATAAAGAGAGTATAGTCACCCATGAAAAAACATTTTTACTCCAAACAAACTTACTTTTTGTTCATTTATCCTTCACATGGGTTTTCAGAACTATTTCAATTTTCTTTTTCCTTAATTAAATATTTAGCCAAATTTTGGCATTACCAAAAGAAGTAAATCCCAGAAAAATGAAGCTGCCACAGTGCCAATGAGAACAAAATATGGCTCATTTTTATTTTAATAGACTTCCTTTCTGACATTTCATAAGACTGCTTCTTTCTTCACTGGAGTTCCTTTGCTAAATATATACTGTCACGATCACTTCCATGTAACAGACTATGATATAATAAACACAGCATTAAGATCCTTTTTTTGAATACCTTGGAAAGAGCTGAATTGCAAGCCACAAACCTCTTACTCAGCCCAAATAGCTTTATTAATTAATAAGGTATTAAAAGAAACCATGAAAGTTTATCAGAAAATTCAATTGCTTTCTTTAAATAAAATTGTTGTACTTTTTAAGCTTCCTATCCTTTATCTGTTAACTCTACTGAGATAAACAGAAGGCATTCATGTGCATTGGAGGGGGCATGAAATATGAAACGTGTAATGTGCTTTGGCATACACTTACCAACATATAAACTATCTTAAGACCACCTACACTTTCAGATCTGCAGGGTTTTGGAATAAAAAAAAAAAAAAATCTGTTTTTTTTTTTTCCTGGTGTATTTGCATTTTAACATGTAATTCAATAAAGCTTCTAAAAAAAAAGAAGTGTATTCCCCTGTCTGCTTATTGAACTGTGTAAGAAAATCATACACTGAATGAATTCACAACCCTTTGTTCAATTTGAAATAGGGTATCATTCATCTTGAAACTCACTTTATATACATAACCAGATGACAAAAAATCAAATTTATATTATCTCAGTTCTGTTAGTGTCTGGAACAAGAAAGTTAAATAATCAGATCAGTTACAGTATTCATTCCAATGGAATTAAATAGAAAAGAGCTTACTGGGCACTCCTGATACAAGCCGGAGAGGTCGCAATACACGAAAGGCTCTTAGGGCTTTGACATCAAAGCCACCAGGTTTGCCACCTGAGTGGCTGCCACCTTCTGTTTCTTTGGTTAATTGTTCCAATATTACACTAAATAATCTAGAAAACGAGATGAAGGGTAAGGTCATCACCATCCATTTACCATGCAATCAAAGGTATTAAGAAATTACATGAACTGCAGATAATTCTGAAAAGCTGTTCAGCTGTCAAAATGAGAGGTATATTTACACAGCAAATCATGACAGGAAGAGTTGTGAAGTGAAAGAGTTTCTAATCCCTCCAGAGAGGGATGATCACACAGTATCCAATAAATTAGCATTCTGCTTGTAGACACAACTTGCTATTTTTAAATAAATGAAGCTACTTTGCTGCTTCTTTGTTCAAGTGTTCTAGGTGTAAGGTTTGGAGAATTAGTCTTTTCTTTAGAAGATAAAATAGATAATCATAAGAAACGATCTGTTTTAATTTTGGTGGAATATATGAACTCCAAGTGACACGACAGTTCAATATTCTAAATACAGTCAGCAAAAAATGACTATATGAAAAATAATTACAGTCCAACATTTAATAACACCAAAACCATTTGTTTCTTGCACATAATATCTTTGAGGATAACAGTATTCCCAGATGATTCATTTATTATACTGTATTTCTTCACTGCAGAAATGAGCTAGTCATTCATTAGAACAGTTTGGAAGACAAGAGGTTTATTTTTCTTTCCCACTTCTAGCAGCAATTCCAAGTGATGCAAGTGGTTGAAGTGCAAAGTAGTCTTAGGTTTATTTTAGTTTGAGCCTGCATTTCAGATGCATGGCTTTCTAGACTGTGGCTAGACCGTGCAAACCATGTTATCCTTTGCACAGAGTCTGTAGTTCAGTAGTTGCAAAACTGAACTTCTCCTGGAAGGATTATCAAGTCAATAAAGTTTTGTAATCCTGAAAAACATTTCACGCTTGTAAAGGACTCCTGAAATGTACAGGTTTTTGGTTTTGTCAAGAAGTCTTCACAACTCTGGTTCACAACTCTGTCATGCTGAATAGTTGCTAGAAATCACGTAATATTTAAATAGGTTGCTCAAACTAGAATATTGAAGACTTTCTTCTCTTCCCACAGTAAGCAACTGACCTGTATCAGTAAACACACATCCCTATTCTGCTTCATTCCCTTCCAGAGTGAAACCCAGGCACGGAGACTACAGATCTCAGAATGAACACCAGCAACCTACATACCTCTATACCCACAGAAATCCAGACATTTAATTTTTCAGCTCCTGATTCAGCCCTATAATTTAATAGAAGCATAATTCTAAGAAAATGAGCCATCTCCATGATTTCAGAGTGACTATTCGTGCTCTAAAGGCAGACATGATTAAACAGCCTTCTGAATCAAGTCCTGAATTAAGAGAAGCTGTTTTCAGTCTGTCAGTCCATACATCATTCAGAAAATTAAAGGGCTACAGGCATAGGAAGGTGCTATGAAATCTTTCTCTAAGAGGACCTTATTCTTTCACAAAAATCTATGGAAATTACATGGCATAGCATGCAGGCAAGTAGTAGACTGCTCTGAAAGTAATTCGTACTCTCACTGATTTCAGATAGAAGTGAGAAAGATGGGAGAAAACATCACATTCACAGCTATGTCTACAGCTCTGTCATTTTACGTCCATCCTATAAAGCCATTTAGGTATAAAACCACTGATCTCCTTTATTACTTTTTAAAATTACATTTCTTTTCCTGTACAGTTTACCAAAGTTTAAATGCCATATCTGATGTTGTAGAAAAAAAGTCTCTATGCATGCTTTCCTTTTGCTAGTAGAGATTTCTTTTGATATAACTAAGATATATGCATTTGGACTGCTACAGTTTCTGCTGAGAAAGCACATGAAGCAAATTTCATCTAATACATCCAATATAGGACATTATGGCAGCTCTTTCAAAGCTATTAAAAAATATAATGGAATTTCACAATGAAACTAGTCAAAAATCAGATCCAGAAGTGATTCCATATCCACCTTGAGTTACATATGAAAATCAATTTTTCACTGGGCTTTTAAGTACTAGTTAAATAAATGGACTCATGCTTGCTTACTTGCTTATGTGGATTGTATTTTCCTTAAAAGAAGAAACAAAAACATTGCTCACAGACTGCAAGAACAAAAATATTGCTCAGAATTTTTTCAGTGCCTGATGTGTTATGAAGGATCTACCTTGTCTTCCAGGTAGACTGATGGCAACCTACACAATAGCTAATATTCCAAAACTTTGGGGTTTGAGCTAGGATTTAAATATTAGTGTGATATTTTAGGTATTTCATAAGATGTAGTCCTGTTTTTCCTCATATTTTCCTTGGATTCAGTGTGAACATTTGCTTTGGAGGCTAGATTTAGCCTCCAATAATGAGTGTTTTATAAGTTAATGGAAAATTTTTTAGTTATCATGTATTTAGGACACAGCCAAAGATAGAGGTCATGTAAATTAGACTGCTCCAGGGTTACTGTAACTCCATGGTCACTTCACAAGAAGGAAGAGGTCTATTCAAGTGACTGCCTGGCAAGAGAATAGAGCTCTTACGTGTGATAGTCTCCACACCTGCCCACCAAGCTTCCCCTTCAGGCACAGGGGCCAATCTGTTGAGAATGACCTGACCTGATGAAGGTTCTATTTATATTCAAATTTTAGTCCTGGACTGAAACTTCCTGAATGCTAAGCAACTGGCCCAAATACAATCTTCTCAGTAACATTTGCTGTCTCAGAATCAAACAGTTATAAATTCGGTATTCATATATTCATAATACTTGCCCAAAGTTAATAATGCTTTACCACAAATTTCTTTACATCTTTTTCTTTCCCTTAACGTAATAATGTGAATTAAGAGCAGCACACAATTTCTGGGCCTTTTCAATTACAGGCAACCCTTGCTATAGTTTGAAGTTAAAAATGAAATTAGAATTGCACACTGCATGCCAAGATCTTCTTTGCAAGCCAGCCACAACATACATAGTTATAGGTGGGTAATGTTCTCCATGTGCTATATCAATAAATGTTTTCAGTAAACAAAATTTACAGTACTGGAAACTCCTTTTTATTCAATATAATCTCCTCCATGTTTAGGAAATTGGGGAATATATGCCTCAAGATTAATTCCCTAGATAGATGAAGGTAGGATCTAGCACAGCCATTGACATGAACTTTCCAACAAAAAAGCCAGATGCATTATTTATCATAAGCAGTTGCATAATGTAAATGTAGGATGTTTCACTCTCCACTCTTCTGTAACCTGCATAAGGTCTGAGCAGTCCCTCCTCTGAGGAGCAGAAGAAACCGTCCAGGGTTTCCTGGTACAGCAAGGCACACAGGGGAAAAGAAGAGAAAAGGAAAAAACAAAAAAAAAACAAAAAAAAAACAAAAAACAAAAACAAAAACAAATATTTTAGCATATATTCTCCCCCAGGCAAGCCAAAATATATCTGGGGCCTGATGCACAGCACCCCAAAGGAAAGTACTTAAGTGTCCAATTTTCCTCAGATTTTGGGTAGGTCAAGGAATCATTCAGTTAACTCTGTCTCCTCTAACCACTCTCCTCCACTTCGAAACACATGGGTTCTCCCAGAGTTATCTGTAGAATAGATGAACCCCACATAACCACAGTATAGAGACAAATGAATAAATGACATAACATATGGACATAAACAGATCAACCTTTATCTCGTGAAAGACATCAGGAGTTCACCTTGGAAAAAATCAGATGGAAAAGATTCTGCAAGACAACAACCTGATTGTGCAACTGATTGGGCAACATAGCCTGCAGCCACAGATAGCACTGAAAACTTTTTAGGACTTTGTTTTGAATTTTTCACTCGTATCAGTTCATTCTTTTACTCCAAAGGAATAGAAATCAAGCATAGGCCATTACTCACAGCCAAACAGACCTATATTTACCTCATTGTAAAGATTTTAAATCTCTGTATAATGAAGAATAAGTTACTTACCCTACTACTACTATTACAAAATCCAATAAATTCCATCCATTTCTAACATACGCATTGGGGTGTAATAATAATCCATATGCTATAATCTTCAAAAACGTTTCAACTGTAAAAATTATCAGGAAGGCATATTCTACTTTTTCCTGTAAGACAAAAAAAGTACAATTAAAGACAACGTAATTTAACAGCTCTTTTACTAGTTAGAATTTGCAGTAATTGGGTAAGTTATATTGATCAGGACTAAGGAGAAACAATATTTCATGGCAGTTTATTTTACAGGTTTTAATTGCATAGCACTTAATGATAGCTGTGCTGACAAGGTTATAATTACATAATTGCAAGAGATTTTCCTGTTTTCACGATCTGTGAGAGAAAAAGGCTCTGTTTCTGCAAACATGGAAGTATACCATACCTTTGCTTAAGCAAATAGTCCCATCCAGGTCAATATGATTCTTTGCATTCATTAAAACTAGAAAATGCTGCAGAACAGGGCCGTGGAAATATCCTTAAAAGGCATGGAGTGTTATACTTACTTTCACTATTCATTACATCAGCCTTTATTTAATTAGGACCCACAGAGTTCTACCTAATAAGGGAGTTGAGACAGTGTTATGCCATACTAAGGAGATTCAAAAAGTTATAAGCTATTTAAGAGTGTCTTCATTTAATTTTACACTGTCGTGCAATTTTTTCATTTCAACATGAAAGTTTACTTTGACTTATTCTTCCTTCCAAATCGCCAGAATTTCTTCAAATAACCCCAATAAGCTTGAAGAAATTTTAAGTTAGTATTTATCACCACCTTGCATCATTGAAGCTCCAACTTCAGATTTGTTTCAATGCTTTTTTCTTTAAACATTATTAGTTTCTTCATTTTACAAAAATTCTTATTTTAAACAGTTATACATTGAATCTGTTTTCCTAGCTAATTGGATAATATATTTTTGTGACTTCTTTCAATTAGTAATAGCATATTTAATTTGGATAAATTGTAAAAGTCATTGCAATCAAAACAGATCAGTTAACACATTTGTTCTTTTTACCTTCAGAAATCATTTCAGCACTTTCTATAATACTTTGTTTAGTTATCTGTTGCCATGCAAATATTATCACCAAGAATAAAAGACACAAAGAGAATTATTCATTTTTTTAAACTTGTTCTGGAGCATGTGATTTTGTTCACTTATCGCACACAGTGTTAATTATATGGACTGCTCATTAAGGATTACAATCTTCTACTATCATACTCAAATATTGCACAGACATTATACATGAAACTATGTATTTGTTATTTGTTACACAGCTTGACACTTTCATATACAACCAAATAAAAAACAAGCATTGATTGTTTGCAATTTAAACAAAGATCTTTATATTTTCATGTGCAGTCTTTAATTTGGGAGAATGGGTTTCTTTTCCCTGTCAAAAGGCCATTTAGGGTTGGTTAAGTATAGGATGGGATATATGCATTTATAAATCCGACGCTGGTGACTCAATAAATGTAGAGGCTTATCAATAAACTACATACTCCTCTCCGGGTCTTCATCTCCAACAAGCAGCACCCTGGGATCACTATCAGAGGTAAGGCTTTCTGCTAGTGCAAATCAAGGATTCCTGGAACTCATTCTCTGCTCAGCTCATTCCCATATTCCTGCCCTTTTCCTCTGCTTTGAGTACACTCCATGAACACTGTAAAGCTTCACCCAAGGCAGCTTCTCCTCAGCTGCATTATATTTTGCATGAGATCTTCCAGCCCAGTGAAACTGATAAGACATCCTCCTTCCCCTCACTCCCTTCTCCAGATTTTTTCCCTAATACTTATTTCAAAATTGCCCCTTCCATTTAATGTATCACCAATAAACTGGAACAATTACTGGATAACAAGAGTGAAGTGGCCTCACAGAAGGAACGTGAATGTTTTGTGCACCAAAAGCCATCAGATTTCTTTGGCTAGAGAGCACCACAGAGGTTACAATAATATGCATTATCCGCCTTCCTGAGAAACATACTGCAAAAATCCTTAAATTCAAGCAAATCCTACCATGTACACATTTCACAATAGCAGCTATTTCTGTCTCCCTGCATATAACCAAGTCTGCAGCTTGGATATAGAAAGATAAATAATGTAAGACATCATAAGGAAGACAAAAATATTATGGTTGGCATTTGCTATGGGCAAAATATATATCAAAATCATAGTAGTAAAAGAAAAGGTGAGACAAAAGAGATAGGAGGTTTTATTTGTGCAAAATTTCAACAGCTTCTTTACATAAAGGGAACAGGACACAGGACTGGATGGGACCTTCTAGGCCAAAGATTACCTCTTGCGTCATCATGTCCAGTGTCGTGTTATTACACGCAAATATGTAAATTAGTTCCACCCATCAATGTACCAGATTCCATCCTAAAAAGCATCTTTACCCTTCACTGCTCCCCTTCAAAGAATGTTCTAATGCTCTTCTGCTATTTGGGTTAGGCACCAGCCCTAGTCCCAGTGTAACTTGCTTAATGGTCACATAGCCTTGCAGTTCATTTTAATGTGACAGTTCAAATCTAACAACTCTAACCTATCACTTAGCATCTGTCTTTTAAAATAATACTGGTCTTGTTCCTATTTATTTTATTTCCCTTTTATGGAACCTGGACTGTTTCTTATTTCCTCAACAGCACTGCAAACATTCTATTCAAACAATATGGGATCTAAGACAAGCTCATTTTTTAAATCCAACCGTGGGCTTAAGGTCAGTGTGTGTTGCTTAGCAGATGGACCATACGAAACCTTGACAGCTAGACCAAGAGAAGCCACATGAATCTCAACAAAAACATAAAGTTCTTCACCATGGCTTAAATAATCCCACATTAACATGGTCTGAGAAAGGACCTGGAAGTCACAGTGGGCACCAAGTTAAATATGCGCTCATTATAAATCAGACAAATTCCATACTGGGCTGTATTAGGAACAGCATGGTGAGCAGATAGAGGGAAATTATTATGCAGTGCTGTGAGGCTGCAACACTGCTACAGTTTTGAGTCTCTTAGTTCAAAAAGGGTGTTGAGAAAGCACAGACTCCAGTGAAGGAAAGATCTCCCCATCAAAGAGGAGGCCAACTGAAGACTAGAACTACTTGAATGGGGATTTAAAAGACGATGAAGCCAAATGCTAAGTAGCAGCACATGGTAAAATAAGAGGAAACAGCCACAAGCTGCACATTTGGAGGTTCACAGGATGTTAAGAAAAACTTCTCTATCAGAAGAGTAGTGCAGAACAGGAAAGGGAGGGGCAGAGTTTTGAAGATGCAGCTAGGCAAAGGTACAGCTGACCTGATCTAGTGCTGGCAACAGTCCTGCTAGGAGCAGAAGGACTAGGTAACCTCCAGAGGTCTCTCCCAGTTAACAGTTCTGTAATTTCTATTATTCTGATAATTCTTACACAATCATAGGGAAAATACAGATAGATTCAGGACGTGTACAGCTACCTACGCCAACTATACATTCAACATGTAAAAGCCCCTGCATTCTACACAACACTGAACACTGGGAAAGTTTTCCTTCCTTTCTGTGGAAGAAAACAAGTGTTTCCTTCAATCCTTGTTCCCTGTTGTAAAGCATATATGTGCCTGGTTCCAGAATTTGCCCCTAGAAACATTTTCATAACAAATACAAGAAACAGTCAGGGATGATGCTATTAACAGAGCCAATGGCACAAGGGAAAGATGCTTTGTAACAACAGCCACTGGGAAATCCAAGAACCACAATTTCTTGAAAACCTTGAGAAAAGGAATACAGATATTTCTACATATCTACAACCAGAGGGGCCTATTATTTTCCAGTGTTTCATTCTTCTTCCCTTACTCCTTTCCTTCCTTCCTTTTTTCTTTCATGCTCTCACACACTCACTCTTTTTTTTTTTTCTTTTAAGTCACAACTTGTATCTTTCACAGAGGCCAGATGAATTATTTGGCCCAGTAGTTAACAATATTCAAAGTACAGGCTGTGCTTTCTTTACAGACTAGGGTTTGTTTTTTTTTTTTTTTTTAATAAGTAGGCAGCCAACAGATGTTCTAACGCAAACTGCAAAGTTAACATCCTGCTTACCCTCAGGAAGGTACTGGCAGTCCCTTCTCATGCTTCTGTAACTTCTTGCCAGTCACTATGGACATCAATTTCTGTCTCCGCAACCCATATACACCTGTAGGCCATACATCACCTAGCCTGTCCAGAGCTTAAGCAACCATTACACAAGAGTAAATAAAGTTTAATTTATCACGCCATTTTCAGTATTATTGGAAGAGTTGCAGAGATAGGCTTGCTATGTAAAAAAAAAAAATCTAAAGCAGTAAGATCTAATTTAAAAATACAGACTGAAGACTGCAGTTCTAACAGTTTGATGCACACATTTATCTGCTTTCTTTTCTCTATAGCAGAGAAAACTATACCTGCACATCTTATTGTGTTCAAATTAGTTGAGATCTACATATGAATACTTTATTTCATTAAAAATGGAAGTAGGAACACTAAGAAATAAGACAACCAAACAAAAAATAAGGGAATACATAAGCCTGAGTGACTGCCTGAAAAACAAAATCTGTATTAAAAGAAACTGAGAACACAATTCTGGTTCTAAGAAATTTCACGGATTAAATTAGAAACGGTACCTAATTTCTAATATCAATTACTGCACTTAGTTCTACATTACACCACAAAATTAGCAGAGAAAAAAACTGGCAGGTGTAAATCTAAAGAAGATATGAAGCACAAAAATATGTCTGTTACTAAGGATCTAAGCAAATGGCTGTATAGATTAATAAGTAGTTTGTTCACTGATTTGATACTATGCAGAGCTAAGTCATCTCTCTTAACAGGGGGCTGATTCCTGCAAAGCTGTCTAACACTTTTGTTAACATTGCTCAAAATCTTCAAGTCTCAGCAATCTTTTTCTGAATACATGATGCAACGACAGGACTGATAAGATGCACTGCCTTTCTGGTAGAGGCCAAGGAACTCCACTTTGATATTGACCGTAGAGTGCAAAACAAAGGCTACCCTTATCCACTGAGTTTCAGTGAAGTCATTAGAACTTCATTTTCTCAGAAAAAAAGTCCATTTGCTTTCTTATTTTAAGTAAATCAGCTTAGCAGAAACCCTGTTGCTCAGGAAGAAATCTTTTTTTCCCCCCACCCTAGCCAGATGGTGTACATTAGTCATCATTTATTATCTTTATATTTTCAAAATCTCTGAAAAATATGCAAAGCTACTGTTACATGTTGTAATGTGATGCATTTAACTTAGATGTCTCACAAGATAAGTGTTTCAAAATAAAAAGTCATTAATTTGCAAAACCTTAATCTATTATGCTACATAATTAAGTCTTCTCATATTAATTTCTACACCCTGGGCATCACAGACAGGAATTACTTCTTAACTGGGGAAACACATTTTTGCACCCAGAAAAACATACACGTACCAGAGTAAAAACTGCTTAGCAGATGAAGTGACTCGATTTAAGCAAAGTAACCAAACTGACCAACTTTCTGCAGTTTAGACATACACAAAACCAGATACTTGGACATTCTTGATTTGGGGACTATTAATCAATCATGTGCTATTAAATAGGAAGTTTGACTGATGCCTTGACAACATACAAAGCCATTTATCTCTTTGACAAACAGCTATTCTTTCAAATTCTGCCATTTGGAAAACATAGCATTTATAAGACAGAAAAGTAACTTGAGTTTTGAATTTTGAAATATAATAATTTAATTTTTCACTTCATATATCTGTATTCCCCTGAAAATCATTTGTGAGCTGCACCACAGTAATACTAAAAAAAAAAAAAAAAAAAAAGAAAAAAAAAAAAAAAAAGAAAAAAAAAAAAAAAAAGAAAAAAAAAAAAAAAAAGAAAAAAAAAAAAAAAAAGAAAAAAAAAAAAAAAAAGAAAAAAAAAAAAAAAAAGAAAAAAAAAAAAAAAAAGAAAAAAAAAAAAAAAAAGAAAAAAAAAAAAAAAAAGAAAAAAAAAAAAAAAAAGAAAAAAAAAAAAAAAAAGAAAAAAAAAAAAAAAAAGAAAAAAAAAAAAAAAAAGAAAAAAAAAAAAAAAAAGAAAAAAAAAAAAAAAAAGAAAAAAAAAAAAAAAAAGAAAAAAAAAAAAAAAAAGAAAAAAAAAAAAAAAAAGAAAAAAAAAAAAAAAAAAAAAAAAGGAAAGTAACCCTATTCCCATGTGTGGAAAATGTTACAGCAGTTTCCCAATATAGAAAATTAAACAAGCTTGAAATCCATATACACAGCAAAGAGAAAACAGCAATAAAGCTTTACTTTGTTTCTGCTTTTAAAGCTAATGAAATAATTTACTTCCTAGATTAGACGTGGAAGTTACTCTCCCTTTATTAGAAGAATCAGAATTATTTATCACTCAAGAATTTGGTGATAACTATTGGGTTAACTATGCCTTTAGATACATAATAGCAAACAAGGGAGGAAGAGTTTGAAAAACTTTTTAAAGATTTGTGTTCTGATCGATCTAATTAAATTATGTTGCATCTTCCTGATCAGTCCCGATCCACCTGAGGGAACACAACTACTGCTCAACTATGTCAGTTGGCCACATTGCTGTTCTTGTAAATGAAGCTTTGCTTTTTGACAGCGGAACTCTGCAGCAACTTTACAAAATATAATTACATACCCATAATTATACTTCTATAACACAGACATGGGCCAATAGCCATTATTTCCATACTTCAGGTGCACATTAGTTTCCACGTACGCGAGACCATTTTGTTTGACCGGCAATGTCCCCTAACCTTAAATTGCTCCCAGAACACTCTCATCCCCACGTCTCAGTGTACGAAGAGTTGGACAGACCTCAGAATTCCTGAGGACTAGGATTCCAGTGTGGAAAAGGAGACAGCTTGTGTAGACATTGTATTTTAAAGAATCATTTAACTACTCATATGGATGCCACTTTTGGTAACTAAATTATCTCTATGCTTCTAGATGAATAGTAGCATTCCTCCTTAAACAGCAACTGCTGAACAGCTCTATCAAAAAGGCACCCCATTGAGATATATATGCTAAAGAAAAATGTTTTACAAAGGTGTGGACAAAGATTGAGTAGTTCTTTCCAAATCTCAGAAATGCAGAAGGGATTAGTGGAAAAACTACTGATGTAGCTAAGCCACTTTCATATATTAATTTATAGCTTTATGCATCCAGAAGCCTGTTTTGGGAAATTTTGAGAATCATTTTCTAACCCTTATGATACTATCCAGCAGTCAGAGCCCAAGCACGTTCTTGAATTTACAAAAGTAACTACTCAAAAAGGTTAAGAAATTTAGCTTTAGTTGTGAAAGTCTGGAATAATAAAACTGAAATGAATACATTGGCTCACATGTAAAATCCAGGGCAACTCTGGGCAGGACTTTGGCATTAGGCCCAGAAATACCTCCAGTCTTCTCAGATTCTTTATAGGACACCATCATACTACTACAGATCCAGGTGCTTCGGCAGTTAGCACCAGTACATGTATGTGATAGCAAGGTTGATACTTAAAAGTCAATACCAAATGCAAACTCCATATTTAGGAGTAGAACTAAGTAGGTGCCACACACCACAAACATGCTTAAACCAGTTTTATAGAAAACTGAAAGGATTTCACATTCCTAGTACCACTGCCAAGCAACAAATATTACTCACAGAATTTTCAGTTTCTAAAGAGGACACAAAATCTTTTCATCTCATTTGAACTGTGAATTCACAATCACTTGGCATAGCCCCAATTAACAACAGTTCCACCCTCTAGATCTCAAGCAGGCATTTATGCTTGCAAGAAAAGAATGTGCAATAGGACCTCTCAAATACTGAGCACAGCAAACAAACAAAATGGATATGCAAGCTATATGCTGAAGTGTAATCAAGATCAAGTGTAATTAAGATTAAGCGTAATTAAGTTTCTTAAAGTCCCTTTTTAACAATGTAGTCTGAAGTAGAGCATTTGAATAACTTGTATCACTGAAATAGTATCTCAACCTTCAAAGAATTTTTAGGTGGCAGTAATGCCTATACTTTCATCTGACAGATTCTGGCAGCCAGAGATAGATGAATAAGCAGATCATGTTTAACATTCCGATTACTTTTTTTTCATTATTTCCTGTAATGACTTCCTCTAAATGCACTGTAGACCTACATTCTGTAGACCTGCATTTCATCTTTGAGTGTGGTTGCTTCTCATATTTTTAATCATGTATTTTTCACTTTACCTTGTAAATAACACAATAATGGAGCTATAGTTAAACATCTCAGTTCTGTAGATAAGCATTTGTACAGATAGGAGAACGTTGCGTCCAAATGACAAATTTTCATACCGTTAGAGGCATCTCTGTGGATCATGTAAAAGCTCGTATGCTAAATACATATTTTCCATTTGTAACATTAGATAGGAAAAATCCAAGTTCTTTTGTCTAGTCTTTTCCTTTTCTCTATTTAGGTGGAATTCTCTCTGCTCTCTGAAAGGTAATACAGAGCTTTGCTGAATAATAGCTAGGTGGAAACAACAGACATGTCCATTCTGTATGTGCATTATTATACACTATTCACTCTCTCTTACATACCCCCCTTATAGAGGCACAGACTATCTTTCTGTTTCATGTCATTCTGAGGGAACAAGGTAAATAGCATGGGTTTGGAAATTTGCTCATAGATTACTAGAACTGTAACAGATCCCCCCATAAGTTTATCATCTACTGAAAAATTATCAACACAGGGACAATGAACCAATCACTTAACATTGACTGTATACTTGCAGGGTGCGAGAGGCAAGTTGCAGAAATGCTCATAGGCAGTGACATGTGAGTTTCAATCCTAAATCCATGCAACTCCTATTGAAGATTGAGCACAGTATGCCAAAGAATCTGAATTGCACAGCAGAAAGCTAGCCAAGCAAGCAATAAAAAAATATAACTGGAATAGAATCCAAATTACTTGGATGTCTTTCTGCCACTCTCTAATTGATGATATTCAGGAAAATAAGGTCAGCAAAATAAGGAAAGTAGAAAAGACAGTATTTACGTATACCGTCACATTGTCACATAACTTTACCTTACATAGTTGGCTAGAGTCAGTGTCAAGTGATAAATTAAACTTGCATCTAGTCATAAAACAGCCTTAAAGTAATGTCAAATATATTTTGTCACTTGATAGCAGCATTATTTATTTATGAGAGAGAAGGGTTTGGCTAGAAACCAGGGGGTGAGAATGCTACTAGGTGTCAGATACTTCAGTGAACATCTTCAAATTCTCTGAGAATTTATAAACCAAGAGAATTTTCTAATCGCTATAAATTCACCCTTGACCATGCAGAAACCCAGGAGTAGAATACAGGGAGGAGCACTGATAGCAGTAAATCCTCTACTGATTTTTGTATTTTTTATATATATATATATATATGTGTATGTTTGAAATTGGAAAACTTTCAAGTGTTACAAGAATATATAACAAGCCCACTTCTTGCATTCAGCAAGTGTTTCTTAGATACAGACTTCCCAGAACATTCAAAGAGAAACTAAAAAACAAGGACAAGGTGGGTAAAAAAACCCTCTAATATCCAAGATAAGTGATTTTTCCTTAAAACAGAAAAATTTCAGACCAAAATCTCACCAATTAAAAGTCAAAGAAAACTATAATGTATTTCAGCATTTCAACGAGACATACAAGAAAAAAAGATTCTGCTCTAAAAATACTCCTGTGAGCTTTCCCCATGTTTTTTGTGAACACATACACATCATCTTGCTAACTGTACTTAAAAATATATAGATACTATGTATGTTTCTTAAAAAACTGTCATACCAACATAGTCAACTTATTCAGGCAGTACTGCATTAGCCTGGATTTAAGCCTATCCACTTTTCCCATGCCCATTTTCTGATTGCTTCATAGTTTTCCAACCTGTTTATTTTGTTCCTTGACTAATACAGTTCTGAAATCGATAAAAGAGTGGCTCTGGTATGTCAGTTAATGGTCACTTTATGCTCAGCTTTGATGTAGGCAAGTTTGTCAAAGTAAAAGCCTATCCCAACAGCCAGATTATTTTCCAGGAGATACTTCATGCAAGCTTTCTTCAAGTCGCTCTGAAGGAATATTGCATCCGAAATGAAAAGAGAGTGAGAAGACCAAAAAGGTAACACTTTTGTGGGTTAACTATTCATTGACAGCTCTATAATGTTCCAGTGCTCTGTTTTAAGAATGCCAAGAACTTTCTGTAAAAAAAAAAAAACAAACATTAAAAAATAATATAGAGAACAGATTGGGTTTGTAGTTATGTTTGCACTGATAGTGTCAGCTGGGAAGCAGAACGACATATTCATTGAGTAGGTGGGGTTTGCCCTAGATTTATCCACCTGATTGCAAACCTAATTTCCTACTTAACTGCAAAAGAACTAGGGAAAACCCATAGAATAGTTCCATTGCAGTACTTTACTCATTAATCTCTCAGATATATGACTACAGTAGCTCTTTGCCTTTGTCAATTTAAAAACTACAGAATGATTTGTTTAAAACCTACCCAATGGTACAGTCTGTTTTTCTAAATACCTGTAGGATAGAAACTTTCATTACATAAGGCTAAATAATTTAGTGTTAGTTTGGGGGGTTTCTGTTTGGTATTGTGGTTAGTTTATTTGGTTTTAAGTACAGTGGAGAACATTAAAGAAATCCCCATGAATAAGGCTTTCAAAAACTCAAACACACAAGCAAGATCTGTATCTATCATAAGTCCTGGTCTGATTTTGAAGTCTCAGAATATGAAGGGAGGCTATGTTTAGGTCTATTACTCTATTGGAATTTTTCTGATCATCCTTCTCAAGTTTTAAATGGCAGACCTCTAGACCAATTGTCAACGAGGGAATTATGTCCAACATCTGTGGTCTACTATTGCCTCCTGCAAGCCAGCAAGATCAAGAAAAGAACACTTCATTCAAATTCTCTCTCTTTGTAGAGCAGTCAACTTCCACAACCAGGACTGGGTCTTCTGTAGCAGGACAGGCTACAGAATTAAAGTATTAAAAAAAAAAAAAAAAAAAACAACAACAACAAAAAAACCCCCACCAAACCACAACAAGGGCTTTAAAAGGTACTAGAGTACATGAATACCTCTATATTAGGATAATAACATTAAGAAATTTGATCAGAGAAGTAGGTATTTAGTTCCTAGTTTCTTGTTTAATATTTCCTAGTATCAGACCATCATATAGAAGGTACTGAATGCAATACATGATGTGGATGTGACACTTCTATACTGAGGAGAAAGTTCCACTGGTAAATAACATGTTCCACTGGGAAAGATCTAATGCCTTTCTGGTAATGACATGCTACATGCTCCATCATCTCTTTGGATTTTTTCTTCTTCTAGATGGAATTTCTTAACTACTTAGATACACATTAA
Source organism: Egretta garzetta (assembly GCF_000687185.1). Lineage (NCBI taxonomy): Eukaryota > Metazoa > Chordata > Aves > Pelecaniformes > Ardeidae > Egretta > Egretta garzetta. Next base: position 4,932,770 of record NW_009259719.1, read on the forward strand.
TTTGCTTTATGTGTGTTAGGACGTAACATGCAGCACTGCACTACAAAAGGTAACACTCAAACACGCCTAGGAAGATTGCACTGCTTATGAGCAGACAACCTGCCAGAGCATTAGATGTCAAACTATAAAAATGTCAACAGCAATGTTATTAATGAAATAAATTTTCAACTATAACAAAATAGGACAGAATACTGCTTGTAGACGCTGTTCAGAACAATAAAGTGAAGAAAAAAGAATGCATTTCTCCAAACCAACAGGAAAACAGTCTGCAATATCCATGAAAATGTTAAAGCATAACTTTCCCCTTGATTGTCTCAGTTGCTGAAGAAGTTCTTCCTAGTACTTTTCTTCTCCTGTGGTGATTTTTAAACCAAATGGTTGAAGTGTATATTTAATAAGAAAATTATTCCACAATCTTAAAAAAAAAAAAAATAAAAGCTTTTCCACTGATTAAAGACTGCTATGAAATAATATCTTGTAGTAAACTCCAGATATGCAAAATTTAATTTGGCTTGCAGAAATTGGCATTTCCCTGCAGCAATAAAATGCGGGGAGATTCACATTTTTTTGTGCCCAGTAAGTATTTGGATAACTATGAAACGGAAGACCTCTAGAATTCTTTCAACTTGAACAAAAGGCTCAATGAACATGAGAACATTTTTGTTATGCACCTGAGGGTCAAATTGCTCTGGCTCTTCCATAATCAAGAAAATTAAGATCTGTAGAGAAAAATGCAGTTGCAAGGAAAAATGTATTCTTCTGTTTAATGGAGGCCTGTTGCTCCCTAAAGTGAAAGGACAGTAGCCTGAACACACATTGCAAACATAGAGCACAGGGAGAAGAAATATTAAGAGGGGAATGGCTCCCTATAAATATAAAGGAGAACCATGAAAAATTAAAAAAATAGCACAGCTAAAACACAAACTTGTACCCAGTCCATGAACAAGATCAGTGATATACCTGTTTTGATTTCAGCTGTGCTCAGGTACAATACTGGTGCTCTTCCGGAAATTCATTAAAAAATAAAAAAATATTTTGCTTGGATCTAGTAATAGCACCATCATGAAGCCTTACTCTTTTTCTCATTCTAACTATGACAGAAAAGCATTCAAACATAACAAAAAATGTACTAATTTTGAAATAAACAAACACATGGAATACTACTGAGAATCATTGCTTAGAGTATCAGAAAAACTTGCCACAGTAAAAACAAAACTGAAATGACTGAATAAAGTAAAAAAAATATTTCTGTTAACTTCCTGTGATCTACAGATCAAACCTTACTGATAAAAATCCTCAACTTTTGATAGAAAAGAAAATATGAGTCTTCCTGCCCTGAAGCCAAATTTCTTTCTTCTCTATGGATGAATCAGTTTTCCTTCTATCTTGTGGAATGTTACTGGCATTACTTAGTGCCCCTCCAGTGGCTGCTACAATTACAGCTCCAGATTCTGCAAACAACTACACATGGTTTTTTAATCACATAGCCAGCCATAACATTAAAGGCAGGAAGCAGTACTCAAAAATCTCAAGTGCATCCTTGTAATTTCAAAATTACAACACAAAATAATTTTCTTCGGCTCATTCCTATACCATTTGGCAGCCTAGGAGATGTACTTAGGTTTTAACTTATTTTCCACTTCTGCACACAGAACACTATCAGGAAGATTTTGTTATTCTCATTATTCCCATCTGAACTACATCTAAGCCTTCTTTTCTTTATTCCCCTACCTGGGATACCAGTTTTGATTTCCAGAGAACTCACTGTCCACACCAATGTATTCACAAGTGCTCCAGTTCACTTCCATTATCACTGTAATAGTTTGAGTATACCAACACCTGTTTTTTCCTCCACCTATAAAACTGCTCTCCAACTGATATAAAACATCACAGCCCCTGTGACTTTATCCCACCTATTCAGTGAGATAGCCCCTAAAGCATATTTACAAATTGTAAATTTGTAATTACATGGAACAAGAATTGTTACTTTCCTTTGGAAAAATCAGGCTTTTTCCCCTAGAGAACTGGAGTTTCTACTACTTCCAAGTAGGCAAGAAAAAACTATTATTTTTATCAGATACAAATCATAGAGACTGAGAGCCAAAAACAAAACCCATTTTTTTCTCCTTCAGTTATATGCACAGAATTTCAAAGACAGCATTTGCTGAAGATTTTCATGTGTAGTCAGCCCTCTATTTTTTCAGCACTGTGGACTTCAATACTTGTAAAAATGAAATAGCAATTATTAGGAATTCCCCAAAAGCTGGGCTAATTTAATCTCATATGCATTCTATGTGAATGTCCTCATGAATTCATGTCAGACATTCCCATGATTTTATATATATGACAGAACTTGACAATTTCCTCATTCTTTAACAGTAAAACCAGTTGTTCTTGAGGTACCCAGTCCCCTGGATGACTGGGAGCAGAATGAAGCCCCCATAATCCAAGGGGAAATGGTTACTGACCTGCTACACCACTTAGGCACAAGTCTATGGGGCTGGACAGGATACTGAGGGAGCTGGCAGAAGCATTCACCAAGCCGCTTCCCATGCTCTGTCAGCAGTTCTGGCTAACCAAGGAGGCACCAGTGAGACCACACGTCAAATGCTGTGTTCAGTTTTGGGCCCCTCACTTGACCTTGAGGTGCGGAGCATGTCCAGAGAAGGGCACGAAGCTGGTGAAGGGTTTGGAACACAAGGCTGATTGGGAGCAGCTGAGGGAACTGGGGGTGTTCAGCCTGGAGAAGAGGAGGCTGAGGGGAGACCTTATCAATCCCTACAGCTACCTGGCAGGAGGGTGTAGCAAGGTGGGGGTCAGTCTCTCCTGCCAAGTAAAAGTGATAGGATGAGAGGAAAGTGCCTGAAGTTGCACCAGGGGAGGTTTAAATTGGATATCAAGAAAAATTTCTTCATGGAAAGCGTTGTTAAGCATCAGAGGAGGCTGTCAAGGAAAGTGGTGGAGTCCCCATTCCTGGAGGTATTTAACAGACGTGTAGCTGCAGTGCTGAGGGACAATGGTTTAATGGTGGATTTGGCCATGCTGCATTAATGGTTGGAATTGATGATCTTAAAGGTCTTTTCAACCCCAAACAATACTATGGTTCTACTAAAGACACTCAGCCTACCCGACCCACAGGGACAGATTTTCCCATTTTGTTGAGGAGAAGAGTTGTTATGTGGCATGTAAAGCCAAAAAATCAAATTCTGTGTATTGCAACTAAAACCATTCAGGTACCATTACTGCATTTAAGTGAGGACTTAAATGCACAAACAGCAGAAAAGAAATCCAGTGGATTTAGTTGTGAAGCTTCTCTTTGGTTTGATGGCATGAAACCACCATTAGTTAAAAAAAAATAAAGAAAAATACTAAATTAATATGATGCATCACCTCCAGAAGCAGAAGAAAACTCGTTATCAATCTAAGGTGTTATCTGTTAACACATCCCACTTTGTCCACGCAGGTAGAATATAAGAATTGGGCCACAAACTCCTTTTTTAATTTGACATATTCTAAACCATTTCTGTTATCTCTGTGGTATCAAACTTGCTGCTTACAGCAATGAAGATACCCAGATTAGCCCCTAAATCTTCTCCATTGCACACACACACAAAAAAAAAAAAAAAAAAATCTTCATCACTTCTAGGGAATCTGATGGCTTAAGTGAGCCAGAATAGTTGAATTGAAAATGCTATTAGACTCCCACTGTTTCAGTGATTTGAAGCTCTTTACGATTCTATTTTAAGTTTTAATAAGTATAACAACTAAACCACAAAACTTTGTATCTTAATGGCCTGGAAGTTGCTGACCTATGGAAATAAGTTTATACTACATATTGTTTTTTAAAATAGCTATTGAAACATTTACAAGTATTTTCACAATCCACTACTACAACATCAAATGGCCAGTGAAAATTTGGGGAAAACTGAGGTTTGAAAAATAGCCCTTAACATGGGATGAAGACTAAAAGGAATTTACCCTACAACACCTTAATTCAGAATCACTTTGGAATAAGCAATCACCATTTTTCGTTCTCTTTTGCTAACTGGCAATTCTACATTGCAAGTTTTCTAGTGCGATTCCACAACACCAATCCCTTGAATTTGAAAAGAGGGTCTTCATCTTGCAGAAAAAATGCCCAATACTCTGCAAAGTCCTCAAAGAGAAACAAAATGCTTTAATTAAAGCTATTTCTTTTGCTTAGTGCTATTTCTATCTTATGATTTGCCAACGGCATTGTTTTACTCATGTTTCAATGGAATACTTAGCACAGCGTGAAATAGATGGCATCTCCTCTGTAGCAAAAGTGAAAGGTTGACTTCCACCCTGGGCATCTTTTATTTTCTATGAAAGCTTAGAGGTAGAAACTGAAGCATGATAATTGAACCTTGAAGGAAGAAGTAGTGACATTACAACTTCTTCTGTCAAGTGATAAATATCCTGTGTTGCGATATATTTCATTTGTAGCAACAAATTGATAGTGTTAATAAATATTAAAGGGAGTTACACCATACCAAATGGGACATGGTGATAGCTAGTAAACCCAACTAATCATAGTTCCACGTAAAGGTGCAGGTTACTATCTGACACCCCCCCAAAAAAACTCCACGATACATCACCTTTAAAAAAAAATAATCAGCATTTACATTTGTTATATATGGCATATTAAAAGTGTGGTTTTCATATTCCCCAGTGCCTAGGGCATAAACCTGAAAGTGCCAGTGGAAATAACAAATGATGTAATAGAAGTGTGTAAAACCTGAGGCAATAATACATCGTAGTCAGAATCCAATGGTTTTGCTCAAGTGACGTACACATTTGCACTCAAAAGTTTTGCCTTTTTTTCCGTTTGGTTAAAGCTATCAAAGCAGCAGTCTCCTAGTGAGGTGTGTCAGAACTAATGTAGCTGAATGTAGTTCACTGTAATTGAAAGTAATTCATGCTGTCACATTTACTGTAATGAGAGGTCACATCTCGAGGGCCATAAATGTTGTTCACATTAATCGTAACTGACACCTTCCTCCTCCTTCAGGGAAATTCAGCCATGTTACATGGCTTAGTTCACATCCTTTTTAAGCATCTGAACTTTATGTTCAGAGGTTTTTGTTGTTTGTTTGGGGTTTGGTTTTTTTTAAAAAGAAAAAAGGCAAAAATATCAGCAACAAATTCTGCCTTGTACATTATAATAAAGTCATCTCACAGAAAAGTATGTAACAATAATTACAAGTACACTGATCTCCAAAAATCCCACAGATTACTAAAAATTATGATCTAAAATCTGACCATTCTGAAAGCAGAAATAGTCCTTAAATTATATATATATATTGAAAAGCAGTAATTAAGAATGTGACATACTATGTAATGACCAACTGGACTGCATGCATGAATTTTTTTACTAGTACTTAAATATATGGTGATTTAGAAATCATAAGGTCACATATTAAACAATGCCTGCCTTTTGAAACGTTAAAATCTGTACTGACCATGCCAGGGAATAAACCTCTATTCTCAACATGATCATATATTTCAAACCTGATCTTTGAGTGATGATATTATTTCCTTTTTAAATATTAACTAGTCGTTTTGGTTTTTACAGCTAAACCTTTTTCCCCCCCCCCCTATTTGACAGAGCTACACACTTGAAGAAAGCTCTTCAAAGCACTGAATACATGTGTACTCCACGTATAATTAACACAGTTTACAGAAAACGACAAGCTTTCAATCTGCATGCTTAGTTTATCCTGGATATATAGTTAAAAGTTGAAAGATGCCAAAGAAGAAAAAGTTGCATGCAAAAACACACTGCTGAGAGTATGATGTGCTTGTTGACCGAGGGTAACCCTAATTTCTTAGTTTTATTTTTGATGCGTTGACTAAGAATCTGGCTTTTCTCCTTGGAAAGTTAAGTGTCTGAGCCACGATTAACAAGTGGCATCTTAGCATAGGGCTTTTTCTAACAAATATTTATGGGAATGCAAAATATATATTTTCATTTATTTACAGCAACAAATGATAATATTTATGATACAAAGATTCACTGATGACTCTCAGAATTGAATATTAAACTGTTGAAGATGACAAATACAGGAAGACATGACCAGCTTCAATTCTACAATAGTTTAGAATAATTTGTTATTTTATGAAAGGCAGATTAGCCTTAAAGTTACAATTATTTAAAATGGAATACAGCCCCTCAAGAAGATCAGTTGCCCAATTCTCCTCTAGCATAAACTGGTAGTAATGCCCCTGAAATCAGCTAAATTAGATGAGTATATGAGTTTCAGAACAATCAACACTGAAAGACTCCAGACTCACTATCTGTCACAGAAGAACTCTCCAGGCATAAATAGAAATGATTCTTTTAAAGACCTATTTTTCTTTGAAAATATCATTTAGTGTTGGTGAGGCATCCAGCAGTTGTGCAATTTTCTGCAGTAGTATTTGGTGTAGAGCTACATAAAACATTCCTATGATCCCTGCAGCAGAAGTGTGCTGAAAAACATAGTCCTACTACTCAACCAAAAAGGAACAATCAAAAATAAATAATACATGATTTCCCTGAAATAAAAAGGCCATACTACACTTATTCCTCTTATTTATGATTAACTTTAACTATTGTTACTTTTTTAAACAGCATCACTCAACACTTTTCAGAAATAAATCTAGGTTTGCTTCAAAAGAAGTACGCAGTTTACATTTTGATATTTCCATGCTATTTCATAATATTGGTCCTGTGAAAGTATCTACCATAACCTTGATGGTTCTTGTTATACCAAACATACCAACAAGAATGAAAATGACTTATATCTAAAGTAGTTCTCCATCTTTAGTCTTATGTGCATTATAATTCCATCACTTTCTTTCTCTGCATGAGACATTTCAGCACTTCTGCCCAAGTACCTCATTTATTCCTAATTGCACAGGTTATCTTTATTCTATATGTTTCCAATATATTACCACTTAAAGGAGCTCAAAAATCATAGTGAAACTATATTCCAATAAATCATTGCCATTAATCCCTCATCATTACAAAAAGTATATATAATTAAATACCTACAAGTCTTTCTAAGGAAGTGATTTTTGCTTTACTAATACTATCTTTCTTGTTCTATAAAGAATAAACCACATTTAGATGATAAAATGTGCACTACTATTGAATCCTAAGAGACTATAGCTATTTGAAGCAGGTGAGTTACTTGCTTAGGACTCTCAATGTACTTCGATAACCCATCAACCGCTAATTTCAAAGCTTGTGGTGAGAAGCAGCAGCACCACCACCAATTACCTCTTCTGAATAAACTCTGGGTATTTTATGTTTTTGCAGATATTCTAAAGCTTATTTTTTACAACAATTTCACAAAAAATATACAGTCTAGCACTTTATCAGGCTTGGGGGTAGATCAAAAGACATTTTATTAATAATATGTCAGTAAATTCAGATTTGCATCTTTTTTCCTATTTTATTTCTTGATTCTTTGCTGCATTCTTTTCCAGCAGAGTTGACAGCATTTAGATAATATGTGGGGTTGGGGGCCCAATCCTGCAAAAATGAACATCCTGTTAACTCCTACTGGAAGTATGTTCCCATATCTCACCCCTCTGGTGTTTAGAAAGCTCTTCTAATCTAACTTCACTCACAGCTAGTTGATACCCAATTCGTGTGCCAACACTATCCTTTAGCTTAAGCAGCTTTTCTCCCCTCTTCAGGTTCCCCCAATGAGATCCTCTTTCATTCTTCAATTTTCCTAGCAGAAAAATGTCATGCTGTTACCATTCCCTCTTATGAAATAAGTTTTCTTCACACAGTCATCCTATTATCCTTCCTCTGCCCCTATTTATTTGAATTGATCTAAAAGAGGATGATTAATTTACCCTCTGTCAGAAAGCAATTTCCAGAGTGTGACAAAGTATGCACATAAATCTGTTATGCAATTTAAAAATATGCATTCCTTATATGTCTCTGTTTCAGTCAATCTTTAAACTCCCTACCATCAAATCCTTACTTTTGGGTCAAAATTGTCACCACTTGAACTCCACCAAAGAATCAACACTAGTTTTTCCAATCACATTTGATCAAAATTTTGTACACTAGTTTTTGAAGCATCCCATTTCATTAGGGCACCTTAGCCATTTATCCTTTCTATATAAACATAGAGAGCTTCATAATATTTCACACTTGGGGAGTCCTTTCTGGGGGAATCCTTAAAACGTATGTGAATTTTCTTAGAAGATAAAGGATTGTTCTGGTTTGTTTGCGTAAAGTTTTGTTTTCCCGTGTTACACAAGTCTCGATGATGTCTGTGCTGACGTGTATTTACCATGTCTAGATTTAAACAATATTCTCTTTTAAGTCAAAAGGAGCAGGACTGAATCCAGAATTTGGAAGGTATCCAGTGATACTTTGTAAGTAATGTTTTCTTTGGGTGAAAGATGTTGGACAAATGCAAAGCCTTTTTACTATTGTTACAAAATATGATTAGATTAGGTCTTCAGGCTGTATACTTGTCACTTAGATTCTGTGGCAGCAATAAGCAATGAGAAGAGCAGAAGGAAGTTAGCCAGGCAATCAGCACCCCTGAGATTACTGAAAAATCCCACATTTCTGTAAAAAAGGAGTTCATATTAAAAGGAAGAATTATTTTTTCTTTACCTTTATTTGCAGTCTTCCAGAAGTATGATTATCAGGGACCATGCTACGTAGCTGTTTATTTTCATTTGTTTTCTATAGCGTATACTGACACAAATCATTTATAATGCTGTCATTTGTTCTTTGTCTATCTCTTGAATGAATGTACCCTTTCACATTAACTTGCTTTCCCAAAAGCTAGCAAAAATACCACAGACAGCACCATTGGGATAGTACTTAACCAAGCTGAAAGAAGGCAAGTTGAAAGTTAGACTATAGAGTATTGTAACAGTTATCCCATCTAACTACCAAGAATACTGAAGTACTAACGACCTTTTACGCCTCAGCTGGGTTTTGATTCATAACATAAGAAAAGGCAGTACAGATGTGTTACCAGATAAGACTAAATTACATGGCATATTTTAATTTCTGAAGAATTATGTGTTGAGATGCCATCCATTCTCCCCTCTGACAAAGCATAAAAGGTCTTAAGAAAAAGGCCAAGATAACTTAGTTCAGCTGCTAGGTGATCCAGGGTATTTTCCAGACCCCCAGCCACTGGCCATGTAGAACACCGCTTCCTTGGAAGACCTGAGATGCGCCAAGTCAGGTAAAGTCTGAAGGCAGGAAGCAAAATATTACTACAGTGATGGGACAAAGAAATTCATTTGATATGCTGAAGACAGAAACTGATATCAAGCTTCTTTAGCTCCCTAGTTTCCCTTTACCTCCAAGTTTCACCAAATTCCACAAAAATTCAGTACAAAACATGTTTGCAAAAAGGAAAGAAAAAATACACCATATTTGCTTGTATTTATTGTGTTCCCCTACCTTTCTCACATTACTGAGTATGTTTGCTCTAAGCTAGAGAAAAATATTTTGCATTCACCTTGTGTGTCATTACTTTAGATTGTCTATCACAACAGATACTTTACGTCTAAACTACTGCTAAGCTTTGATCATATTTGTGCAATTAGTTTAACTGAGTCAAAAGTAATTCCTACACATATATACTGTAAATTTGACTGCATCAAGGACAGATGCATGGAGATGTATTTATCTTATTAATATGTATATTTTACCTATAGTGCTAATAGCAAAGTGACCATAGCATAAATAGGTAGACTAGTGTCAGCTGAATCTAGCTGAGTACTAATAGCCTTCTAGTTGTAGCAGCAAGACATCAGCACAGGTTAGTAACCTGCAGTCTGTAGAGTGAAGACACTGACACCACAGCTGCGCTGATCTTCATGCCCAAGCTAGCTAGCTTTAAATCTACCCTATGTATTCTGTAATTAAACCTCTGACTGCAGTGTATACCAGCTAGACATAGCAGTTTGATAGCACCATAAAACCTGGCATTGGCTGGCAAATAAAGTAGCCTGATAAATTACAGCATTCTGGCTGTCTAGGGTCTCTACTCCAGCATCTAAGAATCATATGCAGAAATACACACTCTCCACCTACCACCAGTATATATATCAGTGATGAAACCAGGCACTGCAAACTGAGACCGGTAATCTGGCCCCACACCACTCTGCTGGAGCTGGGACAGCTAAGACTGCTACGTACAAATTCTACATGCATCTCATTTTCTTTAATATTTAATGGCAGCTTAGATAAATACACAGACTATAGTCTCTATACTGTAATATACAACTTTTATATTACCGACTATATGCACACAGACAGTCTGCGTATTGTAATACAGTATATGTAGTAGACAAACTTGGTACAGCAGAGAATGGAAAGTGTAACGCTTTTTAGATGTTGTAACTGGTAGTCACTCCTTGTAGTATTGTGTTCTGAGAGGTGGGGAGAAAGTGAGTAGATTTCAAACAAATCCCCTCTCTTTGGGTTATTCCCAAATGCATCTAAAGTACAAGGAAAGAAAAGTATTCTCCCACCCTTAAAAAATAAAGAAGGCAGGTCAGTATGACCTGGTCATATTTCCTGACATTTTTATGCTGGCCAACTATTGCAGACTGCAAGGAAGAAAAATAAAATATATAACCATCAGAAGCTTTTCTGTATATTTGCTATACCATTACATATAGAGCCAGAGAAGCAAGCAGAGGTAAGAAACTGAAAATGTAAATGCAGAGCTTTTATTTATATATAAATTATCCCTGAAGATAGTCTGGAGAATTTCTCCTTGCCACGCCAATATAATGTAGATGCATATTTCTTTAAAAAATAAAATTGTAATTCCTTAATACTTCTGCTTCCTACTGTATACTACTTCCTACTATAATACTACTGCTTCCTACTATATTGAATATCTTTGCTCTTTAAAAGCAAAAGGCAAAAATATAAGCCTTTTCTTCCCCTCATGTGAGATGGCAGCTTCCATAGGCTGTTAATATTAAAACTACATCACTGACTTTTCAAAATAATTTGCAAGAAGTTTTGGGTTT
>NW_009259719.1:4943824-4988159 GCF_000687185.1 Egretta garzetta
TTCATTTTGGGATGAACACAAACACAGAAAGGTCATGTAAGGAAAGATTTAGCAGAGGACTAAAACTTTAAAACACAGCTGAAGAGTAGGTTATAACAGGATATAAATCCTTTCACCTTTCAATCATTTGTTTAAATGCAATTTAGGTGCACAGTGGTTGAAATTAGATTCTTTGAATTTTCTTCTGTAGCCTACACTATAATCTACTGGTGTGCTCACAGCATATCCTACTGTGTGTGTCCATGTAACAAGTAGCTGGACAATCTGTTCAGCAGAAACAGCAAAAATATTAACACCCTCTAACTTCACCCTTGACTGGTCTGTGGATAAAGTTATCTTCTAGTTAGTAAATATTACTAAAATTTAATTATTATAACGTACGCTAAAATTTAGAGACTGTATTTAGCTGTGCAAAGATTCAGTTTGTCACAACTTGCAGTAAATATTCAGTACAAAGACTCAATTATAAATATGACTTCTAATGTAAATGAAGGATCGCACATAGGCTTACAGAAGGAAACAACTTTGTAAGCCATAATAATTTTTTCTCTCTATTTTCTGTTCTTCTACCAAGCATCAAAACAGAAGACTTCAAGGCACGAGCTGAATCCTTTTGGTATGCTGAGGGAAACCTGACCCGCATTAGAGATTACATGGCAGGAACCTTGTAATCCTTACATTGTGCCTACTTGAAAAACGTCAGTATATCAATTTAATAAAGTCTAGGTCGAGTTCTTCAGAATCCATTCTAATATCTGTCTTCAATCACTTGCCCAGCCAGACCAAGTTCTAAGTAGATAACAGTAACTACAGTACTTGAGGCTCACAATGAAGCATCTGACAACTTTCATGAAGCCTGTCTGGATAGTATCTTTTTGTAGATAAAGAAGTTCAGTTTGCTTCAAGCAATAAATTCACTTCCCATAAAGAATGCAGATGGTTAGATACCAGCATGATGAATGCTGTACAAGCCTCACATGAAAGTTGTAAGCAAGCAGTTATTCTATTCATCAGTTATGAAAGAAATTCAATTCTTTTAGCATTTAAAGTTAATTTGCAAGAGAATATTTGTTACATGGCATCACACACCTACATATGACAAATATTTTAATGTGCTGGTATGTTTGTATGCTACCTTACCACGATTTACCAGAAAAAGTGCATTAAAAATAATCAATCAGGAAACCATACCAACATTTTAAAATGTAGTTTAAGACTTCCCATCCCTGAACTGTACAATATATACTGAGACTAGGTCCTTAACTTTCTGTGGAATAGATGTCATTACATTCATTCTAAAAATCACACAATACTAAAAAAAAAGAAATAAATCTGTTAAACTGGTATCCTTTTCCCTCAACATTTTCATAGCTACTTTCCAGTAAAGAATATTGTCTATTCTGCAGCTAACTTGTGTATTTTTTACAGTACTTTGAGTCACTTGACAACTGCACATATTTGTACTTATTCCAGTGACAGAAGCAACCATGATAATTCATTTCTAATCAAACTTCCAAGACCAAAATCAGGTCCAAATGGAAATTCATTAGCCTACAAGACTTCAAGACACAAAGATGAAAACAGGATTCAGAAGTATTCATCTAAATACTATGTCTCAAAAAATATTTTTATTATCCTGTTGGGGAATATTTTTGCAATCATTTCACATTCAAACTTCAGAAATCCACAGCTGAAAAGTCTGAACCCACAAGTCCCAGTGCTTTGCTAAAATGTGGTTTTCCCTTAAAATTCTGCTCACAGAATTCAAAACAGAGACAAGTCTGGAGGCTGAGGCTGTAAATTCACAGTATGTCCATGTCAGTTCACCCAGTAGTAAAATTTTTTATTCATATCAGACATGGCCCATGATCATATATCTTTTCAATTACTCACAGCATGTAATATGGAGATATGGAGCTTATAGAAGTTTTTGACAGCTGTAGTAGGTCAGATAATCCCTAAACCAAAAAAAGACCTAGTGGGCCAAAGAGACAATACCTGCACTGCATGAAGTGTCCATGAAAGTTTATCTACAGAAAAAATATTTAGCAAACTTGAAACAGCTACAAGAATTTACATGAGTTCAGAATGCTACACCATGTGCATATGGCATTTCTGGTTTAGTACTTTCAGCCTCTAAATGAAACTGTATTTTACTGGACTTTGACTTAAAGGCTTTGTTTTCCACAGTTTCTTCATTTTACGTTAGTTCTACATACAACGACATACCTATGGGTGTAGGTGCAGTCTGCTACAGGATAAGAAATGCAGGGAAGGACGCTGACAAGCCTTTTTTTCCAGAAGCAGTACTGGATTAATTGGAGCATTTTTCCCTGCTCTCCATCTTGTCACTCTTTCTCACAAAGGCAACACCATTTCAGCTATGTGAGAACAACTACTGGGCATATGTTGCTCAGGTTGTTATAAAAGTTTATTAAAAATTATAGGGAGGAGCCATTAACACAAATTCTTCATTGATCTGTCTTACAACACATCTGTACAGATTTACACCAGCAAAATCGAAGCAGCTGAAACATGCACTGTGGGATGAAGGCAATGCTCATGCAAGCAGTTAAACTGAAAACTGTTCATCAATCTAAAACCTTAGATATTCCATCTTGGTGGTAGTGGGGGAAGCAGTTTTCAGTCCATGTAAAAAATAAAATTACACAGGAAGCCATAACATCTAGTAGGGGAATTGTTGAAGAAGTATCAAGAGCTGTATCCTTTAAGTAACTTCAGCACAGGAGAAAAGAAGCAAAGCTAGCTTGATACCAGATTTCATCTTCCAAGAATGTGAAGATGGGACCACAGAAGTTACCAATTACAGCAACAGAGCTATAGAAACCAAGCAGAAATCATCATTATCTGGTCTCCCATATGACAAAAGCCTAGACTGGTTTTGCCTCTGGCCATCCTGAAACAATGACTGCCACAGCAACCCAGGGAAATGTTTTTTAATCAGACTTGAATTTATAGCTACAAAAACAAGATAGTGATTCAGCTCATTGAATATAAACTTCTCCCTTCAGGCCAAAAAGCAGTGCCCTTCAATCAACCTAGAGGAAAAAAATTAATCCATGAATAAAGAAGTGTCCTTTAACAAGTTTAGTAACTCCATTTTGCCCTCAAACATACCTCTGACCTTCTCTGCTCTTTCTTGGCTGACACCCTATGTAAACTTGTCAGCAGAAAACCACAACACTTGAAACTGTTTAAGTATTAGGAGTGAATACTCAAGCCTTCTGTCACTCACTAGAGAGATGGGTCAAAAGCTCTGACAGGTCCCTAAATAGACCTTGTATACAATTCCAAAAACATTAATTTGCTTCTGCCCTCTTTGAGCAGCATGCGAGTCAGCAGAGAGCATCCCATCCGGGTTTTCAGAATGGTCAGATGCGTGCAGGGCATCTACTATAACCACTGTCAAACTGTTGCAGCGTTATTTATACCACTTGTTCAAAATTTTCACCTAACATCTCAGTGTTTGTATAGCTTCAGCTTCCAGCATTAAGACATTTAGGCTCACTATATCTGAGAGGTTTTGGACAGAAAAAAATGTTATAACACAGTCCAAGTGTCTCATGGCCTATCCAGAACTTTTTCAGTCCTATTATATGTAGGCATTGACATATCTTGATAAAATGTCCTTACGCACTCTAAAGCGGACTACTTTGAAAATGAACAGCAATACACAATAACCTACCTAAAAAACATGGAATGAATTACAAATACAGGATTAGCAAAGAGTTGCATGTTAAAAGGAGGGGCGAGGCAATTAAGGTTAAAGAGGATACAAATATCTCTAAGATAGACTAGCAAGAAAAAACCTGATTAGCAAAACAAAATTTAAAGCACCAGCACAGTTAACAGTAGTCAGAACTGAGTCAGCCTACACAAAACTAAGCTCAGAAAAACTGAGCGAGTCTACCACCATTTCACAGACAGTAATTTGCATTAGGCAAAGTCATGCAATCTAATGCATAATGGGAACAAATGGGATTAGCACCAATTGCATAGCAATGAAATGCAGGAGTACTTAATTGGAGAAAAAGACATGCAAATTGCTTTCACAGATTATTATTTTCTTTGGGACTGCAGAGATTACCCAGCTTGTTTCAGTAACTGAAGGTGAAGTGAATTACCAATAGTTTTAAATAAAAGAACGTATTTTCAATGGAGGAGAGTTCGGACTATTTTTTAGGAAGCCTTTAACTATGTGTTTAAGAGAACATGATGGGAAAGATTTTTACAGCCCAGTTGGAAAGCAAAAGTTAAATAAAATAACATTTCGACCAAATGATTTTTTTCTTCAAACTGTCTTTTTTTTCCCCTCAGAAATCCTTCAGGTTCTCTTTGCTCATGCTGGTAAATCTGTAGCTTATGGAGGGAACCTTGCTCACAAGGTAGAGCTAAGCATAAGTTCCACTTTAACCGAACACAGAGTTCTTTTCTTCACATTCACTATATTCAGTAAAATTTCACTAACAAAGAAAACAAAACAGTGGCATGTGCTGCATGATCTCACTCCAAACAAATTTCTCACTGGAGTATTTTGCTGAAACAAGTTTCTTCGAATGCTTGATGAAATAATCATACGTTTCTAGTGCACTGAGAGATAACTTACAGCTTTGTTAAACGTTACCAAATTTTTTTAAGCCTAGAAAAGACTATTAAAAAACCACTAGATATATGCGAAGGAGACTGGAAAGGGGAGTTTAAGAATGCAAAGCCAAATTAGTATTAACTGCTTATATTAATGCACCAATATTTACATCAAATGGCCTGAAGAAAGTATACCTTATTTTGTTCAATAGTTCATATTATTTAAACCACTAGAGATGCTTTGGTTATTGGATTAAATTTTATTCATCTTTAATGAAGTTCTTCTAGCTATATAATTTTTTAAAAAACTCCTTTAATGCAGTTATTTTCAGTAAAATAGGTGACTACCTATCAAGGACCCAAAACCACAAATATAAAATTCTAAACTTATCAGAATGAATTTTACTCATATCCCCACACCATTAAAATACTAAGTTTCTAATGTTTTTTCTTACTATCTAAACACTCAAGTACAAATAATGAGAAAGATCTGCTCACATATGTAATCAGAACACCTTCCTGGCAGCTTGGTGCAATTAAAAAAAAAAAAAAAAAAAGTGTCTTTAAAGGCTTTGCCCAGCAGTGAAATCTGCCGAAAAATATGGAAATTGCCTGTGGCCAGAAATTATTTGTGTCATTTTTTAAAGCCTGTTGCTTTAAAAACAGCAGGCTAACAGAGCCCCCGCACCCTCCCTGAGAAAAGCACAGTACATGTAAATCACCTTCTGCTCCCAGAGGCCTCTATTCTCATGCATCAGGATTCTTAATTCCCTCCTTACAGCGATAGAGTAACTTTCTAACTAGAATTCTGGCAGGACTTTAGAAGGTCATCAGCCTCAAACTATTTCTTGTTGACTACAGATGCTTTGCTCAAAGAAAAGTAACACATTCTCCACTGCGATCACAGTCCCTTCTAAGGAAACGATTGAGAACATGATGGAATCCTAAAATATTTAACAAGGATGTATTTTAGAAGCTGCTGCTGACAACTTTACTATTTCTGTGAGTATGTTTTACAGCATGACTTTCTTCCAATTTTGAAATATTACTACCTTATTTGGGAATACCGAGATCAAAATCTTACAGGGGAGAAAAGCTCATAAATTGTACAGAATGGAATGTAGGTAAATACTGAATATTCTTTCATTACCTGTTATGATATGATCTTTAATTTACAGCATGATGACAGACTAAGATAAAGTAAAAGCTTCAATGTTCTGAAGAACATCAGCACAAGCTAGTGCAACACCAAACAGAGAAAAAGCACCCAAAAGCCTCTGCTTTCAGGATAATGGCAGTGCAGAGAAATTTACTCCTACCAACCCAGTGGAAGTAAAGCACCTGTTAAGCCAGCATTCATTGAGTGACATCAATATTCAAAAAAACTCCAAAACTTTGCATATTCAAAAAAGCAGTTCCATCACTGTATTACTACATTTTTCACCCTCTAATTTGATTTTATATATCAAGTTGAACAAGTCATCTCATGTTTCTGCACATATATACTCAGTGTCCCTCAAAACTATCAACATGCTCAAGGACACTGGCAGTGGCCATATAAAATAAAGAAAATGAGTATGTAGCTGAAACCAGACAGCTATTTGAAATGTCTTGGAATTTAATTTATGATGTCCAATTCTTACATCTTGTTCACGTTCATTAATAATGGGGTCTAGAAAATCCTAATTTCATAGAAGCCAGTAATGGAAAAAACCCTACTATTTAATCTATACCTTAGGACACCTCCAGAGTAGGGACTTACTCTTTCCTCTGTCAACATACTGGGGTCCATTTCCTTTCAGTACTATGTAAGAATATAAATATTTACTAAAAATAGTTCAGCATGAGGATGAGTCACAACATCATGTCCTTGGAGGCTAATTAAAAGTGGAGTCATTCTGATCAAGTGTTACAATAACCATCTAATAATCAAAACAAATAGAATTACACCTTGAGTAAGTACTATTTAATGCAAGCACAGCTGAATCATACCCTGAGTTTTAAAAGGTCCCATTGTGTGCATAAATAATTTCACTACTTACAATGGGTTACACATGATAATGAGGTTTGAAGTACCGGTTCTCACTTTTGGAAGTTAAAATGTGTGTGGGACATGAACTTAATGAAATTTTGCTGAAGAACCCGCTCATCACCAGTCATATGCTACATATTATGAACTGAAAAAACTGGCAGAAGTAGGTACTGCTCCATTTGGTAAGGCAAACCAAGCAAAGGCCAGTTTGGGGGAGAAATTTTTTTGACCTTGGTTTACACACAGGATAGTGAGGCTGGTATTTTTTGTGTAAATTTAGTGAATAAACATGCCAGCAGAATTATTCCAAATCATAAACTTCTGCAGTTATTATCACATGCCCCCTAAAGAGTGGTTAGAACCTGTCTATTGGAGGCAAAGAGTGACTGAAACTGGACACTTCCTTTAAGGGATCAACTTTTTTAACTGCCAGATTAACCTGAATCATAAGACCAAACAATAATTTCTGGGAACCACAAGGGCAGATACAGAATAATATTAAACAAGTCGCTCTGCATTTTACTCCTGCACAAGCCTGGAAAGCAAATGTTTTTCTCTTTTTTTTTTTTTTTTTAACTCAGTGCAACAAATCTGCTATTTAATGAATAACATTTCTATTTCCAAGTGAATTTGTAGAAGAATGTGGAATTTGGAGTGCTTCAATTTCAGACACTTAAAATCAGCCATCTTAAAAGATACTGTTCTTTGCGGGAACACTGCTCATAGTATTTAATGAGCAAATCACCAATACCTTAAGAAACACATTCCTACAGAAAAATGTAATTTGAGAATTCTGCATTAAAACTTCTTAGTGAGTACACACAACCTAGCCACAACCAACTGTCCAACAGACCAGCATGTTGTCAACAAGCTCCTCTATCACAACTGCCATGCTGAGGAAAAAACATAATTAAAGTCTCCCCCACATTTCCAAGAGGGAATCAAATTTTTCATTCCTCAATATACATAATCAATTTTTTTTAATATGTTGCTTCAAATGAATCAACATTTCCTTATTTGAAAAGAAGTCAGAGACACGGGATATTTACATGGGGCTCAACAGATATATAAATGTTTTCTTGGACATTTTCTGATATTCACAATACTTCAAACAAAAAAAAGAGCAAAAGAAAAATGTCTGCAGAATAACTGAAAAAGGTAAGATTGTCAAAAATTTTGAATGTTGTAAATAATTTGTTTTTAAAAGTGCTAAACAAGTAAGCAAGTTTAAAAACTTGTTCACAATAGTATCCACACTACAAAAGATTTTTTTTTTTAAATCATTAATGCAGATGAAAAAACTGTCAGGATCAGATTATGCTGTTGTGAACTCTCTGTCAGAAACAGTTTATGTTGTTTCTCCAGATCATAATTTCTTCCTTATTTATGTCAGAGAAGTTTTCAGCAACACCAATTTAAATGAAGATTCAGAATAAATAGGAGAAGAATAGGAGGTTGTACAACTGGCTAGTCATTGACTAAGGTTGTGAGCTGTGTGCTCATTAGCTTCAAAGCAGCTATGATTTATTACAATAAAGCTTGGCACCACTATAACAGAGTATTTAGAATAAAACTAGCTGAACTGCATTCTCATGCCAATGAGTACAAAAGTACACTCTGAGTACTCATTTACATTTGAATACTTATTCTAATATTTAAGTAAATTCCTACAGAAGCTATTTTATTAAATAAAAGCTTTAGTAATTCTAATCATCAGAATTTGTTATTCTATCTGTATGTAATTTATGGTACAGATCATAAAATAAATCATGATAAAACCTGTGACAATGTTCCTCTACCAGCTTAACCTGACAGATATTGCAGGTAAGATAGTTAATGTTTAAACTTCTCCTCTAGCAAGAATAGTCATACTCTTGGCTTTAGCTGTTTTTATGCAAGGAAAAAAGCCAGAGATACAGTACTAGAAATAGCCAATCCAGGTGCAGAATTTTGTTGGTTCAGCTATTGCAAAGATACCTATACTGCTGCCTAGAAAATAGTGTTGAGCAATTAAGTGAAGTTACATGAACACCCTTGAGCACTGAAAGTAAAAGGTAGATTTTTGCTCACAAAAATCTCAGTTAATTTGGTTAACACAAAGCTTGAGAGAGATGGGTGTTGCCTTCTGCTGACCATTTCTTCTCTGAATTTAAATTAATACAGTAACAGTAAATAAACATAGGTATCCTTAACTGTAATTTAACAAAATATTCTGAAACCGTAAAAAGCAAATTAAAAAATTGCAATTGCATATAGATTATATTATTACTAAATTAGTAAGGACTCTATTAAAATATGCCTATCTCACAGTTAGACACAATCCATATATTTACCTTTTCTACAGAATTCTTTACTTTAAAAAGTTTAATGATTTGTTCAGGTGTTCTACTCATTTGACTACAATCCAAACATTTTATACAAGTGAAAGTGTAAAAGTAGCTTCAAAAAACTAAGGGAAAGTAAGCAGATCAATTCAAAGACCTCCTAGTCTGGGCTGGACCAAAAAAAGAACAATGAGATTTTACATGATAAAAGTAATTCTGCTGCTAGAAGGGACAGTCACAGCTGACTACTGCTAGAAAACAAAATACGTTACCTATTTCTGGCAAAGATGATTTAAAAGTTCTTAAGCAAATTACTAAACATAATGTCACTTCAAGAGCAGAGTCATCTGTAACAAAGTAACATTTTGAAATTGCATCTAAAGCAACTCCCATTACAGAATTGATAGAGGCCTACTTCCTAGATTAGTACCTTCACAAAGGAAGTTTTCTTTATATGGAGCTCTGATTACAACATTGCAGAAAAGCTAACGAGTTCCCAGGGCATGTGACTTTGGCATTCATTGTCTTTTACTCTGCCACAAGGAAAACTTCTACAGAGTAAATACTGAAGGAGAAATGCAAAGTAATTCAGACCAGAGTATATTTAAACTGTCTTTGATTTACCATATCAGTAGATAAAACAACTTTTTAAAAAGTCTTACAGATTTATGTTTAAAAGACCTAGGTGATGTTCCTGCAGTTTCTTAGCTATCCATCTGAAAACATACAGAAATACTAAGCTGAAAGTGTTCCATAATGAGGCTTTTCAAGTACATGTAGAAACCGGAAAAAGATTTAAAAATGTGCATATATTATGAATAATCTTTCTTCTGGGTTAGCAATCTATCATCTTCTTTCTCTCAGATTAGCTATTATTAATAGTTGGCACTTGTATTGCACTTCCCTTATCAGAAGCTTAGGTAATGCCTTAAACGCTGTAAGGTCCTATATGGAATTATTGTTTCTGTTTAAGATATAAAAGTGGTTTCTCCTCTAACTATGTGCTTGGAATAGAATTCAAAAATTTGTAATTTCAGACATGAATACAGCCAACACGCTCACGTTTTATATTCCTCCAGTACATCTTAAAAGAATCCAATCCAAGATGTTACATAATGAGAAGTTATTGCAAAAGGAATGACAATTTCAAACATTTTTGTGACCTGCACAGCCAGCACCTTTCCCAGAATGGCCTTAGGTGGTCACCTGTGCCACTACATATTTTTATTGACCAAAAACCATGAAGGTTTTCCTGCAAAATCAGGTCTTTGCCAATGCACCAGATCAGTTTAGCTTTCTGTGTAAAATATTCTTTCAATTTACACTAGTCTATGATTAAACCAGGATTATATAATTGAGCTCCTGTTAACTGGCTTGCAAAACCATCCACAAAATACACCAGTAAAAATAGTACATTCCATTGAGAGCAATCTAAAGTGCTCCAACAGCTGCTATCTTTTAACTGCTCAAATTTCCCATAGAAATGCTTATGCGCTGTGCAGAAATGCAACCATTTCCTTACTACTGTTTGGGGTTTTTTTGGTTTGGTTTTTTTTTTTTTTAATCACAGGGAGAAGTTAAAAGAAAAAAAATCAGCCATAATTCTTCATGCTTTGGATGTCTGTATGAGAATTAAAAGTGGCATTAGGTGACCAGATAGACCTAACCAAGATCAGAAAATAGAAATAGATCCATTGTTTTTCAAGTTGCAATGGTGAATTGTCCGGGGTTTTTTTTTCAATTTATAGATATACATTAAAAAAAAAAAAGTAATGAGATTTGGAAAAATATAATTGTAACATGCTCATATACAAGGTTAGTGTCTTAAAGAAAGGAAATCAGTTCCTGAGGGGTTTTGTGATCTTACACAAGGTGCAGTTCACCTCCTTAGAAAGTTAACCTGGCCAAAAAGTTAAAAAAAATGAAGAAATTAGTATTTGGGGAAAAAGTGTTCTGCCAGTGAATCTCCATGCCAGCCTGGAACAACATTCTCTCTATTCTGATCAATCTTACTTTTAAGAATGCTATTCTTGTAACAGTATGGAACTTTACAGGTCAACTCTGTACCTACTACTCAAATCCACTATTTCCCATCTCCTGAGAAGACACAGAATGTGAGAACACATAAACTATGTCCACTTTAAGATGACTATCTTTGTACACAACCAGCAAAAATTGTATGGATCATGTAACTTGAACACATGTTAAAGGTGATCCATTCCTTCTTCTGACACAGAAATTCCAACAGCAGTCTTCCAAATATAGGTCTCCAGTACTTTAAGTCATTTGGGAATATATTAAAAAAAAAAAAAAAAAAAAAAAATCAAACTAGACCTACAGGTGTAACTAGGCCTAGCATATTTATCTGGGAATAGTCACAGTATTGTTTATAATCTAAGTTTATTGATCTGTACCTTTGCTCCAGTTGAACAGAACAATGACTTGGTTTGTTTTTCATGAAAAAATTAAATAGGCATTTAAAAGACACATAAAGAGAATGCTGCTGATTAACTGCATTCTTTAAGAATATGAAACATTAATCTAGCTAGTTTAAAAAAAAATATATGCTGTCTCTTTCACAATTCTTCAGCAGTATAAATCACAGTCAATGAGTGTACTTACTAGCTTTCCAACAGCCTTAAAACTTTTCCTTATTTTTCCCCCCCCAGTTATTCCAGTATCAGGTAAATATTCTATGGAGGTGAATAACATCCCTGGTAAGATCAAAAAAGACAAAAATGTGTGAAGTTCCCTTCCTTACGGAACTAACCTTGTGTATGAGCATTATATCTTAGAATTTTATTCAAGCTGTGCAATTTTTCCAGTATCAGTTATTCCAAGACTCATTCATCAGTCTGCAGTCACGCATGTACACACACATATGTATGTATACATATACATATTTCCTCTACTTTCTTCTTGCATACTTTCAGAATTTCCCCATTTCTGTGCTCTTGTTTAGTTAATTTGGTGCAGCAAGAAGGGTTTTTTCGAGTGATCAATTTTGCCATTATGTTTGCCAGATAAGACACTATTTTTGAAAATTAACTTGGGATGCATTCTCTTCCAAAGCTGATACATTCCTCTTCTACTCTCTGTGAGACTGAAGCAAAACTGAGCTCAAAGAACCACTCCTAATTCAAGGAGTAGCTGGATAAGGAATAAGGCTAGATATGCTACTTCCTTGGAGAAGAAAATCCTGTAACTTCATTCCTTTTGTAAGTGAGAAATTTTACACACACAGCGTAAGGGCTGCACTCTGTACAATGCATTCAATAAGGACACAAACACAGAGTTTATCCTGCAAATAATCATGAGGGCAGTCAACAGATGAGAGGGCAATACTGTTTCATTTTGGTTTTATTTCTTCCGCCCCATGTGCACCACCAAGCTTGTGAGCACATTAAGAAAAAACAGAAGTAAACAACAGAATCTGATAAATAAAATGTAACTGCACATAAGAACTGTGGTTTATTTCACATCTTAACTTCTTCTACCTTAAGTTTTGTCAGAGAACATCTGAAAATTAATCCCATGTGAGCAGCAGACACCGAAATTGCCTTTTCCTGTCATTTTATCTGCATTTCAGTTCCTTTTTAAAATGAACAGACAATCTGTTTAGTTTATTATCATCACATTAAACAATTATGACTGTTCCCAATTTTAATTTAGAAAACTACAGCAGCAACACTGGGAAGCTATAGAGTTGCTCAAGAATAATGCTGCTGCTTTGAAATTAACTCTATAGTCAAGCAAAGAATCTGAGATCATCTAAGATTAAACTGAGTGTTGTATTAATCTCAGGATTTCTCTGAAGGAAAGAATTCAGGGTTATTGCCTTAAAACTACCATGACAGATACCTGCACCACCTGCTAGGCATCAACTATGCACATATTTCCTTCCTACTCTAAAGTCGATATTGAAAGTGAGAACAGGTAGGGTGGACATATAAGGTGGCACTACATTAGCAGTTTGTTCCCAGTTATATTTAAATGGATTAGTTAACTAGAAAAGAGTTTTATCGTTGCATTTGCACTGCAGTAGTTGAAAATCTCTCCCTCAGAGATAGCTCTAATAGCCTGCATTATGCCACGAGGGTATGCGTGCAAATCTGAGGCAACAGGACACAGGAAGAGAACAACTGAGGGCATTTTCTTGTGCAAGTTACACATGCTGAGAGTCATTCCTTATTCATACGGAGACACTCCTGTATTACCATAGCACCAGTGTGTCAGTATAAAGCACCAGTCTTTTTTTCCCCTGTAGTTAACGGTCCCCAAAAGTACTGACCCAAGAAAATGTTCAGTATTATAGTTTGCAAAGTCCCACAGCACATCTTGGAGCAACAGTTATGATCTTACCGGATTGGTTCTAAACTTTTCTTTGCAGCTCACATACGTGCATTGTATTTTTGATGTATAACTACGTCAAAGAGAGATGTATATAACCTACATGTTATAGGATGCTAGACGTTTGTAAACGCAGTATTTTCTACAAGTATCTGTAAGTATCTACAAGTTTCTACAAGTATCTGTATCTCCTCAAAGCATGCACGCCCCTCATCAGTCCCAAACTGTTTCTCATAAATGAGAGTTTGGGGAATGCACCTACTGCCAAAAAGATTTACACAACTTCTTCATAACCACCTCTTTAGAGGGACATCTCAGAAGCTGTACAGGTTTGCAACCAAAAAATTAAAAGATTAATTACCCTTATGATTGCAATCCATTCACACGTACCAACTTTTCAGGATCACTTTGAGCTCTGTCACCTCACAGAGACAAACTGTAGCCCTGTAAATACAGTATTGCTGATGATAGGGCACAGGCTCTGTATTCAGTGTGCTGGGTGTCAGGACCAAGGCTCATCGGGGAGACTTTGCATGAACTTGTCTCAACCACGTGAAGCTTTCTTTTCACTTGGTTCAGCTGTAACAGCAATTCTTTCTAATGGCCAGATAGCTATGCCCGATTTGTTTTACTTTTGCTTATTTTCATATAGCATAACCATAGCTGTATATAGACAGCAGCAAAAAGTAGTTATCTTGTGTGGGATGAAACATGATTAGTGTGGAGGAATATAGGCATGGTCATGACAGCAGAGGCCTTGAAAAGTGGACAGACGGGATGAGAGCTCAAGTATAGGCTGACAGCAGAGGCTACAAACAAATCACCAGTGGTATTTTGAAGAAGTGGAGCAAACCAACTTGGGGGTAACAAAGAAGTACATAACCTGTGTAAAACACACCATATGTACTAAATTTTGACATAACTTGCAGACCACTGAAGAAAGAGCAAGATATAAAAGAATAAACAAACATATAAAAATGACCCCTAAGCAGATCCTACAATGAGAGAGAAGAAACCATCAGATAGCCCCCGGGTCACACGTGCAACACCATATAAGCTTTAATTCTGCAGTAAGAGGAGAGAATTGCCCCTGCATTGCCAGTCAGCAAAAGCTTCAGGAGTATAAACGTAAAGGCAGGTGTCTAAAGGCAAACTTCCACACTAGGTCAGTATCTGTGTTTCAAATGTAATAAAATATTTACCTAGCACAGAGGGGCAGGAAGAATAATCAATAAGATCCAATTATACAACGTATTTAAAAGATCCCTGGTAACACATTCCAAGTTTGAGCACCATGCTTACACATCTAAGCAAAACTAAAACCACACTGTGTGAATACGCTCCTCCATTCCCCCAGCACTGCCGTAGCACACCAGCAAAATTAATAGCTCTCCATACAGGGGCAGGCTGGTGTGCCCAGATCAGCTTGCAGGATGACAAACATGTAATTTTGGTAGTGTTTCGAGAGGCTGTACTTTACTTCCTAATGAAAGGCATTCATACTAAGTTTAAAAACAAACTCTGTACCTAAGACATATTACTGACCAGAGTCTCCTGTGCTGTACACTAGAGCTGCTTTTGATCACCAAAGCCACTCTTACATGAAATTCTAATGCTAATATACCATTTAGAAGCAGGATCTGACAAGAAACAGATTATTACACAGTAATTTAAGGTCACATATGCCTCCTGTAATTACGAATTAGCATTTTAATTAAAATGAAGGATCTTGTCCTATTTTTTCCTAAACCTATTTTAATGAACTATCCCCAGACAACAAAGAAGCTCTTCTGGTTTGCTGTTGAACCACTTAAAAATTTTTTAGGCCAAAACAGACTCTAGTGACAATTTTACATTGGGGTGGTGAGGGCAGAGTTCATTTTTTTATGCTTTTCATAAAAGATACATAGTATATTAATTTCTGGTACAGTATTACTAACAATGCTTTCGCTGGCGCAGGAACACCTTTTAGGTGCCTTTTCCTCCAGAAGCATCAACAAAATGTGGCCAGGAAAAATACATTTTTGCTGTATGATTTGCTACAGCCAGAGCTTTGCTGCATCAGCAGAATGTCACTAAACCAAAACAGTAACAGCAACTGTTGGTCACATACCCTCTCTCTGCTGTGTCTGGCGACACAAGGAGCTGTATTCAGATCACCTACATTATACCTCATTTTCCTACCTGTTATCCTTAGTAGCTCCCTCTGAGGCCATCTAAGCCCTCATAATCACTCCTCAGCAGTACCCAACACTGTTAGCTTTGGTGTGATACAATCTTTCTGACCACAGACCTCTATTTCCAAGACCCAAGTTTCAGAAGATAAGCTACATAGATGAGAACATTATCCCGTTGTTCAAAGAAGTTCACCAGAAGTGTGCCTGACATCTTTTATAATGAGACTGGAATACTAGCAGCATCTCACATCTCTGAGAGTGTAGAAAATGAACGTGCAAATACATGTAAGAATATAAAAAACAGTACTGTTTGTAGTTATCAGACACATCAATGATGGTAGTGGAGGCAAACACAACTTGCAAAACATGTTAGAAACAGAGAAGCTTTACACTGCTCTTTGCTAAGTATACAGCAGCCCATAATACCATTACTGACCTCAACCTCTGACAATGTCAACAGAGAGCAGATGTTCTATTACAAGCAAAGCATACTGTTCCTTAAGATAATGGCAGCTTGACACAACATGCTTTAAATCACATCCACACTTTTCACATGTAAGTATGTAGACTGTTATAGGCATTTGTCAGTTTATCTTATAAAATATTAAAATAGAAAAGCAGCTCCTAACTGAAAACTGTACATATTTAATAATGCAGAAATCAAGAAAAATAATTAAACTCCCAAGAGTACACTTGAGCTCATCTTATTGCACGTATACATCACAGGAGAGTTTCTCACTACAGGACAAGCTAAATGCAATAATTAAATCATCTGTTCACAATGGTACCTGAAAAAAAACACTAATTCTTTTTTCAGATACTTTTTTCAGATGTTTGTTTCCCTCCCCCCCCCAAGCCAGGACTAAAATCATATATAATTCTAGAACTGCAGAATTCTAATCAATATCAGTACAACTAAAAGAAGAACTTGGCAGCTTGTCTCCTCATGCCTTGTATAACATTAAAGGTACCATTTGTGCGCTTAAAAAATTGATAATAATGTCTCATTACCAAATGCTGCATGCTCACATATGTATTAAAGCTTCTACACTGCAAATGCATTGAAGCATAAAAAAGACATTAATTCTGAATTACCTGAACTAGTACAATTAACAACTTAGCCATGTGCTAATATAAGTGCCATTTATCCGCAAAACAGAAGTGGTCCACAGAGGGCAAAACCAAAACAAAAACCCCCATGTTTCCACTCCCAAAATTTCAGTTCTTTTTTTTCACTGATGCTGAAACTGCATCCCTCCACAAACGAAGGGAGCCTCACAGCATTCAAATGCTGCTGTAAACTGACTGAAAGAAAAGACTATAGACTGTAATCCATCATTTGCAAGCCCCTCACTCAAGCACTTCTGCCTACCTTGGTCCAATTCTTGCTGCTGTGTTATCATAGAAAGCTCTCAACCTCTGTCACCTCCTGCACTTTTGATACAAGGAGGGAGATTCTGGATGCAGAATCCCTCACAGAGGGGAAACCTTGTCAATTGCAGATTATGTGTCAAACTCAAAAATGAAACTGGGCAAGCATCTTCTGGATCCAGCTGTAGCAGAAAGGAGAACCCCATTCAGACTATTCTTAGCTGCTCATCACTGCTTAGTTTGGAAGAAAAAGTGAGGCTTATTGTTTAAACTGTTTTTGTTAACTCTGAAACGTTAGAGAGCAACCACAGCAACAGTATGTCTGGCAGATAGGAGACAATGGTTTCCTCTGGCAGAGAGGAAGAGACAGAAGCTAATAATCAATCTGGATTTTAATACATGCCAATATATTTTTAAAAGTACTCATAACATCTTTTATATGTATAATTGAACTTGACTCCAAACTTGAACATCAGTCTTAACACAGTATTTAACAGGTTTCTAAAACCTGTCCATATGAGTTTATATAAAATACCTTTATCCTACCTTTGTCAATGTATTCTATCTTTCAGGCTAAAGGTCATGTTAAATTTTAAAAGTGCACAGACTTAAAAAAACTAAGGCTTTTCATAAGACAGGTCTTCTGAATATGCAATCATAAACACTTTATATAATCTTCGTATCTGTAATACCCATGACGCAAGTAAGTCCTATCTAACCTTTCTGACAGTTCTGAATGTTTTAGAAGTGCTTATAATTTTCTAAAATTTAATAGTTTTTTACTGAATCAATATATGGTCATTTAGCTTGCCAATATCAAAATTGGAAGCCAGGAATAACTAGTCTATACTACTGAGCAAAGTCTCTTTCCACTTCTCTGGTTTCTCATTTCTCCATTTTATAACACAGTCTAAAAAGCTAGATTTCTCTACAAAGATTTTGTACTTTTTTCATAATCTACCTTTCAAACAATTATTACACCAGAAAAATCAGCATGTAATAATCAGATTTGTATAGTATTAACACAAACAATAAGCAAACTTTAGCCTTCTTCCAGCTTGAAAAGTAGCTTGACACAATAGTAAAGAAACCTATTCGTCTGAAAACATTTTTTTGAGTTTGCTTTTTCTGAAGAGCACCTAAGCCCTTCATTTTATTGGAAAACACTAGCAGGTATTCCAGCAGGAAAAAAGAATAAAGCTGGCATCCAAGACAACAAAACATCATTCATCTATATAATTCTTATTAAACTGAGAAAGTCCTGTTAAGCCCATCATTTCTGCTTAGGTAAACCAGACTTCAAAGGATATTTTCATGGTAACAATTGCTCATCAGGTACGGATAAAATAAAGGACACCAAGATATACAATTCTTACATTCAACAGCACTGTATCCCATTATAAAAAGATACCCTGTTTCAGCTTTTAGATACATGCAGAAAAGCATTACAACTGTGAAACTCTTCAGATGCAATCCTGTATCATCCATGCATCAAAGCTTTAATGGTATAGAATATCCATTTACTCTCCTGAAGGGTTATCACCCTGTCATTAAAGTAACTAACTTCACATCAACAAATGAGGTCAGAAGACTTACTGCATTGTCATCATAAATGCTTAACAGCTCTAATGCTATATTTATACAAAATAATCCAACTCCCATGCTAGCACATATGAACACTTTCAATTGAATGACAATGATTTTTAATGCTAATAACACCAAAGACTTAGTTTAGACAAATGGAAAATATTTTTGTATGTGTACACCTTAAAAATAAATTCCTAGTTTACGTAACTAAAAAATGGAAACAATCCAGTTCTTTTAACTTTTAAGAAAACAACCTTTTGCCATGTCAAATTAACATAGTTACTTCCCACTACATGCCATTTTCCTGGTTAATACTTAAATGCCATCAATATTAAGGCCTCTGCTGTGGCTTTCAACACTACTCATTCTAAACACTTTCTCAATTCAACAGCATCATAAACTGGGATTGCCCAGTATCGGAACAAAATATTCAAGTGTATCAAATACTTTCAAACAAGAATATTAAACACAATTCTCACCCAATATCCTGGCACAAAATTAGTTTTAGTATGAAAATTACATCTGAAGTAATACATTCAGTTTGTTCTGAATTCACTCCCAAATAACTGCCTTAGACTCGCCTCTACTCTCACCCCTGATTTCCTTATCATCCCGTTTACAGGCTCTGATCTCTGTTCTGCAAGGAAACCTAATGTGGAGCATGTTTAACTATAATACATGTCCTTGAGCCTCTGTATGTTAGATTCCCTGGCTGTATGGATAGATGAAGGCACCTAAAGTTCTGCTGCTGGTCCTTCGTAATGCCAGCCTCCAAACTGCCAGAAGTGTTAGCCTCTCTCCAAAGCCATATGAATGGACTCCCATTCTCACATCTTTGTTCCATTTGCAAGAGACCTGACAAATTCAGTCAAGCAATCACTACTAGTTTCAAGCTCTAAGAGAGGGGTACCATAATTAATATAAGTCATACAAGCTAGGAAGAAAAGAAAGTATCAGACAATCCACCAAGTGTCAGATAGTTAGGAAATGCTGGTGAGCTGTATCAAGAATTTTCCTTCAGCATAATGTGAAACAAGGAAATGCTAAATATCTTCTATGTACATAGTAGTAGAAGGCGTATTTTTCCTTACATGTGCTCTACACAGCTCAAACAGTCACTCTACTTTGAATGAAAAACATTTTCAGAGCTCATGCCCAAGCAAACTCCAAAAAGCCAGTCCAATACCCACCAGGTAAGACATGGCAATTTCAGGTCAAAAAGCACAAAAGAAAAAAAGAAGCGGAAATAGAAAGAAAGAGGGTAAGAAAAATCAGGAAACAAGAAGACAAAAGAAAGATTCATAAACAAGGAATTAGATAAGAGAACAGCATCATCTAAACTCAAGCATTTGTTCATTTAATACCTTTTAAATGGAGTCCAGTGTTAAATAAGCAATACAGGAAAGTACATAACTTAGATCTTCAAGTTACTAATTTTTAATTATCATCTTGAGACAGATTGGTATCTCTTAAATTACACTGTTAACAGTTACTGAAATAAATATGCTCACTGAAATCAATAGGATAAGTCAGCTAAATGCTTGTACATTCATAACCAGGCCTTTTGTTCAATAGGCAATAAACTATTTAACAGGCTGGAAAGCTAGAACAGATCATGTATTCAGGCAACAAGAAAAATTTCCTAAGATTTTGGCTAACAGAATTCAAGTATATTGCCCAAGTCTCAATGATGGATAGGAAGTAAATTGACAAGTTCACTCTCCTAAATTCCACTGTTTACCCCAGACATTGAGGAAACGAAGTGGGAAGCTGACGTTTAAAGCATAAGAAAAGTGAACCAAATGTTTCAGCAGGCATCAACTGCACTGAACAAAAGTGATTTTTGAAAGTTCCTATTTTCCTTTTTTTTTTTTTTTGCCATTTTAGGTGTTCATTCTTACAATTCTCAACATTTAATTCTTTTTTTTCTTGAAACTTCAAATGAATAACCTACTCAAAAAAAAAAAAAAAGACATCAGAAGTGACAAAATCTCACCAGAAAAAATTTCTCAGAAGAGTACTTAGGTTCCACCACAATGCATACTCTTTGAAAAATCAGAACAGATACTATGAATAAAGTCTATAGTATCCAAAACTTCTCCATATGGTTTCTATTCTTGGAATGTTTGGGGGTTCTTCTCCCCATCTGAAATGAGGCCTATAACTTCCTTACATATGCAAGTTTATTGGTAGTAAAAGAGAATTGGTAAATAGAATAATTATAAAGCAAATATGGTGTGGGACCACCATTTTCAAAAACGATAGACATGGCTAAGTAGAACTGGCACTGAGAACCACAACTCATGCAAGTTCATGTTACACAGCACAGTTTGACACCCAAAATCTAAGGAATTACATGATCTCGAAATCCTCCTACAAATTCCAAAAGCAAATTCAACAGCATAATTAGAAAGCAACCACACCTCAATTCTGGCAACATTCTGAATAAAAGACAGATAAAATGATACAGCATCATTCCCTTGCATTGTCTCTGCTGTCAAAGTATCCACATTCCAATATCCTTGTGTCCCTTCCCCCACCATAACTGCAGGCTCAGGTATTGAAAACCACTGAAAAACTTGTAGATCATTGACACTTCAACTGTTACAAGGTGATGGACCACATTCTCATGAAAGCTAGATATCTGAAATCAGCTTGCAAATTGAAGATAATACTGCTAAGATATAAACAAATATTTCAGAATGCATCTCACTAGTGACTTTTTTAATCCTCAATCACATAATTCATTCTAGAATAAAGACTAAGATACAAAAGCACTTGCTTTATGAACTTCCAGCCATGAGCTCCCTTTTGCTAGCTGCTAAACCTTGTGTTAAATGAAACAATTGCCTTATTCTTCTATGCTATCACTGTTTAAAATATGAAAAATAAATTATCATTTCAGCATATCACAGCACACTTTTGCCTAAAAATATTCCATAAAACGACTGATGAAGCAAGCAAACTCTGTAATACTAGTGTTGATTAAATGTGATATTTACCCAAAGAGAGTATTTACCCAAAGAGAGAATCACAGATTACGCA
The DNA here is from genome assembly GCF_000687185.1 of Egretta garzetta. Taxonomy (NCBI): domain Eukaryota; kingdom Metazoa; phylum Chordata; class Aves; order Pelecaniformes; family Ardeidae; genus Egretta; species Egretta garzetta. The sequence goes on from NW_009259719.1 coordinate 4,965,316, forward strand.
TAAGCATCTTGACTTTGTACGACCTGGCATTTAATAGGTTTTGACACTGCAAAACAGACATCTGGCTATAGCAACTTGACAATTCTTTACAAGCTGCCCAGAAAATCTTCATGTCAGCCAAAGTTTTGACACAAACCACAAATTTTAAAAGTGTCCTTTTAATAAGCAAAAAGCTTCTAGAGTATAATTTCAAATAACTGAATTTCATATTCACTGCATTTCTTACTGCATATGACCTTGATGCAAAGTGTCCAGTAAGGACTTGCTGTTTCTTCCCTCCTCCACCCCACAATACTGGATTAATGCCCAGAGTCTGAGTTGCAAGCTCACTGTGTAAGATGCTGTTTGCAAGGGATGCTGATTAGGGATAAAATGGCATTATGATAGCCAAAAATAATGCTAAAAACTGCAGGCTTATTCTGCTAGAGGTAGTCGGCAGATTTGTAACAGATAACGCTAATACTAACGAGACACAAAATCTTCTACATTTTCATGGAAGGATAGACAACAAAGCAGAATTTTTCCTCACCATGAAAGAGCCTTCCCTTTAATGATTTTTGAAGTATTTATCAGCAATTAAAGCAACCCAGAACATTCCTCTTCCAGCTGTTGTCTACATCTGAAGATAAAAATGAAAGTTACAGCTGACTGATGAGCTAAATGAAATGGCTCTTCTCATGAGTAAAGAACTTCTACAGACATCGGCCTTCAGCACAGAATAACTTCCTACTTTTAAAAAAATTGCAAGTTTTACTATCTAAAAATTATTGTAACAACTCAAAAAGATGCACTGACCTGCATTTGGGGGAGTGACAGAAGACAAAACCACAAAAATACAAATGTAAAAGTACTATAACACACACTAATGGGCAGGTCAGCCTGAGGGCTTTCCCAGATAGACCCCCAACACAGCATGCAGCAAGGGCAACTGAAATCCATAGGCATCCCGCACAGAAACTTTCTTTTAAACTGTGGCATGCCAATATTAAGTTACTAAAGTCCTGTACCCACGTAGCGTGGGTACATCAGACAGGCCCAGTTAGCTCATTAATTCCTGTCTAGCCTCCTAAAAGATGTAAAATTACAGACAAAGGCCCAAAGCTTAGCTGAGATGAATAATCTGTGAGATTCCTCACTGAGTCTGCTGAGCTTAGACAAGAACGTAGTTGCTTGTGAGAAGGCTCCTTAGTAAAGTGTACCACTTAGAGACAAAGTACACATAAAAGTTATTATCGGTGATCCAAAAGCATCTTAATGGAAAAAGGAATTTCTGTAGCATGGCTTCATCATTACTGTACTGATTACTACATACTTCAGTTTAGCAGTAGCTGCTAAAGAGAGAGATTTCTTTTCAAGAAGTAGAACACTCTCACAACTAAAATTTGAGTTACATTCAACAATCAAGGCACAAATTCTGGTTATTCTACCAGCAGTTCTACCAGCCCAAAAAAGAAATCAGGACAATGAGTGACCATTTCTAGTGGTTTAGTTGTGTTAAAAAAATTGCCACATATCAACTTCTCTGTTTTCTCATACAGAGGAATCATTCTGGACTGATGTGGTATCATATGTATACTCTTAGAAACTTATAGTATATGTGTATATTTGTGTGCATGCACACACACAGATACTCTATTGAAACAATATCAACTTCAGCAATAATTTCCCGGACAGAAGTGGCAGACTTCCAGTGCAGTAGTTCTGAAGATCTTATCCATTGAGGACTTTCTACACTGTACATTAAATTACAAGCCAGTGAGTATAAAATAAACGGATCCTGTTTTATCTGCAAGCAATGGGTAAATAAGGAATTTAGAAGTGTTAGGAATTTCTTTAACATTCCTACAAAATAAAGGAAAGGGATTTTTCTAAGCTTCTTTACCTGGCTTCTCATCTTAATTTCTTACTTTCATACAGTATTAAGACTTATTGTTTCCCCTAAATTACAATGCAACAGCCCTATATAAGTGGAAAACATTTACTTTATTCTGGAGAATTTCTGATTTGTTTTATGGTAGTTAAAAGTCAGAAACCTTTCATCATCTAGGCAATTTTTAATTTTTTTAAATGTGTTTCATTGATGAAACAATGGATAGAGGAAAAAAGCAGCAGACAAAGAGAGGTGTAGGCATATTTTTGCTGGGGAACAGCAGTAAGTATACAGGCATGAAGCCTGTACACCAACTGCCAAACAAAATCCCATGTTTTTAACTTTTTGAGTTTGGAAGACTTTGAAGTTAACGATTTTCAAGATGTGGTGTGTTCTCTGGGATGACTGTATCCCTTGCTTATTATTAATCTTCTCTGCTTTACTGTAGCTACCTTTCTCAATGAGATAATTAAAAGATTCTCCATAATGGACAGATAAATATGCGCTCCATTCCTCCTTAATACCTAGTTTAATGAAGGCCAGGATAGCTGAAGGATAAAACCAACTGCTTGACAAGCTAGGAAAAGAAAAGTGAATGCATATTATTCTGTTCATACTAAGAGGTCAACGCATCTTTTCATACCTTGACTGGGCATTCATTTGTTAGAACCACTGCAATATTGAAGACAGACAACACCTGGTCTGTAGGCCAAAAGGGCCTGATAATGAAGGCTGCTCCCCAGAAGCATTCCTGTTCCTCCTTCCTGAACAGTGCCTCTAGTAGCAAATTTAGCACCACAGTCAGGAAAAGTATGTTTGAACAGGATCCCAAAGCTCTTCAAATGAATTTTTAGGAAGGTTCTATCAATCTGGACATAATACAGAAATTTTGGTCAACCTCACTGGAAAACAACAAAGCGATGGGATTGCCATCATCATCTCTTACAGGAATGGGAAAAAACAGGTTCATGAATCAAGGTTGGCATACTGTCCCCTTCAGGCCTTCAACAATTCTACAAAGATTCTTATTTTTAAGAAGCAAAGAGGGAGGGATAGATTTCTAAACAAAACAAAAATAGTTTGGCACAATTTAATTCTAACTGAACTTCTGTTTTCTAACTAGTGTCTCATTTTCTCCTAGATACTTCCATGCTGACTACTTGATTAATTAATTTACTATTCATCAGGTAATGAAGACAGTGGGCTGAAAACAGAACAGCTGATTTTTCTTTTAAACAGCTGCTGCCTATTGTTGACCAAATTCAGTCCAATTGCATTCTCCTCCTACTACTTCAGCTGGAATCACCAGCTTCTTTCATTATCTTTCAAGACTAAGTATATGCTATGGGCTTATTGTATACATATGTTAATTTGGTAATAGAAAATTGTTTTTAAGAAAACTACACAATAATCACTAACATACAATACCAAATTAGACTGAAATCTTTGGGCAAAAAATAAAGCAAGAAATAGTTGTTAAATTGTATCCACCACACATTTAAATTCACAAATATTTCAATATTCTGTAGCTTACCTTCATCACTACTGGCTTCTTTTTTACAAAAAACACCAGAGAATATGAACAAATTTATGGTGGCATGATAAAGAATATGCTTCTATTTACTAATAAGTAAGCCAGGAAGATATTTTATAATACACAATATACTTCTACAAGAAATACTGCAAGCACGGTATACTCGGGAACAGTGTTCTAAGCCATCGTTATATGTAGGTATAGGTACTGTGGTATCATTACCAATAATGTGCAGAAACTATATTTAAGTATCTGGAGATAATCTGATTTAGCTGAAGTCATTATTAGAATTTGTCCAGGACCTACTGGCTTTACCTTCTACCAATAAAATTACTCAAAAGTGCTACAGTGAAATGATACAATTAAAATTAAAAATTTGTGACTGTGAAATCTGCTGAAAGGCATAGCTGACACAGCCCTCCATCATGTAGTAAGTTCCACGTGCATATGCTGTTTACTTGTGGTGTAGGAAAAGCAGACATATGATCACAGCTGCTACTTTCTCAAAAGACACTTCTCTTACTATCCCTTCCATTACACAAGAAATACTGCTACTATTCAGAATCTCAGAAACACAGGAAGTCAGATGTTGGGGGATAGTTGCAGTATGCAAAAAGTAACTCTTAAATTGATGGGACAGATGAGGAAAATCAGACCAATATTGGTATCAACTTTGCTGTTGGATTCTATTTGACATCTGACAAAGAAAATACTTTGACTACTTTTGAATTTCAAACTTTATGCTTGCCAAAATAAGCATTAGATTAATAACAGACAAGATACTACTAAGTGCTTTATTTCAACAGAAAATATTTTTATTCCTCTATAGATCGTATCTGTTACTGAAGAAACAGTATCTATCTATTACATGCAAAATGAGACCAGAAAACTTTCAAAAGGCAGGAAAAACAAAACCAGAATATTCTAGTAACCCAGACCACTCCTTGGTAAGTACTGGGTCAGAATCAATCTGATACAATACTGAATTCTGACACACTATACATGACTGCATCTCAGATCATCTTTCCAAGTAATCCAAATGTTTTCATGTCATGAACCATCCTGGTTCAAAACATTATTTCTGAAGAATACCTCTGCAGCAACAGTCACTGCATTCTTAAATTTTACTTCCTTACAGGTGCAGAAAGAAAAAGCAAAAATATCGGCTACAGTGACATAAAAGAATAAAACAGCTTATTCAAAGGAGCAATGGAAAGTGTAACAAAAAAATTGCAGGTGAGTGGGAGATTGCTCCATAATGGATTTTTTTTTTTTATGGGGGAGATGTTAGAAGATTTGTTTCAGCTGAAACATCTTTAGAAAAAAAAAAAATGAGAACAATTAATAAGAAAGCACAATGACCAGAGGATGTTCTCTCAAAACATTTAAAGAAAGTATGGCATGAAACTACTGAGTTATTAGCTGTGATACGTACTCATGTCTCATTTAAAACCATTAAACACAAAGACCTTACCTCTGCCTCAGAAAGTTCTTGAGATGAGGACTACTGGATCCTGTACTATGCATTTATTTTGTTCCCTATACATCCCCTATTGGTCAGTATTAGAGCTACGATTGGGGGCTTGCTGCTGTAACCCAGTACAGCTGTTAACGTTTGCTGATCCTACATTAAGGAAAATCTTGCTAGAACACAGAGTTGTTTCTAGCATGACCAAGTTAATTTTGGGCCACATCCAAATGGAAAGAAAAATCTTGACATTTAACTTCCAACTAATTATGATGCCTAAATTATTGATAAAAATAACCTCCAGTCCTATTTAGAGGCATGAATGCCTGTCAAATTTACATAAAAACAGTGTATGCAGACTAGAAATCTATAGCTCAAAACACACACATTGCTCTATTTTAGGCTGAGATATATACAGTATTGTAAAATAAAACCAAAACTGAGTGCTTGATTCTGCCCTTTGGAAGATCTGTGTCTGTCCAAGCTGAAAAGGTCTCCAATCACTATGCACAATTAGGACAGCAGAATACAGGCCAGATTTAGCCCTCCAAACAAAGAATTTTTAAGCATGTCTTTGATTTTTTTTTTTTTCTTACAGTTATTCCCAGCAGTGAAGGTCACTGCAAACCACATAGTGCACATTTTACTGCTTGTTACCGCTTATACAAAATCATAGCTAGCGACTATAAGCTAAAATGTGATATTTTTCTTAACTCATGCACAGCATGCTTGAATAGATACAGCATCAAATTATCAAGTAATCATCACGTGTATTAGTGGAAAATATAGCAGCATCCAACTATTACTGAAGTTGAAGGAAATCATTCACCAATTTTAATATATTTTGAAGTGTTATGTTCAGCATTGAATCTCACTATTTATAAGAATCTATTAGTATAGGAAGAAAGACTGTATTAGGAAAAGCTACATAATAAAATGCACCAGAAACTAACTATTTTGATAGAGTAAATATACATGTAACATGACCATCAGATTAGGGAATCAGTTCTCATAAATTTTTATCAACCTACAGTTACTGACAGTAAATTCCATCATGAAAATATTACATTTATCAAATATTAATCCACTCTGATTTTTTTGACAATTTTGCTGTAACTTATCTATAGGTTTTCAAAGGTGAGCATATTCTTCAATCTTCTTCTGGAAAGCACAGCCTTTGGCCTTAGGAACTAGATGCAGCAAAGTATCCAAAGAGAAATAATACAACAAATGGCAAAATACACACTTTAAGTTAAATAATTTTCTTCTGACTTGAAAACAGGCAGAGTAGTTGAATTGTGAAGCTGCTTATTTAGAAAGGCAGGTTCCGTGTACAATATCCACACTCTAGGCTTGGCTTAAGAAAGTACAATCCTTTGAGACTGTATATCTTACTCAGAGTTATAAGAAATCTAATATTCAATTAATTATAATCTGAAAGCTGAAAACTTGTCTGCTCCATGGGAGTCTGGTATTTTCATGTGATCATAAAACCACAGGAGTTTATCACTCATTAGCGAAGTCATTATACTTTTAAGTGTTCATCCTAACTGCAAGTAAAATGCATTAATTTAAAATATGAGCAGCAGTCAAAAAGGTGGCACAAGGTGATTCACTCTGCAACTGGGATTGTTTAAGAGCAGCACCCAATCACTTCTAATCAAGTCAATACACAAAGATACAAAGACTGATTCATATCTAAAGGATAAACAATATTAAAATAAAAATTTGTCTCAGTTCTACCTTCTAGACAGAATGATAATATTCTTTAATGTTTTAATACACTTCATGGAAGTTCTTTTTTCACCTACAAACCAAAGCTATAAAACCCATTTCTAGTGAAGCATCTACCACCATTACTACTGCTGTCAGGTTGTTAAAATACAGAAGAGACTCAAATCTTCGAGCAATGCAAGCTTCATCTGTAACACAGAAGTCCAGAACCTTTAACTTCTTCAAAAGAGAATTACAACTCAGAGCAGAATAAGCCCTTTTAACTTCCTTTCTAAGTCAAGATAAATGCCTGTAGTTAACGCTTTTTCATTTTTAGAGAAACAAATATTCTACCACAAACTTAAAAAATTTATATAGTAACATTCAAATCCAAGGATTCGACTTCAAGGACTTTAATTCCAGTAGGGCTTTAACATGCACTATTCATGACTGGAGTAACAGTAAGTAAAAGTGGAGAAGCACTTGCCATTTGCAATTCTTTGCTGAAGTATGTGATCACAGCTTTGTAGGGTGCATCCTGAAACACCCCTGCGTACAGTGAACCCATGGACTTTAAACTCATGGACTTTTTATTCATTGTTACTCCTCCAAAGCTTTAGAGGAGAAAGGAGATGGGAACTTGTGCTCTTATACTTTAAGATTTCCCTGTCCTGTCTTCACATACTGAGAAGGGGTTACGAACCGTACAACGCAGAAACAGCTGATGTTTCACAGTCACTTTACATCCCAAGCACTGACCCTGCGTTGGAGTGTCTGGCACACTGAATACTGCTTGTCAGTTGAGGAAATGCCTCCTCCAGACAAACATAAGCCCACGTCTGCCCCTTGCCCAGGAAAATGAAGGGTCTCTGTTCTCAGTGACCTCCCTAATACTTTAGGGAAGAGCAGGCATCAGCACTATACTCTAGATTTACACAAACCATGAGTGTGCAAACAATGACTACAAAGAGACACCCGAATCCTGTAAGTTCATTGATAGTTGATTAGGTTACTTATCAGTTCATATCCTTTAAGATTTAGTTCACAGAAAAACAGATGAGCTTACACTACCTGCCAAGATGAAAAGTGCATTATTATGGTGGAAGTATCAGCTTGGAGCCTCCACTGCTATGATTCTATGTTTTTATACTAAGTGATGGAATATGGAGTTTAACATTTCTGAACACAGAATCTTGCTATCCAAAAAGACTGCACTGGTCTTGCAATTTGAGGCTGACACATGGGCCAATTCAGCCTTTTTCAGCATCACCACCCTCACCTAAAGATGCCTACTTTGCCTTTAAAGAGGGTATTTTCAAAGTACACTTTTACAAAGTAATCTAGCTACAAAATAATGGACCTACTTTTCTTACATGTGTAACCATATTCTTTAGAAATACATTTATATTGATAAATGTTGTATGAAGGATATTGATGCATCCTTGACAATTTATCACTTCTCTAACCATTAGAAAACAGCTGTTGTATAGGAACACTTAAGCACAGAGCTTTAATCCATCTTTTTAAATACTTCCAGTATCCTCAGCCCAGAAATCTATAGTTTTAACTCGGTCATCGTGATCAATTTGCCTGAAGGTTATCTGCCAAAACATTTGTATTTTGTTACCTCTACACTTGGTTAAAAGCAAGAAAAAGACAATTCTAATGTGCTTACAATCCATGTTACTTAACCCTTCACAGGAAGCCCTCCATTCACTGAACACCTGCTCGTGTCAAGGCCTCAAAATCATCTGTAAATCTTCACTCTATTTTCACTGGAACAGAACAAAGCATGTGCAAGACAATCTAGCATAGCCTCATCTTTGTTCAAAGAATGGATCAAGCCCATTAAGATTATTTATTAAAATATGCTATGTCATACAATACTAAAATATACCATCTTTGTGCAGTTGTTCTTTTAAGTTTGTGTTCTTTCCATTAATCTTTCTGGTTGTTGCTTTTCTTCTGATACTTTTTGAAGCAGTCTCATCCACAAACATGGTCAAAGGGGACTACATAAACCCCTGCACAGTGCCCCTGTGTGGACACTAATTCCAATACTCGTCATTCTTCACCCCCTGCCCCTTACTGTGCAACACTTCAGAAGACAGTGTATCTAATCCATGCTTTAACTCATTAGAAAACTTCCCCGAAAACTTTCAATATAAAAAAAGTGTCCAGAATTCTATTTGTCCCACAACTTTTGTCTGAAATTCATTTTGTACGCTGCACTTAATGCCCTATTCTTCCTACTTCATATTTCTTTATTTCAAACAATTACCACTACAAAAATGAAACTTATATCCACCTCACTACTTGCTTAGTCTGCAAGCTAAAGTCCTTACACGATTCCAGAATTTGCACTCACCCCTACATAAACAGAGAGGTACACACAGCATCATGCATTGATTAAAACAAATACCAAGGTCCTGTATTTGAGCTTTCATACATCGATGTAAAATAATTATTTGGGGCTAAGAATTGTGTAATATTTGGATCAATAGTAACGTTGCTGCAAGGGTTTCTAAAAATACCCTTGCAATCCACGTGTCACATGGTCATGCTAAAAACACCTTCAGTGGTACCATTCCCACCAGCTGGACAGTTCACATCAGCATATTTGTGAAACCTCAAAATATCATGCTTTCTTTTGCTATGGGCAGTTTCTGCTGAATGGGGTGTTGCCTACCTTGGTTTCATTCACAGATCACCTGTTCAAGGAAGTCACCGAACTTCCCACCAAAAAGGCATTGAGGGGTGCTTGTGCTACTAATGTAACAAATACAAGCTTAACATTAGCATTTTCAGACACACATAAAACACCGTATGGAAGCTTACTGTATCTTCTGAGACATCTAACATTAACTCCCCCAAATTTCCTTTCCTACTGCAGTGACATTTAGGTAAACAGCTTTTGCTGCATCACTATGGGAACAGTGGCTGTTCCTTCTGTTCCTATATTGCCACTACCAATCACTTTTTCTTTGCCAAAATTTGCTGCCAAAACATTCTACGTTCTCAAACTTAAAATATAGCCTCTGACAACAAAATTCACCAGAAAGTGTTCACCAGAAAGTCGGCCAAACTATTTCCAAATAAAGACAAAATAAGAAACTGTTTTAAGAGAACTCCATACACCTTATTCTACTGTTCCTATGAACCCTATCACCGTATCTGAACGTTTCACAGCCTCAAACTTATTTTTTCTTTTGATATCCTTTTACGGCAGAAAACTATTTCATAGATGGGAAACTAAAAAAATAAAAAAATAAAAAGCCTATCCAAGAACACACAAGAAGTTAGGGGCAAACTAAAAAATTCAATGCTCATTTATTTCTGAAGTCCTTGACTACTTCTTCTTACCCTTTCTCTATGGCGACAAATTGTTTTATTTCCTTAACCTACATAATTCAGTGTTCTTCTTAGAGAAGACAAGCAGTTCTGTAAGCATGAAAATTAATAAAGCCTCATCCCTGCAGCCTGGCATTGGTTTTGGCATGACATGTGAACTCCTGCTGCAGCCTGCCTTTGGGGGGAAAGAGGGAGCACAAAGTTTCTCTTCCTGTTCTCAAAAAAAATGTAAAAATAACTTTGAAATCTTTGTTTCTGCTGTATTTGGTTGAAATCAGGTGTTCTCAGAAGTTACAGAGCTCAAAGAGATCTACAGATAGCATGTGACTGCAAAAGTTTCTTTACCCTCTTTTTGATAGGAAGCTCCTGGAAGACCCACCTCGGCTACATCACAACTTGTGGCCCATGTATTTTTCATGCACACCGATAAATGCTCTCAGTCATACAGTGCTTAGGGAAAACATAGATGTGAGAAGCAGCTGATAGTCTTTTACTACAGGAGACAAAGTCCTTTAAAAAAAGTCACAAATCTAACCTAGGCTGACAGACTAGGTCTGTGCATGCTCAGTCTACCTACGCTCAATCTTCATTAACTACAGTGTTAAGCTTGCAAAGCCTCCAGCGAGTTTCACAGTTCAGGGTAAGGTCTTGTATTAAGAATACAGATGGCTGGCATGGCTGGTCTTAAGATGGGCTTACACCAACACACCCATGACAATGCAAACACAAAACTGAATCATTAACCAGTAAAATAACATGGCCTCTGCTGAAACCACATTTTAGGGAATTTCAATTAAATGCAATAGTTTCATTATATTTTAAGACAAAACATAAAAATTAGTATCATTCAATTTGGTACTAGAATGTAGAGTAATTTTCTGTTCTATACTATGCCTCGAGAATTATGGCAGGTGAGGTACTTCTAAGAAAAGACAGAGCTAGCTGCCTTGCACTGCTAATGCAGGCCAGTCACAGAGACTTTGCACCTAGAAGTAAGTATTCATCTTTGCTATAGCAGTCAATCAGAGCACAAACTGTAGTAAGCATCATTTAATACCATGACACTTCTAGGCACAGTTGGGTTAAAAATTGTTCCTTTTTATTACTGATTTTTTTAATTTAGTTTTTCTGAACTCAGTGGCATCAAGAGATTTTAAGACCTTATTTTAATAAATGTACAAGATCTGTATAATTTGGTAGGTTGTTTACTTTCAATTTTTTCCTCTGCTATGGCAAGAAATAAATTGTTGAACAATAAAAGCTACCTGAACTTGGAACTAATAAGCCGTCTTGGGATGAAGATAAGCATATAATTACTTAAATATCATTTCATGATGAATAACTGACTTATGCCACACATCATTGGTATGTGTTTTAAAGGATTCTGGATGAGTATTTGAAAAAAATAAGTAATGGCATCACAATAAATCTATCAGAGTGAAAACCGCACTAACAAAATGTCTGATAAGCATAACACAGCTTTGGGGTATTTGCTACTCAGTACCTTGGAAGGACTGCATTTTTCTGATTAGCTGAGTGGCATAAAATGCGATCTTGCCAGAGGCTGCTGCACTGCTGCAGCCACCGCCAGCCAACCCAGAAAAGTATGATTATTAAACTACTGAACCTTATTAATGAACATTTCTTATGTTTATGTTCTTACACTGCAAAGAGCTTTCCAGCCTTTATGCCACACAAATGTAACTGGCTTTGTATGCTTCTTTGTGCCACTGCACCTTCCACAAAATTTTACTGAAATATAACCTGGCAGTTCAGTACAACATATTTAAGCTGTCAAGTGTGATAAAATTGAACATACCACCTGTTTTGTATAATATGAGAAGACGACAGCTAAAACTATGAACTACTTTCCTCAATTAAGACACATCAATTATTAGTTTCCTAGAAAATATGCAATAAAAATAAATTTGAAGATTAAATTCTGACCTTCTGCAAGTTCTTGGTCTAGCATCATCCCTTCTGCTATACTGACCAACACTGATCACAGTTTGTATTACGTGATTTACCAGAGTAACAAAGAAGAAGTTTCAGAGCCTTAATAACACCATTATCAAAAGGTGTACCTCTAGAAGCTTTCAAACTTGTAAGCAGCTCTCTACCCACATGAATAGTGATCACTATGAAAACCATCACATAATGGCAGAGGCGTTAGACACTGCCCAAACTTTTAGCTATGCAACAAAACTGAAAATGTACTCATATAATACCTTTTAATATTAAACAAAAGGAAAAAATCTTAGTTCTAACTATATAAATAAATCCATGCAAATCAATCTCCTCATAATTTCAAAGTTTTATATTATTATCAATCACTACAGTATTAGTCTCAGTAATACTCCATACTAACATTGAACAGGCAAATGATGTATCCTGGTCAGCTCCATTGATTTCATTGAAAATGTTATTTTCCTAGTTAAATTTTGAGCTCAAATCTCAAATATTTATTTAAAGTTTGGTTTCAAATGCTAAAGGCAAGCACCTAGTTTTCTGAGAGAATCACAGTGTTTAATCAAGGCATTCTTCAAGAAGAATGCAACTCTAAAAGCACTTTTCTTCATAAAAAAAGGCTATGAAAAAACCACAAACAACAGTAGGCTGCTAATTGGTGCTACCAACTGAATTTTATAAAAGCAGGAACTAAGGTCATGCTCTCGATATCCCCAAGGGGGGGGGGGGGGGGGGGGGGGGGGGGGTGTTGTATTTGCAATTCATTAAATGAAAACTTTATTGCAGAGGATTACGCAATAACAAAAAAAAATATCTAACATTGAAAAGTAAATCCATCCTAATTTACATTCTCCTGCTATCACTATATATTCATTTAACCTTTCTCAATGGCCATGTCCTTCCAGATGGCCTAGCAAGAGAAAGGGTTTGGTGCATGACAGCAGGATAAACAAATTTGAATTCTTGCACAATGAGTGGTAAACCAAATAACACATTCAATTAACCATCACTGGAAACAGTTTGTCATTAAAGCTCATCGGATTAGAAAATACATTTTAGTTGATCTTAATGGCTACCTGAGTCTTTTGAAGTACCCACCGGCTGGCTTTTTGACATCACACAGAACTCCGTTTCTGCTCAAATTAAGCAAGCAAGCCTTGACCAGCACCTTCAAAAGCCATGGATCCCAACTCTGTAGTATTTCAAGACACAGCGCTCACACACAGACCATCCAAAAAAAAAAAAAATTAAAAACCACACAACAAACCACAGTTCTCAATGCATAAGATGCTGCTTATATGAAACATGTTTTTAAAAGAAAGGTTTAATATGAGGAAGAACTTCTTTACTTTGAGGGTGACAGAGCACTGAAACAGGCTGCCCAGGGGGGCTGTGGAGTCTCCTCTGGAGATATTCAAAGCCCGCCTGGACGATGTTCTGTGCAACATGCTCTAGCTGAACCTGCTTTAGCAGGAGGGTTGGACTAAGTCCCTTCCAACCCTTGTGTTTCTGTGTGATTATGTGTAAACACCCACATTCTGCACATCCTAGAGATTTAAGACAGGTTTTTATAAAGCAAATCCAAGTAATGTTTATGGCAATCTACTTTTGGTGTAGCACTCATACATGGCAACATGTAAAGACTATCAGTTTTATGTGTTCATTTTTTTAAGTAAAAACTTCAGAAACAATTTCAGCGTTTCCTTTAGCACAGCAGCTATTGTCAAGGAATAAAACTGTAGATTAGTATTTTGTTAAATTTACATGCTCAGTATCGGAGGAAATTAGATCAACTTTTACTTTATTTCAATAGTTTGTATGAAAAGTACAAACTTCTCCCACTCATCTTTAAGGCTCACTTTATATTTGAAGTACAATTTTAATGTCAAATTAACTCCTTTCCCACCAACCGTTCAACCGATATATTAACTAATAAGATTATTCTGTGCATTTGAAAGTACACAGATTTATTTTTATTGTGACCCGTCTATAAAGTTCTGCAGGCATACCTTTATCAAGCAGAGAGTAAGGGAAAAGAAGGGCAGGGGCGTAGGGTGGGGAATCACTGCTCTTCACAACACAATTAAACCAGGAAAAAAAGCAGCCTTCTACCAGTGCAGCACTATTCTGTTTGGGAGACTGACTTTAGGCTATAATAGAGGAGGGGGGGGAAAAAAAAAAAAAAAAAAAAAAAAAAAAACCACACCACCAAAAAAAACCCACCACACAACGTGCTGGTTTATGCTGTCTCTCCCTAGGCAGTTTGCCAGTGAAGCACTACCAGCAAATCTTTTTAAGGAGAGACAAGCCCTTAGTAGGAATTCCCCACAGGAACAAGCTTGCAACTTTGAACACAGAAAAAAATTTCCTTTCAAATGGGAATGATTAAGCACATCTTTTCGTAAGGCCTTCCAGTTTGGATAACTGAGAAGCTATAGCCTGCATTTTAAAAAAAAAAAAAAAAAAAAAAAGGAGGAAATTATTTTTGCACTGTCATTAACTGAAACCTGTAAAACTAAGTTGTAGACCTTCTCATACTCTTGTACTCCAAACAGCTGTTTTCATCTGTGCTGAAGTAGCTAGATCCTAAGTTGTATTGGGGCACACAAAATAAAATAAAGAACAAGGACTAGTCAATGTTATTCCCAAACCTCTACAAACCCAAGTGACCCTTCTACCAGTTGGAAATTACCGGTTATCTTGGTCATATCTTTTTCAGGACTGTCCCTTTTCCTGAGTCAGAGTGTGAAGCAAAATTTCTGCTTCATTCACCGCTAAAGATGGACTTGACACATGCAATTATGTTTACCAAAAAAATTAAAGAGCTATTTCATGTTACTGGTATAGTGCAGAGCAGAATAAGCCTAGGAACTGGCTGAAGGACAAAGCAGGTCTAAACCACTACCAACTCAGAATTTTTATCTGTTTTGCAGAGGTGTGCATTACAACACAAAGGAAAAAAGTTTTCTAAATACACGTTCAGCTCTGATAAAAGTCAAAGCAATCCATAATAACTAGCAAATGCATACTACTGGAAGTTTTAGGCTGCCAGTAATATAAAAAAATTGAAATATGAAGATAGGGCTGAATGCAGCATTATAATATTTTTAATAATTTCCTTGCAGAAATGTCAGCTGTTAAGGAATTATTGAAGTTGTGCAAAGATAATTTACTGATGCATACTGCCTCACCTAATAATCAAACAGCTTGCTATTAATTTTCAGAAACGTAAGTCAGGCTGCTCCAGTAGTTAAATAGTTACTTCATGGGTTTTTTTGAATGAGAAAATAGATGCCAGGGTAATCAATGTACATTAAAAATAGCAGAAAAAAAAAATATCGAAATGATCCCTCAGAGCACTTACATATGCATGTAGACACAAAACTGATGAGGAGAGAATTCAAGCCTCTATTTTTAAGCCTGCATGAAAAGAAAAGAGACTTTTTTTTTTTCAAAATTAAACTACTGACCTTCTCTCAGGCCCTCCTGACTACTCACAGAGAGCTATAAATACATTTCACTGACTTGAATTGATATGCAATATAGAATTCCTGTGGTATATCAGTTATGGTTAGATCCAATATTTATTTTTTTTTCAAATTAAATTTAATGACATTTTCCCTTACAAAGAATTAATCTAGTGCCTTTAGTACCAGTAGTTAGGTGCTTACTAAATACACACAATGCATCGTAATATCTCCATCATGTTTTCCCATATGCAAAATAAAGTATTTTCAGTAGAGTCCAGACTACCTTGCATTGTTCCTGAAAAGTTTACTTGGGTGACTTTTATAGCAGCTAGCAGAGACATCAGGAGGGAGCATTAGCTAAGAATCCATAAGTAGAAAAAGATCAGAAACACAAGTGACAAAAAGTTATTTAGATGGGAAGATGTTCTAAGTGAAGAGAGACACACAGGTCTCAAAGACTGAGAACTGAGAAAGGAAACACAGCAAAGACAGTAGATATATGTAGAAGTCTTTCTAAAATACATCATAGAACATTTAGCAATTAAACAGAAATCTTTAATAATTCCAAATGTAGTTAAATTAATAACATTCTACAACAATATTTTCAGAGAAGCTACATACAGAGGATAACCGGGTGCAAGGCAAAAAACAAAAACCTTTTCAATGGATGGATTAATTAGTCATGTGGCCTTAAAACTGAATGAGTCACAGGGTTGCTAATGAGATAAGGATAGGAAGCCTGGCACCTCTAAGAGTTCAACCAGTTCTTCTCAGAGTACTCTCCTGCTGCGCCCTAGATTGAGGGCACAACTAACAGTTCAGGGACAACACTGGCTTTGTTATTGCTGGAGGCACTGAAAGATCCACCTAAATCCACTTACAGAGGAAATCTTTGCCTGAAAGATAGGACGCAAACAGATACCTTTCTGTACGTGTCCCCCTACTATGGCTCTCCCAGTCCCAGCTGCCTGGGAGAAAGAAGTGTCCAGCACCATCACCTGACCTGCTCTGTAAGCACAGGCTGGAGAGACCTTCTTTCAATGCAGAACCTCACTCTTTGAGGGGGTTCCCAACTGACAACGGTAGTCAAAAACAAGGCTCAAGAACCCAGCTATGAGGGGCATAGAGTCTTTAATTATCATTAGGTTCCAGCCCTTTATGCATTAGGGTCAAGGCCTTTATTCATGTGACTTTGTACTTGCCAATTTGCTGTAATTTATGCAAGTACATCTCCCAAAATGCACAGGCTGTCAATCTCAAGTAGAACAGTGTCACCAGTGAAAACCCTCAGGGTCTAGTCACTAGAGATGCAGTACACCCAAAGCAGACTCAACTCAAACTTCAGGGGTCTCGTTGGCATAGACTTGGTATGGATTCCTTCTTACTGTTCCCATTTACTTATGTAAAAAAAGGGAAAGAAAAAGAACAACCAAAAATGTCTTAATCGCAGCCAAAATCCAGACTTGTACTGTGCCAGTCTGCCTGCACATCATGAAGAAGCCCAGTGCTACTCAGATCAATGGGAAAGTCAGTAGGAGGCAAAGCACAGGAGAACAGAACATGGTACAGCAGGATGATACAAAAAAAGAAAAAAATTAAGTGGGAAAGTAAGATAGAGCAAAGCATGCTGCAGGAGAGGACAAACAGAACAGTAAACAGAGGGAAGCCAGAGGGCAGAGACAAACGATAACAAGAAAGAAAGAAATGAGTGGGAAGTTAACAAAGAAGAAAAGACATGAAGGGAAATAACACAGATGCAGGAAAAATGGAAAAGACAGAAACAGAAGATACATATATACAGGAAACCCATCCTGCCAGAAACTGCTTCTTATCAAGCTCAGACAAGAAACACTGCCAAAAGAGCTGAATCAAGCATGGGAAGTTCAGATCACCTGAAACTTCCAAAAGCAGATGAAAGAAACTATGTTAAAATATGAATGACGTTTTTATGAGTTCATGAGGATTTCATCCCAACACTAGCCCTGTTCTGCTGTAAGAGAAAAAAACTTCTTTAGTTCAATAATATTTTCAACCACCTACTTGCAGAAGAAAGGAGCTCACTTGTGAAAGAATGTTAATGGATTAGGAACTAATTATTAAGTAGAACTCAGGATCAAGTTCAATAACTGTTTTTAAAGTTCATTAGTCTGTGTTGCACTCTATGCAGTACAGAAATACATGGAAGGGCTGCACCATTCAAAGTACAGAAGAAAAGATCCCATCCTCCTGCCTCTCCCAGCATACACCAAAAGACACATGTCAAACTGTTTTTAGACAAAGGATTAGATACTTTCCCACAGAACACAGGACTGTAACACTGCCAAGTAGCCAAGCACAGCCCAGTCTGAATTTAACTCTGCACTTCTACTTTGTTTGAAATGTATTGTTTTGTATCACCCAGTACTAACACATCATTCCTGAGAGAATAAGGATGACCATGAATCCACTGTGCAAGGAGATAGCTGTAGTGCACCCTCTCAGAGAAGAGCAAAAAGGCAAAACAGAAATCTAAGCTTGTCTAGTCAGAAGATGAAGACAGACAAAAGCTAATAATGAAAGAGATTCCTATCCTACAACATCGGTGATTACCATCTGCTTAATTCAGTCTCTGATATAATGAAGAAACCCTTTCTTGCTTCCTTAAAAGTATCTCGTATCTCATAACATGTTGCTGGCTCTATCACAAAAACTTCCATAATCACAACTTGCACGTCAGCAAAGATGAATGACCAACACAGAACACACAATGGTCCCATCCTTACACTTAGCTTGTGCTGTCGGTTTTCGAAGAGTCTACTGTTCCAAAAACAAGGGTGTGAAACCTTCTCACAGACATCTGTCTTAAGATATTTAAGATTAAAAATTGACTCAGATTCAAGAATAACAGATACCAAAGATACATCCTATTTTAAAAAAAAAAAACATAAATACGCATACATTTGATTTCCTGTTTCTCTTAAGATACATTTACCTGTTTCTTAAAATGTCTGTTATATTTTTGGTTAATTTGTGCTAAACTTATTTTTTCATTACTACTGCAACATATAACTGACTTTTTTGTTTATTAGACACCACATGCAGAAACATTAATGAGAAAGCAAGAGCAGGGCTCACTCACAGCTTAACCAGTGGTTACATGGTTGACATATGGTCAGTGTTTCACTGGCTCAGTCACAGGTAAAGACAGACATGGGAAGTGTACCTCAGGTTTCTCTTACAAGTCTTAGAAATTCCATCATACAGAAGCTGTCTTTTAACATCACAAAGGGAAACTAATACCTGTTCTGCATGTACACCCTTGGATTGAGGTTGCCATTGCAGACTTCCTGAAGTCATAAAGAATGAACATTTCAATTGCTCAACTTCTCGCATGTGCAATCTTCTCCCTAGCCCAAGCAATGGAAATGGGAAAAGTTTCTGTTTCTACTTCCCACTCTACCAGTATTCCACTGATTTTTGCCCTCTTCTGCCAATGCTTCCTCTTTCCATGGCTGACTACCAATTATGTATATTTTGTATTCACAAAAACACCCTCACATGCATAAATATTTAATTTTTCTGTTTATGAATTTAAAAAAATACAAGCCAGTTCAGGTAGCTGATGGAAAGCAATTAATCTATTCAACTCAATGAAGCAACATTGATTTACTCCCTAAGCCTTAGGTATAATATCCACATGCAAAATAAAATTTAAAGCTGCGGTTTACATAATGAGGAGGTGAAGGCACTGGAGGCAGACCATGTTACTGTTCCTCACTCTGGTCTCTCCCCTTCAAGGCACTAAATGATGCAAGTGCTGCATCTGTACAGTGTCAATGGATGCCTGCATCCACAGAGAGGAAAGCAGGGAGAAGAGGCTGTGGGGTTGATAGGACCAAACACCCAGGCTGGAAGGAGAGAGAAGATTATCTTAATCTCCTCAACTTCTGAATTTGAATTAAAGCCAGAGTGGGGTGCAGTCTCCCAGCAAGATCAAACTGGCAGTGTAGGGCTCATGGAAGACAAACATATCCAAATACACGGGGCTAAAATCCTACCAAACGAATTATTAAGATTTAATACTTAATTTTAAGATTTGTTCTAGTTTTTAGAACAGTATCGCAAAAGATCTGAACATTAGTCAACAGAATAGTCTCTACTTCCTCTGTAAGACAATTTACAGCCCTCTCAGATAAATATCTATACAAAATACTTCAAGCATCAGGAAATACATGCTCAAGCAGGTTCCCAAGCAAGCCTGAAGATTTCTAACTCAGCTCTTCTATGACATTCCCTCACAGTACACTTGCATCCAGCCTAAGAGTTCAATAAAGGAAGCAGGTCTACACTAGGAAAAATGTCAGCCTACCAGAGGGAGATACGTGAACTCAGATCACTGGTTAGTGTATTTGATTATGTACAACCTTAGTCATAAGAAAAGCCAATGCTGCTCATTCCAGAACTATTTAATTAGATCAAGTACACAGGATGTGCCTGTGTGTTTCCTTATTGGGCTTAAATTGTTCCCAGCACCTGAAAGTACATTGTCAGGATAAATTCCATTCTTTGAACAAACTTACTGGAATTACTCAACATCGGTATAAACAGGATGCAAATTTAAATGAAAATTTGAGAGAACTTAAATGGCCAAGTAAATTCTGTATACATATAATTGGGGGTGTTCAAGACCCTTTCTACTTAAAATGGACAAGGATCTCTTACTGAAAAAAAAAGTAATTTATTTTTGCTTAGACTAACCTGGCTACATTAGATAAACAAAGAAAAGCCATAAGGGATGAAAATGTCCATTTCTTTCTAAATATTAGCACATTGTAGAATTAGGTCAGAAATACCAGTCACTAACCTAACAAAAGTAATGCCAAAAACATTTATTTCAAAATGATTAGCCTCTGACACAAGTAACTGCTTTACAAAATTAGTTATTAGTGGATCTCCTGGTGGATTGACAGCTATGGAGATTTGTACCCTGAATTTCTCAGGGGGGAAAAAAAAAAGAAAGGAGAGATAAAGACTGTTGGTTGACTAGATATACAGTTGCATAAATCGTTCTTTACATTGACCTGAATTATTCTGCCTTTCACCAGAAAGTTTTTATTGTCCATATTTACTTAATCTTGATAAACAAAAAATGTATAAAATGGGTCATATGCACAGAATAATTATTTTTAGGAAATTAAGCAAGCTTACACACCACAAATTACACAAACTGTTCATAAATAGAAGACCTCATATCAACCTAAATTTTCCATGTAAAATAATCCAAAATTACCTACTTACTGGTATCCAATTCTTCATTTTGTGAACAAACCTCCCCTCCCCCCAAAAAGAAGTCACATGCAGATTTTGAGTGCACAGGACCACTGAACTCCACTATTTCAAGATGGTGTTTAGTATAAACAATTAAATTATTGCAAGGTAATTCAGTATTACCCTTGAGTATGATAGCCTTTGTAAGTCTTACTAAAATACAGAATTAAAACAAAATTAGTTTTCATTATATTTTCAAGCACAATGCTAGTATACTATTTCCAAAGACGTACATCTTTACACACTACTTTTTGAAAGATCACTTATATCAGCAGTGACTGCTTTTAAAGTTCACATTGATGTTCCTATCACTTTAAAATGTATTAATCTAAAATTTCCCACCATCCTCTCATTAAAAACTAAAATATCTAGTAAAATACAGCTAAATAACACCATTAAAAATTGAAAGCTGACTAGACAAGTATACTAGGAAAGGCAGCACAACTTAGTGAGGACTGAAACAAGGGTCAGAAACACAATAACAGCTGATAAATACATTTAATGGATATGAGTGATAGAAACTAAAATTGAAGTTTTTATACCACACAAATATACATATACATGCAGGATTAATATTAATGTACATTCCCCTCCAAAGAATATGACTGCTGAAAAATCTTACTTTAAACACATAAGGGAGCACATATTAAAACTGAAAAAAACCCAAAGCAATTCCATATACATTTTCTTTTAAAGTATCACTATATACCAATTTTATTTTACTAAAATTATCTATACTTAATACAGTCTCAAATACTAGCAACTAGTCATGACCATCAACTTAAAAGCATAGCAAACAAATATAAAATAAAAACTCAAGAGTACTTACCAAATTATGATTAGTTGAATTAGAATCATCTTCTGGGAATGGGATGTAAACAGCTAAGGCCACACAATTGGCAAAAATAGACAGTAGTATAAATATGTCAAATGGTCTGGAAAATGTCGTTAAGGAATTAATGAATTATAAGTATCTACAAACTTTCAAGCCCAGCTCTCCTTTCAGCATCAACACTTGTAACACAAGTCTTACTTTTAAGGCAACTTTTTCACTGATAACTGTGACAAACTCTTCATCACCTTTAGTTATATCACTATATCGTATTATTTTCCCTCACAATGATCTTTCAACATTCTCTCCTTCTTTTGAAAAAGAGAAAACTAATACTCTTGCTGCCACAGAGCACTTCATATTAAATTCCAGAAATGAATATTATTATACACTCTTAAATCAATCCTTGGGTCATCATGATGGGTAAGGAATACTCACTGAGATCTTCTGTCCTCATATGCTCACATAAGTCTCATTAATGTTAAGAGAAATGTGTTTGTCCAAAGGAGGAAAATCATTTGGGATCTAGTTTGTAGCAGGATATGAGAAAGATTCTCCTGTATGAGAGCTGGAAAGCTGTGCAGTGGACGCAGGAAAATTCTGAGCCCCTCTTCATATCTCTGGCAGCTGGACTCCTGAACAATTTGCTTTTTCCAGGACAGATGAAAGTTTAGGTGAGTAAAGTGGGGAACAGAATATCATTACTGGCTTGGCAGCCATGCATACTGAGAGGCCATAGGCTTTCAAACTGACAACAGCATGAATTGCATCTGCACTTTTTATACCATATCTGGGTGACAGTAGTTGAAACCTGGAGATACCTTTTGTCTTCCAGAAAGAAAAATATTTCTTAAAATTCATGCCTATGAAGTGACTTTCTATGATGGTGTGACAGCAACAGTGGACAAGGGAAAACCAACAGACGTCATCTATCTGGACTTCTGCAAAGCCTTTGACACGGTCCCCCACAACATCCTTCTCTCTAAATTGGACAGCTATGGGTTTGATGGGTGGACTGTTAGGTGGATAAGGAACTGGCTGGATGGTCATGTCCAGAGGGTAGTGGTCAATGGCTCAATGTCCAGATGGAGACTGGTGACGAGTGGTGTCCCTCAGGGGTCCGTACTGGAACCACTGATGTTTAATGTTTTCATCAATGACTTAGACAGTGAGATCGAGCGCACCCTCAGCAAGTTTTCGGATGACACCAAGCTGAGTGGTGCGGCTGACACACCAGAAGGACGGGATGTCATCCAGAGAGACCTGGACAGGCTGGAGAGGTGGGCCTGTGTGAACCTCATGAGGTTCAACAAGGCCAAGTGCAAGGTCCT
>NW_009259719.1:4988445-4992249 GCF_000687185.1 Egretta garzetta
GACATGAGCCGGCAATGTGCGCTGGCAGCCCAGAAGGCCAACCGTACTCTGGGCTGCATCAGGAGAAGCATGACCAGCAGGTTGAGGGAGGTGATTCTGCCCCTCTACTCTGCTCTGGTGAGGCCTCACCTGGAGTACTGCACCCAGCTCTGGAGCCCTCAACACAAGAAGGACATGGAAGTGTTGGAGCAGGTCCAGAGGAGGGCTACAAAAATGATCTGAGGGCTGGAGCACCTCTCCTATGAGGACAGGCTGAGGGAGTTGGGCTTGTTCAGCCTGGAGAAGAGAAGGCTGCGGGGAGACCTGATTGCAGCCTTTCAGTACCTAAAGGGGGCCTATAGGAAAGATGAGGACAATCTTTTTAGTAGGGCCAGCTGTGTCAGGACAAGGGGTAATGGTTTTAAACTAAACCAGGGTAGGTTTAGACTAGATAGAAGGAAGAAATTCTTTACAATGAGGTGGTGAAACACTGGCACAGGTTGCCCAGAGAGGTAGCAGAGGCCCCATCCATGGAAGCATTCAAGGCCAGGTTGGATGGGGCTCTGAGCAACCTGATCTGAGCGGTGTCCCTGCTCACTGCAGGGGGGGGTTGGACTAGATGACCTCTAGGGGTCCCTTCCAACCCAAAACATTCTATGATTCATCCTTCAGTTTGTCATTAATTTGCCTTTCCCCCCCAAAGTATTTCATTATGTTCTTGTAACTGCAAACACAGAGGTACCCAGATGAATCTATTCACGGAAGTTTGGAAAGGGAGTATTTGGGGCTTTAGCTATGATTTTTGACATCCTTTCCTCAATTCAACGCTCAACTTCCTGATGTGTCCATAAGAGTCCCATAAAAGACTGAGGGAAGAGAACTGAATACACTCAGAGGAAGAGCACTGAGTATACTCAGAAGTATATTTTTTTCAGTTTAAAATATTTTTCCTGAAAAACGCTCCTACAAAGCCCATGCGCCCTTTAAGATCTGTTAAACAGTGGTTGTTGGCCTACTAAAATTTTGCCACCTCAAGGGCTGGGTTGACATTCACAAAGCCTATCAACATTAACAGCTGCTATGTTGTGTATAAAATAAAGTTACAACACACATCTTAACACCCAGCATTCTCCAGACCAAAACAAACAAATGATACCAGTGCAAGACTGGCAACCTTGGTTTATGATGTAGTGCTATTGGGACAAATTCTGCCCTGAGTTATTCCATTCTAGATCCATAGTAATGTCATTTAACTGACCTAAGCCAAGGAGAGGCCAATTTACTGAAATTAGTTGGACTTCTACCAGTTTAAATGAAAGCAGAATCTTTAATTTGCAATTGAATTATCTTCAAAGAACTGAAGAAAAAAAGCCCTGCAAATGAGTAACACTTCCTATTGCCAGGTTGGCTGTTCCATTTTAAGTAGCAAAATGAGTTTTACTTCAGTAATCTACTCTTGAGCAGCTGTTTCCTGTTACAGGGATGTTGCCATGGCTAACAGGCAAACATTTTTCTCCTCATACCTCACCAAAACTATTTTCTATTTCAAACCTTTTCTTGATAATGAAATAACATACCAAATCAACATGCTATCAGTTCTGCCAAAGAAATCCATATACTTCCATAACGCAACCACGGAACTAAAGATAAAGCAATCCTTCCCAGCATATAAATCATCATGAATACAGGTCAGTATATCTGACCTCCCATCTACAGAAGTGTATGTTTCCAAATATGTTTGGTGGTAGGCATATGTTGTAAATTTCAGAAGATTAATCTATTTCAGACACTTGTATGTACTTGGACCAAGTCCTTGGCTTAACTAAAAGTCTTCCCTACATTTAGTACTTGGAGAAATGATCTATTTTTAAAAGATTTCTACATCTGACTTACTTGCCCTAATGGCAATACACCGAATTGCCATATGGAAGATACAGGTTTGACATCTTAGGTCATCTCCCGGTTAACACTGCTGGATGCACTCCTACCCATTCAACTCTATTTGGAAGAGCAACAAATGCAATAGAGAGATTTGCTGAAATATAATGTAAGCTTGTAACTTCAAAAAAGTTCTGAAAATGTTCCCCCATCTCCTCCAAGAAAAAAGGAACAGCTATGAGCTATTACTTCAGTAAAATGATATTCTATGTCATTATGACACAAATTAACAGGATATCTTTAACAGCAATTCAAGCAAAATTAACTACCATCAACATTAATGACAGTTACCCACACGTGCAAGTGAACCAACATACCTACACGTGCAAGTGAACCAACGTACCCACACGTGCAAGTGAACTAATGTGTTAGCTGTAATGCTGTAATAGATGCTGTAAAGCAATCCCCTTGATACATTCAGAAAATACAAGGAACTGATTGTAAAAATGCAACTGCATCAAAGGATACTTCCATTCTACGAGACTAATGCAGGCTCTTCGTATTGGGTTATTGAGGGATAAACAGAAGAGGGCACGGGGTGGCCGACTATTAGACGTATTACCCTGTTTTTTGCTCTTGGCATATTGCTGGCGTTTTCTTTGGGACAGAGATCCTACCGGCTGGGCTGTGGTGGTACTCATATTTTGGGCAGCCTTTGCTTGTCTAGCAGCATCAATTGCAGCTTGCCAAGATAGAACAGTCTGCTTGGATGGTGCTGAACTGTTTGACTGAATAGCTGGTCCGTCACCAGGGAGAGGAATTCTGGTGCTACTTGCATAGTTCACCTCTGTGAACAAAAGAAAAAAATATCTGGTTATAATTTTTTGTGCTAAAATGTGTCATAATATTGCTGACAAAAAAGGTTATTTTAAGACCTCTTGGCAGTGTGATGCTTCCATTACATATACTACAGAGCACAACTGTATGCATACATATATATGTGATTGAACAGTAGCAAAAAACGCTTAGGATTCAGTATTATAACTTCAAATTTAATTCAAGCATCAAGACAAGCACTACACAAACACCTCACATTTTGATTCTTCCACTTACTGCATTTTTTCCTAACTGGATGGCAGCTTTTCTGTCACCATGTTTATCCAATAAAACATAGCTACTCCTTAAGACCAACTTGCTGTAGTACCTTAGCATTTACTATTTTCTCACTTCATTTTGGTCAAAGAAGTAGTGGTTTAAAATACTTACACATTGTTCAATTAAGAATAACCAACACCATGGGGGCGAGGGGGAGGAAGTCCTGTAAGCAAGTTAAATCTTGACTAACCTGCATTTTCAAAGAAAAATGCACAGATGCCTCCCACAAGCAAAAAATCCAGTATTGCCTGCTGGTAAACATGTTCATAAAGCACTGGTATCTTTCACACTAGAAATTACAACCCTGAAACCACTGTAAAGGGATGGGGTTTGGTTTTGCTTTTTCACGAGGATTTACAAAATAAACTGCACCTTCCAAATAACAATAAAGTCCTCTTTACCCAGATGACAGCAAAGGCGGCAAAACACCACCTCCTCGCAAGGATCTTTCCTCGCGAGCTCTTAACTAAAGCAACAGAGTCTACTCCTACATGCACCTGTAGGAAGGAGAGACTCCTAAGTGAAATTCAAAACTTGAAGATGCCTGGGTGAGGGGGGAAAAAAAAAAAATAATAAAAATGGAGGAACCGCACAATATATGTGCTGGGAATTAGGGCTGGCGGGCGGGATGACTGTGAAACGGATCTACCCAGGCAGGAGAGGAAAACAGCTCCCCAGCGATCGCTGCTCGTCAGACAGGGGAGAGCCACGGAGAGCACATCCCCTCCTGTTCTGCACGGGGGGAAACAGACAACGAGAAAGACGCGAGAGCCGCGAACATGCGTGGATGCG
>NW_009259719.1:4992581-4993290 GCF_000687185.1 Egretta garzetta
CTCCCCCGCCTCCATCTGCCCTTCGGGATGCCATGAAACGTGGTTCGGCGCAAATAAGCCACCCACCCATCTATCTATCTATCTATCCATCGTCTTTTCAAATCAATACTTGAAAGGGAAACAAAAGCCGGGTGCCTGCGTTCACCGGGGGAGCCCCTGGCCCCCGGCAGGGGCAAAACCACAAACTTACTGCTAATTGAGGAGCGAGGAATGGTTTGAAAACAACAGCGGGGGATGTGGCAGCGCCGGAGCCCGTCGGCGGAGGGGGTAAACGCCGAAGGGAAACGTGGACCAAGCCGTGTCCTCCCCCAGCGCAGCCAGCTGGCGTTAATGGCCTCGGGGCAAGAGACAGACATAAACCCGCTCCCATGTTGGTCACACGCCGAGGGCAGCACCTTATCTCGGCTTCACCTCATCCCCTGCCCTTCCCGGTCCCTCCTCCCACCCAGCCACTCATCCCTTCCCCATCCCAAACCCACACCATCTTCAAACCCTTCCCTAATCGCCCCCCATCCCCGACACCTAAATCCCTCAAAAATGCTCCCCTCTCCCCTCAGCCCCGGCTCTTACCTTCTGGGTGCTGCCCCGGCTGCTGCTGGTGGTGCATTATTCTGACTTTCTCCAGCGTGTGAGAGGAAAATGAAAAAAAAAACAAAAACAAAACAAAAAAGGGCAGAGACGCCCCCCACCCCACCCCGAGAAAAAAAAA
>NW_009259719.1:4993887-4996164 GCF_000687185.1 Egretta garzetta
CCCCCCGCTCCCACGGCGCTCGCGCTCTTCCCGCGCAGCCCGGCCCCGCGCGGCTCCGCTCCGCACCCCCCGGCCTCCGCCTCCGGGGAAAACCCCGTTAGTTACTCCAGCCTCGAGCCCTCCGCTTACCACGCTAACCTGTTGAAATGCCGTCATTCTGACTCCCCGCTAACCCTGAGACTTTCAAAGTTTATCCAAATAAATACTTCTAATAAATGTGGCTTTGCAAAATTTTATTGGTGGCTTTACCTCTCACTGCGGAACCCTAAAACTTCCGTGTAGGTTGTGTTTCATTGGTCCTGAAACTACCGCAGAAGTCCTGGGTACCAACACACGTGGCTGGAGAGGCCGCGGGGCGCACTGCAACGGGGGAAACGCGGGACAGCTGCCTTCAATTACTGCAAGGCCGCTGCAAGAAGTAATTAACTACTTCAACCGCTACAAAAAGTAATTAACGAAATTAAGTATTATACAAATTCAAAACAGAATTGAATCTTCAATATTAAAGTTTGTTTCCTCTGCAATGAACACTTTTTTGACTTTTTTTTTAAGAGTACGATATTTTTTTGAACAAGCCATGATCAAAGTTGATGGCTTTGAACCTTTATCGTTGACAAAGGTGTTATTTTGTTAAGAAAACATTTCAGTGAAACCAATTCTATTATCCCTTTCCTCTACCACTTCCTTATCTGTGTCCCTGTTCGCTCTTTTAGCCATCCATCATCCACACTTCCATCTAATTAATGAATAACAACTACAGACAGTAATTTGAAGAAAAACAATAAAAACTTAATACTGCTGATATTCTCCAGGAACCTGGTAAACAATCCTCCAGCTTTATAAGAAGCTCTTTAGGTGGAGCATATCCCTTTTGGTATTACCTTGGCAAGTTAAAGGATAAAAAACATCAGCATCAAGGCTGATTCAGACTTTTAAAAAGGGGGGGGAAAAAACCCCAATGCCACTTCTCAATCTTGGTTTCAGTGCTGCCTTTTTTATAATCTGCTGACCCAATAGATTCGGCTGTTGCAGCCATGGGTCAATCTATTGGTTTGGTTTAATTGGGAAGGTACCACACCCACCTGACAGGTTTCTATCATTACAGTACATGTTTTTCCAGATTAAAAGTCTACTATGTACTTAGGTAATTGCCTTAAATGTCCATGAAAGTCACTAGAACTTCTTTTCTCGACAGTCAGATATTGAGGTGTCAAAAATGCTTGGTACATTTTCAAAAGTATCTAAATCAAGACTAGTTGCCTAACAACCACTACAGGCACTGGAAGAAGGCACCTAGGGTGCTTAGCAGGAGTTAGTGCCTAGCCTGCTTAGGCACTTAGTACCTTTACAAATCTAAACTTAGTTATCTAAATAATTTTTTTAATTGAGGCTTATGGAGTTAAGCACTGAGGTACTACTGCAAAATTCATAACTAAGAAGGCCTGGATCTAACATGAGCAGAAAGCATCCCATAGAAAAGGACTGCTTCTCTTGCAAATGTTTTCATGAAATACCTGGATTCTGGCCTTGCTAATGCCTATTTTCTACACCCTGGTCCTTATAATGGACCATAGCAGTACTGGGAGCTACCAAATACTCCTCAAAACAAGACTTCATAAGCCCCCCTATAAAACCATGAAGGAGAGAGAAAAACTTTTTCACAGTCGGTCCAAAACTGTAAGCATATAGTTTTGCATATTTCAAAAGCTAACTGGCCCTTTATTATTAGGTTAAATTATCTACTATATTTTTAAAATCAAAACGATAGTTCAAAAAGAAATGCAACTCCTTTTAGAACATTTTGAGAAAGTATCCAAGAACACTGGTACTGTTTAGTCACCAAAGTGCTAATTACTGAAGCCATCAATTCTCTAAGCAGCTGTTTCCCCTTCTTCTAGAAACCTGCATCTAATTACTCCACTAAGATTGCTTCACTTTTAATGTCACTTGGGTATTAGTTACTCATTCCTGAACGAAATGGCCAGCATTGTATGGATGCTTTAGAATGGGTACCAGCTGCCATAATAAGTGATGGCATTTTGAATGGAAACAACCATTGTTCAGAGAAAAAAGAAATATGGGTGTCCTCATCTGTCATACACTCTGTGCTATACCATACTCAGTGTACTTCTTTTATACATTAAAGAATGGTAGAGCAGGGAACAAATACATTTCATATTATCATACATTTATTGCAGATTTGCAGCTAAACTACTACCACTCCCCCCTCGATAACATTTATTGCTTGTCAAGGATTTATTCTCCATAAGGGAAAGA
>NW_009259719.1:4996293-5011357 GCF_000687185.1 Egretta garzetta
AAGAGGTGGCCAAAGAAGCAGGCTTTGATGGACACCATAGGAGCAGAAGTCCATTAAGAATTTAGGAGTGTTGTGCAGAAGGATAAAGCTACTTCACCAAAAGTTGCAGCAGCCATGTACTTGTGGAGCGGTGCACAGCAACACCGTGCAGCAGGTCATTGCAGGAAGAAAGAACAACTCCAATTGCAATGCATGTGGGAGGAACTTTGGTAACAAATGCATCATTTTATAAAAAATGGGAAGCAACAGAACCAGCCTAGGCCTTAGCAAGGCAGGGATTCTCACTCATGCAGGTTAATCCATTATTAATTCTAATAGTCCAGCTGAAGTTATTAGTATGCTAATATATATACTAAACTATTACTATCCTTATACATGGGAGGAATATTTTAATGAAAGATGGTTGTGTTGCAAACAAGACTTGCAGAGTTCATTCTCATCCGTGTTATGTATTTCCTTTTAAATTTTGCATATATTTTCAGGTGCATCCTCTTTTCCTTTTTGCCTAGAGACTTCTATTTTCATTCTTTTCGTCTTAAGGATGGTTGAGCTACTGTTTGAGTTTGAAGATGTTTGAATTTTTATCTAAAAAAGACCGTGAAGAAATTTAAATATGTCCATATATTGTTTATGTCAGATCAAGGAATATCATCTTTCTGATGTCAGTACAAGTAATGGTGACTCTGAAGAACTTAAAATAGCACTTTGTTATTATGAATGTAGTTTATATGGACAACTATAAAAAGTGCATACTTCCGAAAACCCATTAACTGGGATCTCAAAAATAGATGAAAATGTGCATAAAAAGATTTTATAATGCATTAATCCACTATAGAATAAAGATGATGAGAGGGAGGCTTAATTGTCCATGTTATTGACCTTACCCATGCTCAAGATTTAAAACTTCCAAGAGGATATAACACTGAATTTTTATTTGCCCTCTGCAAGAACAGTCTTTTATGGTTTTGCATAATTGTTTTTTTTATTAATTTGCATGAGCAAAGTATCCTAATGCTAAGCATAATTTTTATTTTCTTCTATCCTATTCAGTGTCTGACAAAAACTTTCAAGATACAAGAAACCTACCAGTTTGAGGTCTTACCATGTAATCATTGGTATATAAGTGCACCAAAAATACACATTTTTGAAAGCTCAATGTAAATGAAACGAGTAACGCTACTTCAGTCTAGCTGGAGATCTAGCTGTACATTTTGTGAAAAAAATTTCATTGTGAAAACTTGTCCAGAAATAGGAGGGGGAAAGGGAAGGAGGGAGGGACAAGGAGGGAGAGAAGGAGAGAAGGCAGGAGGGTGCGCAGACAATGCTCCTGGCATTTTTTTTTTGGTTGAGCTACAGCTTCAAATAGGTCTCAGACTGCCTGTGGATTAAAGAAATGGGTGATGGTCTCCAATAATGCTTACCAACTCAACAAAAGTCGTAATTTATTTTTTCCATCCTCACAGCAGAACTTTATGTAATGGTACCCAGATAGTAAGGGACAACTGCAAACACAATTTTGAATTAAACGCTTTCTTGTATAGGTCTCTGAAACTATATTTTTAATTTTCTCTGTATGCAAGTATAAACAGTGTAATCTGCTCTGAACATATTGAAAATCTGTTAAATTTAAAATCTGGTCGGATTTTTTCAAAACAAATTACTAAGAATGTAATGAAATGTGTTTTCCTGACTAATTAGATTCTTCGGCTTTCGTGGCTTCAATTAGGATGCTATTACTCAGCAACACAGTTTACATTCTTCCAGCAGTTCCCTCTCCTAGCTATAGTCCTTCACTATTCTTAGTGTTTACCATGTCTTTTCACTAACTTGCTTTGATTATTTGACTGAAAATACTGGATATTATATCGTTCTTTATCTCAAAGCCTCATTTCCTAGTAGTCGTCTTTTTCACCTTCTCCCTGTTCCCCTCTGCTCTACAGTCATGGATTGTCTTCACATTTTTCTCCAGTGATCTGCCATTATTAATAAATACTTTCCACCCTGTGTGTTATCCACCTTCCAGAACTCCTACATGC
This sequence comes from Egretta garzetta, assembly GCF_000687185.1. Classification (NCBI taxonomy): domain Eukaryota; kingdom Metazoa; phylum Chordata; class Aves; order Pelecaniformes; family Ardeidae; genus Egretta; species Egretta garzetta. The sequence continues at coordinate 4,998,330 of NW_009259719.1, forward strand.
CGATGCCAGTCCTAGTCATTTGAGGCCCAAGTCAATTGGCTTTGGTGGGCACCAGACTGGGTTCCTAGCCAGAAATTATTTCCAACTCTATCACTGTGCTAGCAAGGTGAACTGAAGTGATGACAGCAGGACTACATCACCTTAAATTTAGAGTATCCATATTTAGGATAGAAAATATTTAAACTGTTGACTGCAGGAACACATTTCAAACTGTCATTTAAGTAGATTCAAAATTTTCTCTGAAGAGTTTCATCTCTATTTTTAGTGCTCAGTAGAATGATGATTTCACAGATGGGCAACATAGCCAGCTACCAAAAAAATTCCACTACACATAATTGTGCTTGAAAATGTCACAGTAAAATGGACGGATGACTCACAGTATCAGCACATGTGCCTCATGCAAACAAATTACTTTTATAAATACAAGCCACACTCCAGCTTCTGCAGGATATTCTGACGGTGGCTTGTGATGGAGTTTCAAAACCCCGCACCGGAGGCTGGAAGACTACTAAAAACTGCACAGATTTTAGACAGAAGCAAACACGTTTGTGTGGGGGCTCTCCCACGGTGACTGCAGGAGACAACAGCCAGGCAGCACCAGCCCTCAGCAGGCGCCATGGAAGGCAGCAGGAGAGGGGGCGGCTGGGTCCAACAGCGTCAAGTGGGAATTCCAGCCCTGGGAGCTTCTCCTACGACGCCCCGTGGGAGCCACCTGAGGCGCTGCCCAAGCGCGGCTCCCGAGCAGAGCCCAGCCCAAATGAAAATACGCTTTCGGACAAGAGTCCTTGCTCTTCCTATGAAGCCCTTTGATTTCTCCTATGAAAGCACAAATGTATCCTTTGAAACATAAACTTACTTTGCACTTTTAAACCAACTTGTTCTGCTGTGGTAGCTGGAAGTATTTTTGCCAGGACAAGTAAAATTCATTAGCTCTGTATTAAATATTAAGAAACTGACACTTACGGAGTTTAGAGAGTAAGTAAAAATTCATGGCTTTTAACATATAGCCGAGTACAGAGTGAAATAAAATTCTCAAGTTTACCTGTCTCTGCTCCAATTACTAAAACAAACACATTATCTGGGGTTCAAAAAATGTTTCTCACTTGCTAGATAGAAGCAGCATGAATTTAGCAAATTTCTCTGCAGAATCTTTCCCAAATAGATTTTTTTTAAGATGACTTTGAGAGGCATTCCTTGTCAAAAGTAGCTCTTGAAGAAGACTACAGCTGCACAGTTGAGCGTACCAAGGTCAAGAAATGTCCTACTTCATTCTGGGGCTGCATCATGACACAGTTTCACATGATCCTTTCTTCCTTTTACAGGAATACACACTACATAGTGTGTGAGACAGCCTGCATTAACAGTGAGAAACTGACAGTAAATATTGTATTTATCTTTTCATCCGATTGATTAATTTGTGTATTCAGCATCAGATGCGACAAAAAATGTATTCCAAACTTATTTTGTTGGAAGGCAAAATGCTGTTGCAGCAAAGGCATGCAGGGTTTGCCTGTACCTGTCTCACGGTAAGTAGGGCTAGCAGTCAGCACAAACAAGTTTTAGAGTAAGTAGGAGCTAACAACAATGGTAAAAAGAAAGCTTTCTATCTGTGCTAATTGGTACCTACTGGAGCAAATATACTCGTGTCTCATTGTTGGTGTTGGCACCCCATGCTGAAACGGGAATCACAGATAATAAGAAAATCACAGGCCTATAGAATGAGGGAGGAGTCACAGTAACTGCATTAGAGAATGGGGAAAAAAGTATAAAATGCTACTGAAGTAAAATGCAAGTCTGGGTTTTCAGATCCAGAGCAAGCTTTTAAAGCCTGTTTTCTTTAAAATTTGACATTCTTACATGTAGATCCAATGAGCTGCATTACTCACAGAAGTAAAGGATTACAGTTATTAAATATTTTAGAGACTGTGGTATAATCTCAACAGTAGATGATATGACAATCATTTTTAAAGTGCCTTACTAGGTAGAACAGAGACTTTCACGTAAAGATCCCATCTTTGGCTTTAACATGAACATCTCATGTATATGTTCAGCATTTTGTAAATACATAAGCACATCTATGAGTTGCATATTGTTCAAAAATTCCCTCCCCTGTGTCTCTGAATGCTGTAGGATATCAAGATTGCTACCCTACCAAAAATTTTTCTTCCTGGCTTTATGGTGACATTCAACAGCACATGGGACCATGTTAGGTCAAATCTCTGACAGCTGTGCTTTCACTGCAGTTCAAAGAGTTTGAAAGGACAAAAGCATAAATAAGGAAGCAAAGTAAATATCCTTTCGTATCATGAGGCTTCACTGTGTAGCTCTTAACAACACAAAGAGCAGCTTAATAGAGTAGGGAAACAAATCCCTATAGAAAAACACTGAGGGATCATGCTAGTAGTAGACAAGGCAACAGAGGAGCTTTCAATCAGTAAGAGAGTAGCTGCAAATAACATAATTTCTTTAGGACACAGTGGAATCTCTAATTTTGTTTTTCAGCTAGCAGGTGCAATTATCAAAATATGTTTGTGAGGTACGGTTTGCTACTTAGAGGGTTTGGGGATTGTTTTGTTTTCATCAGAGACACCACCGCCCAAGCACGTCAAATGAGGATGTGCTATGACGTGTTTCATTTAATGGAAATATTCCATTAATACTTCTAAAACAACTAACAAATTCTGTCACACTTTTGCTTTCTGTGGCGTGCCCTTGAAACTAATTGAAAATCAGCAAGCGCAGCCAAATCTCAATATTCTATAATCACCTGCCTCACACAGTTGGCTTGTTGATGCAGTTCACTTACAGCTTTGGACTTAGGTGTAAAGCTCCTTTCAATGACTGTGGAACTGGCATCTCCAAGTAGGGCGCCATTTCCCGATGAAGGGGGTGTATTCCATTATGGATGTCTGCTTGAGATAGCTGACAGACCTGTCAACATACTCTGCAATTTCAAACACAATAAAGCTCTATTATGCATGAAAAATAAAATTTAGGCTCAGGTGGACCATGTCTTGGGGCTTTTCCAGTTTGCTATTGTACAGCAATCCTCCAAGCATTTCTTTATGCAGAAACCTAGCCATGAAAACATTGGACATTAATATCTTCAGTCATTTAATATGCATGCTGCTTTTTTTTTTTTTTTTTTGCCTGGGGTCTTTATTTCCTGACAAATAAAAGGATTATTCCTGAAAATGACTCTCACTAGACTCGGCAAGATTTTTATCCATTTCTGCATCTGAAAGGTTTGCATCATCAAATAAGAAACTAGAGATTATGGTTATGAAAATATGTGAATAAAAGCAAAGGGACAGATGCCGAAGCCATAAAAATTACTAAGGCATAATCTGTGTTTGCTGTTCCATATAAATACACAGTTTAAAAAAAAAAAGGCAACAACATAGAGTACAATCTCAAAATTTATTTTCAGCTTCTAGCCGATTTAGTGTATGGGGGGTTTGGTTTGTTTTGTTCTGTACAAAGGCCAGTGATTGAGCTTATTTATGGGCATATTTTAATTCTCTAAAGATACAGATTGCTTCCTCTTGTCTCATACTGAATTTAGAAAATTGTAAACAAACCAAATGGTGAATTTCACTTAGAAGTTCAGTTCAATTTAGATTAAGTTGATTTAGGTTTAAGGGCTCTGCTTAGCTGTAGCACATTTTGACCTACTTTGTGTACTATACAGTGGGTAAAGCAACACTCAATGAGAGAGAAATGATGTTTCATATGACCCCTGAGAGCTTATATAGCTAATATAGGTACCTAGCAATATAAAGCACATTTGAGTGTCCCACGCATACAAAATGATATTCTAAAGTCACACAACCTGGACGTGATACAGCTGTACCTTGTATGTTACACAGTTGCTCATAAATTCCAGCACAATTTTGATAAAAAAATCAAGATTTAAACAAAGTTGAAAGAGACCAACATAATTATTTAAAAAAACCCAAGCAAAGACTTTGTCTCAACCATTACTATTTTTGAAGTTTTGATATCTCAGAGGAACCTCAGAACTGCTTTAGCCCTTGGTACATGGTGTTCTCAATGGAAATACAAATGATTGTGACCTTTGCCAAGGAGATCCCTGGCTAACGATACAGTTTCTTAGCATCTTGCAGTCAGGCGCATACTGGAAGAGTCTCCAAGGTAAATTAATGTATGTCAGATATTAGACTAGCCCCTAGATGTAGTCCTGGATTGCCAGAATGTAAAGATATCTGTGAAGTACCTCTTTCCATCAGTGCCATCTCTCCACAGAGCAGTTCTAATTGAAGAACAAACTGTAGTTGAATGTTTTCTTTCAGAGTGGAAAGAAGAAAAAAGAGCTCAAATATTTCAGGCAGTTTTGACTACAAGAAATAAAAAGACTGCAGATCTTTTATTACTTTTAGTATCTGACACGAGAAAAGAAGGCTGACTTTCCTGCTGCCCGTCTTCTTGATCAGTAAGTCTCACCTGGAAACACACTGCAGGCAGGTACTGAGGTGCACACAACTTACATATGCCCAAACACCAACACTCACTCTAGTTAGGGAGCACCTTCTTATAATGAGGCATTAAAATGTTCCTCATTGATGGCAGTGAGGCATGGTGCCGAGATGCCTGGGAGGTACAGCTTCAGAACTACGGAGAGAGCAAATGTAATAGCAACTTCGAAAAAGGGGCTGTTGTGAAACTATTTTTTAGAATAATAAGCTGTTAAACTACTTATAAAATATGGGGAATCAAGCTATATAAAAATAGACTGGAATGCTTCTTCAGTGGGCTGGATTTTTGTCAAACAGTCTGCACTGTAAACCCACGTGAAATATTATTTTTCTCCATCCTTCATTTCTAATTCTGTTTTCAGATACAATATTTCATTGCTATAACTTCAACAGAAACACAGCTTAAATTATATTCAAATATGAAGGCTTGGGGTTGGAGTATGTGTATAGAAAACAGATTCGATCTTGCTTCTGATGCACAGGTGCCCACTGTGAAACCACGTGCCATGTATGCATAGTGCATTAGCTGATATACTCTACAGAAGCACTTTTTTTGGCTTTCTAGAAATTTAGCACGTTATCTGACAAACATAGCAAGTTAAGTTCCTTTTTTACCATTGCCTAAGCATCCTGCTTACATACAGATTTACCTTTCAGCAAGCAAAATCTGTGTCCCTTCAGCCTGTGCCTGTTGCATCAGCAAGCACCACCTTCTCTGCTGTTCAAATGAGCCAGCAACGAGGCAGTGGCCTGGGGGCAAAGGCTGACTCAGAACCACTGAAGCTAAACATCAATGCTTCCCCTAAATAGGCAGACACTTCAATATCATTGACTTCCATGAGATCTGGTATTTCTTTCAATCCAGTCACATCCAGTGCTAAATAATGAACAAAACAGGAGTAGGGGCAAGGGAAGGAGGTCAAGGGATTGTAAAAGCATGAGCAAGATCGGCTATTCTAGGCATAAAAGAAGGATAAGACTGATGTGGATGACTAAGAATGTCAGAAGAGCTCTTGAGGAAAAATAGAGGGTATATGACACATATAAGAACGTGAAATCTGAAGAGGATTAAGAGAATTATGAACTGAAACTGAAAGGCTGTAAAAAAAACCCCAAACCCAACAACAGCACTGTTTAAGGCTGCCAGAATTGACAAAGTGAGAAGATTGCCCAGAAAGGGAAGAAAAACAATAAAGGATCTCAAAATATTTAAGTGATGTGAAGAACAAGGAATTAGCTACTGAGCTGTTAACAGAACCTGTGCATGAGAGGACTTAACAAACGACAAGACAAAGCTAGAAATGTAAATGCAACTTCTGTTCAATACCCATGCAGTAAAGAAAAGTGAAATGCCAGAAAAGAGAACACCACTGCCAGAGGAGGATACTGTAAAAATAAGATTTTAAGAGCAATAAAATAAGAACTAATCTTTGTACCATCTAGAATGACCAATAACACAGAGAAGCTGTGAGGCTAGATTATTTGTGACAAATATACTTGGAAGAAAATTTCAAACAAGCCTTTAACAGTGATTTTGCAGAAAGAGCTCAAGATGAATACAAAAATAAGTGAATGTTACTCCAGCCTTCAGAAACCAAATCTGAGAGAGCTAGGAAAGCAGAGATGACTCATTATAACCTGAGTGGCCGGAGTGATCCTACCAGCATTAAAGCATGAGATCAATAACCACGTATAGCATTAGGAAGAAATAAAAAGCTTTCCATAGCAATCCACAATGGGACCAACTTTGCAAACGTAGTATGTTTGCAACTTCATTTTCCATTATTTTGAAGAGAAGTAAATCTGAGCCAACAGTCTGCAACCTCCCCCCAGTTTCTGTCCTTGTTTTTTCACAGAAACTAGTGTCTCACTACTTAGGCAGAACAACTGGAGAGTGGCAGCACCCATATTCACAGTCAGAGGAAGCTTAAGATTGATGCTATTAAAATCTGATGGCAGATGTGAAAGAACAGGTATTTCAGGATCCGTTATGAGCCTTATTTCAGCACTGCAAAATAACCTCAAAGCTGGAAGACCTTCACACCGGGGTATTTACCTTGTATTCCACCAGCTCCTTGTATAAAAGGTCAGCAGGCCCATCCTGCATCAAATCACTGGCTCTAGATTTAGCAGCATGAAAGAAGGAACCCACTGACCCTTTTAGATTCAAAAGATATTATCAGACAAAATTAAAGAACATAATATTTTGTTGTAACTTAAAGTTAGTTTAATTAAATGTCTTGCATCAAGTAATTTACTCAACCACAGAAAAAGAGAAAAGCTCATGCCTTCTTGGCTTCTCTATACCCAAGTATGCAGTAGCACTGTTTACTTTCTTTGATTAATTAACACATTTTCTGCCATGAAGATGTTATTGAACTGATGTCTGAAGCCTAAAAACTGCCAAAATAGTCTGCAAAATACATTTTATCCAGCTATTCTCTTCATCTGATTCAGAACACTTCTGCCCAGATTTTGCACACTAAATAAACTCACCACTATGCAATTTGCATTTCTTTTTCTCTGTAGATGCCTGTCTTTCTAAATGCACACTCAGACAGCCTTGTGATTTTTTCACCTTTATGTCATTGAATGCTGCTTAATTTAAATGGCTGTGGATATGCTTCTTACCTATTTACTGACCTTTCCCTAACATTATCCTGTGTTTCAGGCTGTACTGAAGCTACTAAAGCTACTAGGGATGCTCTATTTGATGACATTACATTAAAGAGATTCATGCCAAAATTCTTTGGCCACCACCATCATTGCTGATGTCAGCATAGCTTTAAGAACAAGGCTAGTTAGCTAATTGCTTTACAGAGCAACCACAGGCAATGCAGAACTTGGAGCCAAGTGTTTTGCTGGAGCATGCAGGCAATACGCCATTGAAGACATCTATTCCATCAGGCCAAAATCCACCCTTGCAATGACAGCCAGCACAAAGGTTTATGTATGTGCTTATGAAACCAAAGAATAAGGTTTCAGTGGGCTTGCATCCCACGTAAGCACAACACTAATTGTCTGTATTAGACTGAATTTTAATCACAATCAATCTGATATTTTGTGGGCACCCCAAAACAATAGCCTTCATTGCTTTATATTGATTTTATCAACTTCAGGAAAGGTTATGCATTTAGGATAAAATCCTGGAGCTACCAAAACCAGAGGGAGCTCTTAATTTTAATAGCATTAGGAATTAACTTCTTTTTGCTGCAGAAACTATTCCAGCAATGTCATGAAGATTAAATGGAAGAAAGCTTGCTGATGTTAGAGAGCAAGCCAGTGACAATGCAATCAAATCAATGCACAAGCAGGCAGAATTCAGATCCATATTTTTAATTGTCTTATACCAAAGAATCTGTTACACAAGATTTGTCACAATAGATTCTACGCACTATAAAATATACATTGATCCCATGATTTGCAATAGAACCACTATTAAAACTAGTTGTAAATAAAACAAACCATGGCAAAACTTATTGTCTAAAGAGATTAAAATGGCATATTTTAATATTAACTGATCTGTCATGGAAAAGGAGAAGGAAGAAGTTAAATACCTCTATAATAGAGTAAAATTGTGAAAAATTATATAATCCTGTTGAAGTAACTTACAATAACTTAGAGCCATTAAACTGGCACTGAATAAAATGGACATATATAGAACCAAATTTGTGAAGATAAACCAATAAATCTTCAGGGAAATACATTTTATTGAATAACATAATACTTTTTAATGGCAAAACAGTCTTCAAATCATGGTATTTTGGCAATGAAGTTGCAGCCAGGAGAAACATTAGAGCTTAGTTTTAATCATCATCTACTATTTAGTATGGGATGTAAAGTATTAAAGTAGTAAATCTCTGGAAGTCTACAGAGAAATCTAAGAGACTAGCATATTAATTTTAAAAAGTTTCCTAAACACTTTTTTCTCCATTTTCATTTACAGAGCTTTAGTAATGTAAATACTTTATTCACAAACCATGATGATATAGTTACTCTAAGCACTACTAAAAACTAACATTTGATTTTGTTTGTGTGTCTGCAACAAAGAAAGAATCAATGTGGCCATTCCAGAAAAGCCCTCAAGTGTCTTTTACTTCTTTGATATTTAAAAATGTCGTGCAGTGCTTTGGTAAACAGGAATGCTCTCTTGAAGGGCCATTCTGAATTCATAGTCAACCCATGATGATCTTGACCTCTCCTGAAGATTAATTTGCTGTTGGGAATTAGTTAATAACTAGCAAGATGGTCCTCCTCTGTTTTAACTTGTCATCATTTGACCTCTAAATAAACTATTATAAATCTTTAAGTAGTAATACAACCTGTGATCCCAACTCACCCTTCTGTGTGCAGAATTTCCAGCACTGCAGAGTCATCCTGTGCTCAGTGACCACTGAATTAAACACTTCAGGAGGATACGTATTCAAATTCTTACTCCAGCAAAGTTAATTCTTAAAAAAAAGTATCATATTTTAAGTTGTCCTCCACTGCTACAGGTGTTGGGTTTTTTTAGAAGTAAAGCTTAATTATTTAGAAAAGGGTTTTATACCTCAATGACATATGCTGGTGATCTCATGATGTGAACAATACAGTGTCAGTTATTATTTTTAAAAATTCCAAGGACAATTTCCTAGCTTGGAAGGAGAATTCAATACTAAAATTCAGCTTGACAGAAAAAAAGCTAAATTGTGCCAAATTTGAACAGAGTAAATGGAAGGACCAAGGTAATTATAGGTCTGTCAGCCTGACAGTGATCCTGGGCGAAATCATAGAAAAGCCAGCACTGGAATTTTGAAGTACCAAAAAATTAAAGTAAGGTAATATAACTCATGCAAGTTGACATAGGGCAATGGAAAATAAATCTTTCTGACTACCTTGCCTCTTTTTTTCTTTTGAGACTGAGATGTTTTGATAAAACAACTTCATTCATGTATTATATTTAGACTTCTCTATGGTATTTGACCTGTCCTTTTGATTGCTAAAACATAGGATGATAACAGCAGTGTGGCATACAATGTATTAAAAATTGTCTGCTGTACCTTATGAAGAAGGTGCATACTGTGGGCCTGGAAAGGACTTTGCAGCACTGAAAATCTTCAAATCAATGTTGGATATTTTTCTAAAAGTTCAGTTCTCTTTCAGTTGTAGCTGCTGGACGTGATACAGTGATTCATTCATAAAATTACATAGATTGAAATAGACAGTCACAATGATCTCTTGTGGTTTTAAAATCTACAGCTCTATACTGCATATACTGTCATGCAGAATCACTGTTAAGTGAAGATCATACTTTCAACATCTTTCCAAGGCACAAATAAATAATTTGCATATCTCCACACATTCAAAAGCTATTACTGAAAACAGGAAAGACTGTTAGTGGGGAGGTGGGATTGTGGCATTTTTATAAAAGACAGTAAAATTTCTTCTTTACACTGAACACTAATGCCTTGATTTGTGGTTTGAGTATCAAAAAATAAATAAACTCAGTAAACGTCATTGATTCAAGCAGGAAAATGAGAATTATTTTTTTATAGAACAGTATAGGAAATGCAATAGAAGTCTGACAGACATATAGACTTTCCTTTGCATTATATTAATGCATCAGTATCTTAACAGAAACCTTATGTTTCATTACAATCAGACATATTTATTTTCCAGAAAGCACAAATCCTAGATTTTGTAAGATTTTACAGAAGGTATTCAAAAATTTCTAGGGAAATGAGGAAATCAACACTTGACCAGAGCACCTCCTAGAAAAATGCAGTAACATTTTTCACCTTTACTTTTAATCATTTCATTTCAGCTAAGCAATCAAATATTTGTCTAAGTCTGTGAAACTTTGGTATAACAACAGTTACTCATTAAGGAAGCCAAGTGTGTAGGACAGCATATGACACTATTCCAAGTAATTTAAACACGTACGTTGAAATGCACAGTGCAAGGGACTACAGGAGGCCCAGGACTTGCACAGATATCATTTCCTTCAGCTAAGCTAGCAGAAGCAAAAGGCAAGAAGCAGAAGAATTAGCAGTAGTAACGTCAATCATCCTGACTGCAAATGACAAAATACATGTATCTGCGTGCCCTGTTAGGTTAAAGTAACTTTACGTTTGTGAAACAATAGTAAGAGCTTTGCTGTGAGACGGTGTTTCTCTCAGGTTGAATTACCATGGCTGGAGAGGTTTCCATCTAGAAGGCGTAGACCTTCTTCAGAGCTTTCTCTCTGATTCTCCAGTTGGGCAAGCTTTCTTTCCTGACAGGCTGGCAGCCTGTTACAAAATACTATTTGACATTGGTAGGTTTGCAAGTTTGTACTTCAGTCATGCATGATTTATTTATAGAGCATCTATACTGCATTGCACTTTATTTACTCTTTGTCTCCTTTTTAAAAAAAAATATTATCTTTAAAGTTCTTCTAAATTTACTATGATGATTGCCTAATTCGTTTGGGGCAGGTGCTTTGGAAATAATCTGTTCCCAGCTGTGGAAGTCAGGATATGAATGGGATTTTTGCAGGTGCCTGCAGCTAAAGGTATGGCTGATGGCTTTGCTGAAGACTGCCTGCATCAGTGATTCAAAGGCAGCAGGATTTACAAATAAAAAATGCATTGAAACAGAGGGAAAGATATCATATGATGGTGGGCTGGGAGGTTCTACTATCACATGCTTAAATTGGCCACTTCGCTCACAATGCTGAAGATTCAAATACATCTGTGCATATTCATGCTGAGCTAAGTCAAATTGATTTTAAAAAGATCATTCACTATGTATTATACATACTATACTTTTCTTAAAATAATATTCAATCATAATTTTTACCAAAATTATGACTACAGAGTGCAAAACTGACTAGAAACAGCTTCTTTGTATGTAACTATGACATGCCTTTAATTCCCTTTGCTCCTGAAACTACAACAGCCAGAAGAATGTAGTGATTAGACTTCCAATAAGTAGGGAATTGTCGCTTTGTGATCACATTTTCTCCAGTCCCCAAAACAGCAGTAATGGTACCTCAGCTGCTACTGCCTACTCTCATTTCCAAGCTCACATTTTAGTGGTCATAGCAATATACATTTGCAGAGAAAGTAAAAGACGTTTCCCTGAAGGCATCTTTTAGAAAAAGCTTTTTCCTGCGCAAACCCGTTAAAAAATCTGGAAAGAGAAGCAACTGTTGAACTTCCCATCATTTCTTCATAAACGTTATTTAGTATTGAAAAACTGAAGTAATAAAACCTTAGAAATAGGCTTAGACAGAAAGCAGTTAAATATGCACAGGAATTATTCCTTTAGTTCCTTAAGGGTCTCTTTCTGGCAATTTTACACACAATGAACACTCCTTTCTCCAAAAAGTAGTTTCACTTATGTTAGAGAGTCAATCAGTGCAAATAGCATTGATGAAGTGGATGCCAAAATAGGGCTGATCTGTCCACAATCCCTTCAATTTCTGAATTGTTGTGGCTGCTTTTTTCACTTTTTTCAAACACAGGAATGTCCCACCAAGCAACCCCTGTGATCTGGATACATCATCAGTTGTTTCCCATTGACTGCAGTTCTTTAAACCTGGGAATTAACTCAAAATTGCAGGGTTTAAATTCTCCATCAGCTCTTAATTAGTATCTATCGTGAGTACCCAATAATTTTAGAGTATTGTTAAAATAGATGCTGTCTATGTTCTCCCTCCTCTTTTTCTACCCTTTCTCACAATGAAGATTCTCATTCAGTTTATGTGTATTTGACATTACTGAGTCTAAAAGACAATAAGGGAGATAATAATCCGGATTATTGTGTAGCCAAATCTCAATACAAAAATGTCTCCCAGCTAAAGGCACGTAGATGAATGAACTTTTGCTAGCAATGGAATGGTTTCAAAAATGTTAGTTAAGTATTTGTCTATTTTTCCTGCCCCTCAACTCCTCTCTAGTCATTGTGTGACTTTAGGAAGTTATTCCTCAAATTGCATTCACAACAGCGGGTACAATTTACATTTCAGTGTGTGTGTGATTTTGATGCTTGGTTCTCACAAGAAAATTATTTAGAATATTATTTAGAAGACAAAGTAAGATCATCGAGTCCAACCTTTAACCTAACCCTGCCATCCCACCACTAAACCATGTCCCTAAGCACCTCATCTATTCTTCTTTTAAATACCTCCAAGGATGAGGACTCGACCACCTCCCTGGGCAGCCCCTTCCAGAGCCTGACAACCCTTTTGGTGAAGAAGTTTCTCCTAATGTTTAGCCTAAACTTGCCCTGGCACAACTTCAAACCATCCCCCCTCGTCCTATCATCTGTTACCAGGGAGAAGAGGCCGACCCCCACCTCACTACAGCCTCCTTTCAGGTAGTTGTAGAGGGTGATAATGTCTCCCCTCAGCTTCCTCTTCTCCAGACTAAAACACCCCAGCTCCTTCAGCCGCTCCTCGTATGACTTGTGCTCCAGACCCCTCACCAGCTTTGTGGCTCTCCTCTGGACATGTTCCAGCAAGGCAACATCTTTCCTGTAGTGAGGGGCCCAAAACTGAACACAGTATTC
>NW_009259719.1:5011992-5039261 GCF_000687185.1 Egretta garzetta
GATTAGGCAAGACCTACCTTTTATGAACCCATGCTGACTGGGCCTGATCCCCTGATTGTCCTCCATGTGCCTAATGAGCACACGCAAGATAAACCTCTCCATAATCTTCGCCGGTACTGAGGTCAGGCTGACTGGTCTGTAGTTCCCCAGATCCTCCTTCTGGCCCTTCTTGAAGATAGGCGTCACATTTGCCTGACACACAGTCATCTGGGACCTCCCTTGTTATCCAGGACTGCTGATAAATGATAGAGAGTGGCTTTTTTTTTTTTTTTTTCCTCTGTTCCTCACCTCCTTCCTGGCAGCACTCTTGGGTGGATCCCACCCGGCCCCATAGACTTGTGGATGTCCAGGTGGCAGAGCAGGTCAAAGACTGCTTCCTCCTGGATTATGGGGGGTTTATTCCACTCACCGTCCCCATCTTCCAGCCCGGGAGGCTGGGTACCCTGGGGATAACTCATTGGGCCATTAAAGACTAAGGCAAAGAAGGCATTGAGTATCTCAGCCTTTTCCTCGTCTTTAGTGGCAATGTTCCCCCTTGCATCCACTAGAGGATGGAGGTTCTCCCTGGCTCTCTTTTTGCTGTTAACATATTTATAAAAACTTTTCTTATTATCCCTTACAGCAGTGACCAGGTTAAGTTCCAGCTGGGCTTTTGCCTTTCTAATTTCCTCTCTGCATGACCTGACAAGATCCCTGTACCCTTCCATTTGGTTCTGTGAACATTGCTTCAAGCCCACAAAGAGAAGGCTTTATTGGAGAAACTAAATGTTCTTCTTGGTATAGCCCCTACCAGGTTCCATCTCGTCTAGTGGAACTCGTCTAGGAGTTCATGCAGAAACTTACAATTAGCTCTGACACCAGTGAAGCCAGTTGCAGAATTGGCCATTTTCATTTACCCTCATTCTGAACTGGGCTAAGAACTAAGCTTAAAATCCCAGTGAACATTTGACTTCAGGCTCACCCTGCACGTTAGTCTGAAACAGAAACACAATGTGCAAAGCTGTGCAGCAGTCATCATTAACTGCCTTAGAGGAAGGTCTCAGAATGCTCCCTGAGATGTATTTGAGCTCAGCTGATGAAATTATTGCCTGAGCTGAGTAAAGCTGTTGTTCATAATCAAGAAAATGCTAGACTCTTAAAGAATCGTATCTTCCAGGAGACTGGCTGACTGTCGCCTCAGTAGTAGAGTGACCACAACCGATCACTATAAAGTGACACTGAAAGGTCCACTGGGTGTAAGAAATAAATGTATAAAATAACCCTTTTTGTCACTGGCTACTCACAGAATATATTTTTATATTAACACACAATAGTAAATCAAAGTTCCACAGAGAAATTCAACAGATATTTGTAAGTTGACTAGAATGGCATTGTCAAAATACATACAGCCCAGGAGCATAAGAGTAACTTGAAAGCTGAACCACCACATTCTATGAGGTTTTCAGTCAGCATTCTGCCAAATGGGTGTCAAAGATATAACCAGAGTTCAAGCTTTTACATTTTCTCAAACATAAAGCACTAGACCTTTTATATTAAAGTATGGCAGTATTAGGAAAATTATATAGGTTTATTCCTTTAAACTTGAGCCAAAAATTACATACCATTTGTGTGAACACAACACAGCATTCCAAACTCTTTTGCATGCTGCATACAGTGTGTAGTACAACAGTGGATCTGATAGTTGTAAGAGCAGACAAGGTAAACAAATAATTTATTAGATGACCTTCTAAACAAAAAAGCTAGAGGGATTCTATGTCAGAAGACAAATAGTTCTGTGAAGATTTACCTCTATAAAATTACTAAATCACCTTCATCTGACTACATCACCTGGTAAGGGTACGTGCCTGTAAATACGCTAGCTGTCACAATGTCGCAAGGCTTTGTGCAGAAAAAACCTGTAAGCAAGGTTGGGTTTAAAACCAAAGCAAATAGCATTTGAATGAAACTGATTCTCATAAACCAGAAAAAGAGAACAAAATTTGACATGCAACTGTATTTAACTTAGAACATTTGGGATAAAATTCATGTATTTAATTTCAAGCTATACAGAACAAATACATAGCTTGTTTCTCACACATCAAATGCATATTTGTCAAAATCTGAACAATAGGAAACCTTTTTCTGTCCTTCTGCACTGAAATCTGTGGGGAGAAGGACAGGATGGCTCTTCCTTGGAAGAAATACTTCTAAAGAGAAGGATAACAGGTCTTCACTGGAGAGACAGAAGAGTCCCAAACTCTTCAGGGAGAGGAATATCTCTCAGTGGTGGTTGTCCTCCCAGTTTCCACCTATGCCATCAGAATAATCTGGAAAGTCAGTGCCACTGGTTTCCCCACCTGCACATCTTTCTTGCTGCTCTCCTTCGCTCCTGGTCCACACACACGGGTTTGTATTAGTGGAGAGGCAAATGTAGACTCCAGGTGTCACAGAACAATCTTGTATCGGTGAGGAAATGGAGTGGGCTGACTTACAAGATCACAAAAGTTTATAATTCTGTGCTCTCTGTAGTGATGATGAGAGAGCTAATTTATGAATGGCTGGGTCACAAGAGAATTAATGTACCACAGCAATGGAGCACAATATGCAGATCGGGGAGGGAGGAAGAATGCAGAGCTCAGCACATCACTCCTTTCTCATATAAGCTGATGCTCAGCTTAGAGAGGAAAACCATACTAATGATGCAGCTGATGTCTTGTTAGAAAACGTCTGAACTGTGACCAATTTTTCTTGACAAGAATTTTTATTCTGCATAAAAATGAGATGCTTAGTCATTTGGAAAATAAAGACTAAATCAGTGATGTAATTTCATTCAATGATGGAATTTCAAAGCGGGGTTTTTTTCCCCTTTATTATAAAGAAAATCTTTTAACAAGTCTATTGAACCAGCCCATTAATAAGCCTCTTTCCCATCAGCATCAAAAGAGAAGTGAGAGCACAGTGCCTAGAGGATAAACAAGGATATAAAACCTTTTCTTACTGTTTTAAAATTCACAGTTTCCATGTCTCTGCATAAGGCTGTATGTGTATGTTCATGCACAAATAAGAGTGACAAGCAACAAATATCCTTGTCAATTTTTAGCCTCTTGCTGTACACGAATGAAGGGCAAATATAGAAGAAAATGTAATGTGTCAGACATCTATACACTTTTTTCTCCCCTCAAGGTAGATGCTAGTTCTCCATAGGGAAATCCGCAGGAAAGTAATTCCCAGAATAGAATGTGGACTTGCTGATGATGTAATACAGACGTTTCGGTGGGGAAAAGGGAAGCGAGCTAAACTGGTTAGGACAAGCTTTAGCAGCACTTAATCAAAGTTAGTGAGTGAGCCCCAAGACAGGGAGGCAGCCGAAGGGACTGTTGTTTCCCACAGGTCTCTGCCATAGTCCCTCTGAAAATGAAATTCTAGTTTTCTCTTGGCACCCAGGGAAAAGGAGGCTGCCAGAAAAAGGTCACTGGGCAGAAGTGGCTGAGAGCACACCCGCATACCTGGCGGTCTCTTTGCAAGGCATTTCTTTCCATGTCTGGCTGGCTAAGCCTCATATACAGTGTCGATATGAACCAACGGGGGTTCACACATTGCCATATATACCAGAATATCCTAGTGTCAAATATTGCCTCTGTATTCAGGGATTAATAAAATTGTGTGGCTTCTTGGGCAGAATATACATAATTGGTTTTTTTAAGCTTTCCTCTTGACTTGACACATTGTACTTCCCATAAGCTATTTGCAAAAGTGGTACAAAGGACAAAAAGCCTGAAATCTATTACACTTATAGTTAGGCTGTTGCTTTTGGAAGTTTTCTCAAAGTTTACTAGATACTCAACAAATCAGTATTTTTTATACTTCAGCTTGTATCTATGTCTCAAAGAGCAATCATAATGAAATCAGCATAATGCTTAACACTCAAGTCTTACTAATCATTGCATAACTTTGGTTGTACACTCAAGAAAACATGTCTATCTGTCTCCTTCACCTGTATCCCCAACCCAGGAGTTACTGAGATCATCATGTATCTGTTCTGGAGGTGCTGCATAACTGCATTTTCTGCCAAGGTTTGTTTATGAACTGTTTATGTCACACTGCAAAACAAGAGTCCAGAAAAGCATTCACAAAAAACACATCTGGATTTTAATACTATTTCCACCCAGCACAGCAGGCTCCTAACGAGCAAAACTTTGGACTCGCATGTCTTCTTCCAAATATTTCAAAATACTTTACAAAGATTAATGGATTAAGCCTCTAACCTTCCCTTTTAATATAAATAAAAAATCTGCATTTTATGTGGAGGTAAGATGAGGTAATGAGAGATGAAACAAGTTTTGTTGCAATTGCAATTGCAAGAATAAAACCCCCAAAATTCTGACTTTCCTTCATCTGCTGTGATCTGCTCTGTAGTACAGTGATGGTAAAGCAAAATAACGCAAGCAGGTTACTTGGATCTTCTTCCATAATTTTTTTTGTGCTCATATGCTTTATGACCAGCAGAATGCTGTCAATGAAGATCCCAGAAATACAGAAAACTTTTAGCTGGAGTCAGACTTAATCCAGAGAAGGCTGTTATCACCTATTTTGCAATTCTGATTCTCGGAAGCTGCTTCTGATGATTTTTTTACCTTCTTTAATCAAACCTGACTCAGAGAAGCATGATATCACCCCCACTGCTTCTGTTCTCACTCTTATTAGCATTGCCCCCCAAAAGACTATTAATGAATAACTGGTGGTAGTTGTCAGCTCAAGAAACCAAGCGTTACACCCAGTTGTATAGACAGCGTGTCTGTGTGCCTTCTTCAGGTAGTGAAATCTTGAAAAACCAAGGGGAGTTAAGGAGAGAGAATGATCTGAAAAATTTATGCTGTTTCTTATGGAAAGCAGCTTGCAGCAATGTTCCCCGGGCAGGCACATCTGTGCAACACGGTTCCAGGGACTCCAAACCTTACCCCAGAGAATCTGAGAAGTGGGTGCGATCTAATGCTGTCACATATGAAAAGCAGAAAGGAAAACGGTAGCAAAGTTACATATGATACACAGTAATCTCTTCTCCATGAATCAATGTAATTTCCATACAGTAAAGCAAAGGAAAAGTGGGATGACTTCAGACAAAGGAGGTGAATTCTTGAGGCATAAGCATTTTGGTTCCATGATCATAATAAAGAATGAGAAGAATACAGATCTGACAGTAACAGGGAAGCACAGGAGATCAAATCAATGTTTGTACTCTAACTTTGCTGACAGCAATGAGCTAATCTGTTGCTGGTACAACACACTTGAAGAGTCTTCCTTCAGTGATCCTGCCAGAGCTATTAGCCTCCCCCTAGGAAGGTCTAAGCACCCACTGGTTTGGTAGTTTAGTCAGATTCACAACACAAAGGACAATGGTTTCACTACTAATCTTTCTTTTACAAGGCTAGATTCATAGAACAGTATCAGCTGGGAAGGACCTCTGAAGGTCACCTGGTCCAATCCCCAGCCCAGAGCAGGACCAGCTCGGAGCAGGTTGCTCATTGCCTGTCCCAGTCAAGGTTTTTCCATGCCCAAAGATGAGGATTTCATTTCCCCAATGAGGAAATGGGGCTAAGCTTCATGAGGCTCATGTCAGTCGCTGTCCATAGGCTGTTATCATCCCTCTGCACATACATCTTGTTTTATCTTTTTTAACGTAGGCATACTGTATTTATTTTGTTCACATTAATACAGAGTTAATCTCAGCCACCGTGGTAGAAAAGCTAGAGATCTAATCCAAAAGGCCTCGTGAAAATTTGTTTCTGCTTTCACTGAAATCAGTGGGAAACTCCACAGGATCATTACTTCCATTGCTGCCGTGTCAGGCACATGCAGACAGACTGGGCACTTCAGTACGGATTCGTATCTAGTCCATGCATTATTTGTGCTGTGGTAATGTCAGAAATGTTTTGGACAGCATCCATACACACAAGAATGCAGACATCTTGCTTCAAATGACTTACAGTCTAAAATATTAATGCCTACATCATCAACTAATACTTCTTTAATATGAGCTAAATTTCCTCACTCCTTTCCCCTTTACAATACAAAATGTCCTGTTTCTTCCACCTTAGAGGACACCCACCTTACCTCAGTCAGAGCTATATAAAATAAGGTGTCGTTAGAGTGAGTGGTCACAGGGGGCAAAGTTGATGGCAGTGCTGGAATGGCAATTCAGTGTTGAACATCTCACTAACAGTGTTTTTCCTCCTTAAACTTTTCCACACCTCTAAAATGAAGAAGGTAGCCCCCAGAGAGGAGTCCTTCCACCCCACTAAACAACTCAACTGCACAACTTCTAAGTCATAAACCACTTGAGTAATCCCACTGCTCAACACAGGATAAAAGGAGAAAATAGCATTAAAGATTTAAAGTAAAGAACACAGCAAACTCAAATGATCACTGCGCCATTCACGTCATTACAGCTAAGGGTTTGTCAGCACTTTCATTATAATGCTCATTTCTCTGCTGTCACTCCAGGCTAAAATTTGGCAGAGCATAAAACTCAAAGCACAGACAGACACAATAAGAACACAGTGAAAAGGAAAGCAAAGGCTTCAAGGACGGCATCCTAAGATACCTTCACATGTCAGGAACAAACAGTATCTTACAAAGCATGAATGCAAGAAGTTAAGCTAGGAGAACTATCCCTTCCCTCATTAAGATGGTGTGATAGGGAGGGAATTGCACTGAAAGCTCAGTGAGCTACATCGTTATGAACCTACTATGAATGGCTGAAAAGATCCAGAAGGCCAAGAATTAATACGGTAATTTAGGTTAAATTTATGCTGCAGTACAATGGAAATAAATAAGCTAGACAGAAGAGGCAGACCACACACAAATATCACATCTGAACAGTTGATATTAGATTTCACTTGGGGAATGTATTAAAATATGTCTGCTTGGACTGGTGTGGGGAGTGGAAAGTGCCCCTAATATAAGAGATTTCCCTCAAGCAGTGTGGATTACCTCTTTCCACTCCTCTTTTCAGAGGTGAGACTGTTGCTCCAACAAATGTTCAAATACAAGACAGCAGGACTGAGCACAGCACCAAAATATCTCTTATAGTCCAACAGTAAGCCTCACATTGTAGGGTAGCATGAATTAGTACTGCCACTGAAAGGATCTCACTTGCCCCTCTGCTTCATCCCCTCAGCCTAAATACTGGTACCCATATGGATGTGGAATGACCCAGAGTCAAGCACTGAGTTAGATTAAAATTAAACTGTGATGGTGGGTCAGTTTAGCTTGGACAAAGCCCTGAGCAACCTCATCTGAGATCAGTACTGATGATTGCTTTGAGCAGGAGCCTGGGCTGAGAGACCTCCTGAGGTCCCTTCCAACCTTTTGGAATCTCTGGCCCTAGGGATCAGCTTGTGGCCTAAGGTCCACAAGGTCAGAGAAGTTTAGGACCACTTCTTGCAGCAACAGAGCTAGCTAATGCTAGGTTACAGTGTGTGTAGCACCACAGTATTAGTTATTAATTTTTATATTTTTAAAAAGTTTTTATACTTTCATAGAAAACTGTAGGAACCACAAAGACTTGGTGCACTGGATGGTTTACTCCCCATTTTTGTCAGTCAGTGGTGTGGGACTCAGGACAAGCCATTAGTTTTGTTTCTGCTGAAGGTCCTTTGTATCTTTAAAAAGCACTTAGAGGTGAACACTACTATATATGCAACATACGATTGCTATTATTATCTCAGTAAAATTTTATGAGGATTTGAAGAGTGCCAGTAAGTCAAAAAAGCAGGTTCTTAGTTCCCATGTTCAGAACTCATTATAACAAAGATCTTAGGATAACAATTACATAGGTCACCAAGTGCCATTGACTTTGTTAGTGTAGCATCTTCCTTGACTTCATAAACGAGTGCAGGTTTGGACTGTGATATTCTTTCAGCAGCTCTTGAAGAAGGGCAGCTGTGCATGATGTATGTTCAGGTGTTTGAGAAAGTCTAGCGCGTCATTCCTAAAGCAGTGCAACTGTTGAACATGGAAAAATTATATTGTGCTCATCAAATGAGAGCTCTGATGGTTGTAAGGAACAGGGAATTACAGGCAATACTAAAACACGTCCACACAACATCAGTTTCATTTGGTAGCAAAGGAATTATTTTCACTGCAGTAATTAACAACACTGTTGCTTAAGAACCACAGTTCTGTCACAAGTTTATCAGGACATGCATGAATGTTATAATATAAAATTTACTGTCGTTTGTCACAGAGAAGAGGTGGAACTCCATTACCCTGCTTGCCTGTGTTGCCAAGGAAGAGCACGTAAGATACAGGTCACACATTCAAAACCGTTTTCCTGGCACTCTCAGCCTGCTTCCTTTGTGCAAAATGCTAACGCTTTTGAGATGCAATGATTTAGTGTGTCACCGTGCTAGCGTAACAGATGGCACAGGAGTGTAGAATGAATGAACAATGAACAAGGGACCGCATTTCACTTGTGTCAGTGTGCGATCTTTCAAGCGGTTCTGATACAAGGCACCTATTATTCACTCTTTTTAGGTCAATCTGCTCCCTTTGTTTAACACTACCTTGTTAGTAGTGAGGTACATTTTTGGAAATTAGGTGAAAAGTCAGTGCAGTATGCAGAATTAACAGGAGAAGAGTGGTCTTTTTAAGCCTGAGGTCCTCATTTCCTTCTAATGGGACCCCAGAAAGACGAGCATTGTCTCAAATTCGTATCTGAACATACAGCTCCCTGAATCAAAACCAAGTGTTTCCTAGTCCTCTCCAAAGTCTGGCACAGCCTTTCTGTGTCAATGAAGCCCCAGGTAACACCTGAAGCAAGGTTTTTAAGTGAGGTTAAGCAATCTTGGGCAAGGATCTTAGACTTTGCACTGACTCTATACAAGGATAGAGCTATACAAGGATAAAGCTTCTGAAGAGTAAGAAAAAGAGAAAAAAGGTTAAAGGTCTCCCAGGCAGCATTCAGATGTGTCCTGGTTTCAGCTGGGATAGAGTTCATTTTCTTCATAGTAGCTAGCATAGTGCTGTGTTTTGGATTTAGTACCAGAAGAATGTTGATAACACACTGATGTTTTTAGTTGTTGCCAAGTAGTGCTCAGACTACTCAAGGACTTTTTGAGCTTCTCCTGCTCGGCCAGGTGCATAACAAGCTGGGAGTACAGCACAGCTAGGACAGCTAACCCAAACTGTCCAAAGAGCTATTCCATACCATATAACGTCATGCTCGGGGGGGTTAGTCGGTCAGTCGGTTGTGGGCAGAGTGATCGCAGCTCAAGCGGTGTGATCGCAGCTTGGGGGGAGTGATCGTGGCTCGGGACAGGCTGGGCATCGGTCAGCGGGTGGTGAGCAATTGCATTGTGTATCACTTGTTTTATATATTCTGTATATTTTCTTACTATTATTATTATTAACATTATTCTCTCTTATCAAACTGTCTCTATTTCAACCCACGGGTCTTACTTTTTTTTTCTTTTCTCCGATTCTCTCCCCCATCCCACTGAGGGAGGGGGGGGGGAGGGAGCGAGCAGCTGCATGGTGCTTAGTTGCCAGCCAGGTTAAACCATGACAAGATGGGTGGCCGTATTTATCAACTCGCTAGCCATGAGGAGCAAAGACAGTGGATTAAAAAACCCTGTTCTTACCCACAGATAACCAGGAAATAACTGCAAGATAAAACGCAGAGGATAACTTCTCCTTTGGTACAAGGATCGCTGAGGCTCAGCAACATTCTTACATTTTGTCAGACCTCAGGCAGCTGTTTCACATATTTCAATGAGTACAGAAAAGAAAGAGTGGTAGTCTTAAATACTAGTGTTTATGTTAACATGGGAAGAGGATGTACCAGGTGGAAAATAAATTATAAGCTCCTCAAGTGTAGGTATTAAAACATCAAGCTATGAAAAGCACTGCAGCGTTCTATAGTAACAGTCCAAACATTACAGTCTAAAAATGTTAGAGAAATGTTTACATAACTGGATCTAAGAGCCTAATCCAATGCTCACGGACTTCAGTGAGACTAAAAATCTTGCTGCAACTTCTTTTTTTCTTTAAATAATCCCTTGGAACTGTAAAAACAGTTCTGTGCTATGTATTTGGAGACCAAGGGCTTTCCACTGATAAAAATCCTAGAAAAGCCATTATTTTCAGAAGTTATTGCTGTTTCTGAAGGTTAATTAACATTCATTTGATTTAGTGTTAATGTGAAAAAGAAACATGATTTTTTTGGTCTTAATTTCCTTTGATTTTAAACCATGTGTTACTGATACACAGTTCTTACATGCTACACATTTTTTCTCACCTGACAGCTCTCATGCTTTAATAGTCAAGACTCCAAGAGGAAGCACACTGCTCTATGTAATAAGGATACAGATGCTATGTTAGGGAGCCCTGTGGCAAAAACCATTGCAGCTAGAGTAATAAACTGTCTATCCCTTGGCAAATCCAGGCACCTCAAAATTTATTTTCATCCTAAGTGGGTAAAAAACATCAAAACCCCAAAATGTTTAGTAAATGTGGATTCTGCTGTCTTCTGATTTGGAAATATCAACCAGGCCCTGCTGAAACATTTTTACAGTAATATTGAAATATTATACTCTGGACATCTGAAAGTTTGAACATGAAAAAAGATCCAAATGAAAAATGGAAATATTGAAATGGAGTATTCAATTTTATTTAAAAATGTTCTGAATGTTTTCTATATCAAGTTCCTCCATATTACTAGATAAGTATTTTCCAACAGTAAAAATTCTTTCTTCTACAGCTTATTGGAAATTTTTTATTTTATCAGCTTCCAAAGAAACAGTAAAATTAAAAAGAGCTACCTGAAGCTGCCCTGATTTTTAGGAATGTGTCTGCACTTGCACGCATTTTGTAAATCATACAGCCTGTGTCTGCGATCCATATTCAGGAAGGGAGGGAGAACAGAGGCTAGAAACAGCTGCTACTAATCTAATGCCTATACCAAATTCGGAGACTACGAAGTTTAAAGGTGTTTAAAATCTAATGCACTGGGCATTTTCTTAAGTCAATATTTTATATTGACAGAAAAAGGAATTACAGTGTCACTCTTGAAAAGGTATGAACAAATACTTTTTTACAAGCTCGTGAACTGCTAAAGACACCTAAAAATTGCATTTATCCCAAGCACAGCTTCCACATCACCTTTTTTTTACATAGTTAGTTCCAAAGCCTTAAACGACCTCCCAGCCAGTCAGAAATGCGTGTCAAATTATTCAGTACCTGCTACTGTACTGTTCTCCAAACCCCAGATTTTTCATTGGGATTCTGAGCACATAGAAGACTTTCAAGCATGAAGTCTGGCCAAGGCCTGGTATGTTCTGCAAGTGTCTCTGCCCAGGCTGGAAATCCCACCTGGGTGGTCTCAGTGCAGTTTCAAAATGGTGCAAAAGGAGAAAGGAGTCTGTGGGGAGCAAGGCCACGGAGGACACTGCTCCATCGCTCTGCACGGTGGGAACTCTCACGTTGAAAAGTGCTATTAGCTCTTCCTGCAATGCATGCAAATTTGTACCATGGAAAGCCTGAGAGATATGGGGATATGTAACTGCAGAGAAATGACCTCATGGTGGATGCTTCATCCACTATTTAGTTCCTTCCCAAACCCACATGTGGCAAGAGGAAAAGGGGCCAATTTCATGGAGAATGCAGGAATAGACCCACTACACCTGCCCCAACACAGAGGGTGGCAGAGCAGAGGAAGTGTCTCCAATTCAGAGTGAAGTAAAAATACTTGTCCACAAATGGATGAATCAGAAGAGACATTTCTCACAATAGTTTTGCAATTGTTTTTCTGGTAGAAAGTTATATTAATTACTTCCTGAAGGCCATTTGATTTTAGATCTCAGTGTAAGATCCACTAAGTAGATAGGAATTATAGTGAAAAAAACATCAGCCAGAACAATCCTTTGCTAGTATATACTTGGAGAATGTTAAAGATAATTTAACCTCTGCCATCAGAGTGGGGGTTGTGTAGTTGTAAAACCTCTCACATCTAGCCCTCTAGCACATCCTAAACCAACAGCATCTTAAGGCTGATCCATCAGCTGGGGGAACAGGCTAGTTTAAAGGCACCTTTAATCCCTCTCCCTGACACATAAAAAGATCTTGATGGAAAAACGATAGATATGGGGCAGGACTTTGAAGATAATCAATTCACTAGAGAAAAGAAAAAAAAGCCTCCTAGGCTTTGGCAGGTCTTTGTCACACCTATGGAGTGTCTGTGCATCATTAAATGTGAGTGAGGTCAGCCACTATGTCATTATTAATGAACAATGGGAAATAAAAGGGAAAGTCAAAGCCTGAGTGCAATGGACAATGACAGCTTCGGTGACTGTTTTATCTCACAAGTTATAGGTGTGCTTTCTAAAATATCAGAAATAAAACTGAGCTAGAGAGTCCACAACGCAAGATGCAAGTCTTACATGACACCAAATATAAGGAATCCATGGAAATTGCTTCTCCCAAAGAAATGGTCTTCGTACAGGCTGCTGGAACACTTGGAAGCATGCATCAAGTCAGTGTAAACAAGCCAGGATGAAATAAAACTTCGGCTGGTTTTGCAAAAACAAAAGACAGCAGCTCCAGCTGCCAGAGATATACGAGTGCTGCAATAGTAACCACTCTGCTGCCAATCCTCCGGATCCTCATAAAGAGCAAACTGGCACCACCAGCTGAAAGTTTTCTGAATTCAGTGTAATTACCTAATTCCACTTAATCACTTAATTAAACCAAAAACATTCTAAACAGCCTTTAATAACTTTTCAGTAAGGAGAGGTTTGGGTTTTTTTTAATATAAAAAGGAATCATCATTGGATCATTACTAACCCCTTCAGCCCTGAAAACTACCTACTCCTTTTAATTAATTAAAAAAAAATGTCTCCTTCTTCCCCCTTACCTGCAAGACTAGCTCATATGAAAAATGTTCTGAGCTGACTCAGGGTCAAGCCCTCCAAAGCCCAAAGATGACCTGGTCTGTGTTGTGAAAACCCATGATTTCTGATCTCTTACAAGAGGACAGTGCGATGTTTCAGCCTTGTTCTTTAGCACATTTTTGTCCTGGTGTGAGTCAGTCGTCTCCATTATGCAAAAATTTCTTTTCTGTGCTATTTAGTGCTTTAATATTCAACAACTGTGGGATGAAACAACAGTAAAACTGGCCTACCACAAACACCTCTCAAGAATGGGCAGGTGTTTACTCAAGGAAGAACTAACAGACATCAGATTTTATTATTTAGGTCTCTGCTCATGATAGATATGCATATCTAAAATGATACTTTCTTTCTTTGTACCATACACATTACAAACAAAGCTTCATGATTTCACACAAATTCAAAATGTGGCAGAAAAGTTCTAGATAAAACTAAAATTTAAATTATTTTAACAAACAGACTACAGGGGGTTTTTATATTTTTTATATGACCATACTATCAAGTACAGTCATACACATTTAAACTAGACTTACCAAGCCAGGTCCCCAATTTTACTACATTTGCTTGTCTACTTACTACCTTGCAAAAAGGGCTCTTTGCAAATTAATTTTTTGCAGCACATTAAATTATTCAGTACACTAAAACATGAAGTTAATCTTTGTTTTCCCTGTAGAAAGGCTGCAACAGATGAACCACAGTGCTGTGTAGAGCAGTGTTTCAACATGCGTGTGTTCAGTTTTGCAGGAATGATGTATTGGAAAGGAGTACCTGAAGAACTGGAGCATCCTTCCTCCCCAGTTAGCATATCCCAGCATTAGAACTGACCATTGGTATTACTTACTAGGTAATACCTAGGAAATACCCATAGATACCTTTTGTGTACTAAGATACCTTAGATAAGCTGCAAGGATTGGTCCTAAAAGAACAGGGTTAGACCTAGCCATGGAATCTACTGACCTCCCATTTTGACAATTTATACAGTAGTATATATATAATATATATATGTACAGAAAATCATGTGATAAGGTATTGGAGTAACAGAGAGCTTCTGCTTTTTTTGAATTGTTGAGAAGAATGACTGCGTTACATAGCCTCTCTTTTCAAAATAGCAGCTGTCCCTACCCTGCAGGAAAGAAAAGAAAAGAACTTGGGCTTTTGGACTCCGGCGGGGGGGTCAGCAAAAGAGATAAAGAGCTGGCAAATTTCAAAACGCTGCCTTAACACATACCTGCTTACACCTCCCAGTAGATTTTCTGGTTATAAAAAAACAACACAAATTATTATTTGGGGGCAGGGGGAAGGAAGGAGACTGTGGTGGTGTGACTTGAACTGACAAAATGAGGTGTTGATTCCAGACCATATGTACTGAATTCTCCCCCAGAAACCGAAAGAACAGTCACCGAGTCCATCTGGTCCCCGTACCACAGAATAAAGCCTCCTCTGCTCACAGCACTCGGCACAGCACATGTATGCAATTTAACTTCACCTTCCTGTAATTATCTTAGTGCATTCCCCAGAAAGCTTGTCTTATCCACTTGACAGCTACCAAGTGATCTGGGCAGACCCCCGGGCTCTCGCTAAGCCGGAGGCATGTTAATGGACAGCCACATGGCAGAAGATGTGACAGGAGAGCTGAACAAAAGCTTTATCATGCATTTCCTCCGTACATTTCCCAAGCCACTACACAAGCATCGGTGCTTAGTGGAGCTGATTCTCCCTATCTAAAGAAGCCTTGCTAAGGCTATGACAGTGATTCCTGTTTGAAATTGCATCAACCAAGGAAGAAAAGGAGAGGCAGGAACTCCTCCAAAATTATGCCACGTCCTCAGTTGAGGAACAACTGGATCTAAAATTCTCAGAGCTCTGTGATCCAAGAGAAAGGTGTGACAGAAAGGTCCACAAGCAATTGAGAATATATGCCCTGTATTTCTTTACAGCCCTTTTTGCCATTAAATATACCAAGTAATTAGTGCTTTGTTATAAAATACTATTGGGGCTGCCTGAATAGTCTTGCAGTTATTTAATAAATTACTCAGCAAAGGAGTGAATTTAGCCAGGCGTCCACGGGTGAGGAGACTCCTAATTAACTGATATCCAGGCAGGCATCAATTACCCTTCTCCTCCCAGACAAAAAGAATATCTCTGTTCCAAACACGTGTCCAGGAAGAATTAAGAGCACTGAAATGTACATCTCCTCCAGTAGGAAGCAATTTGGAATGGAGTAGCAGTCAACCCAAAAATCTCAAATTGTTTGAACTAAATACAAAGCAAGATAAAATAAAGAATCTGTGCTTTATGAAGGGAGTGAACTGGCTTCAGAAATAAGTTTCCAGCTGGGACCAGATTGCAAATGCCTTTATTCACTCTGCGGGAGTAGTTATTCACGCGAACAGTCCCTGTAAAGCCAGGCAAACAAACTCACGTGAGCATGTAGTCACGATGGTGAACATGAAGATTGCCATCTGACCTTCAAAACTGACAGAATTTTGTGGTGCTTTGACTGAAAACACTATATGGATATTTGGGGTCGGTTTTATTTTCCTCAGATATGATTTTGCTGTTATTTCATGTTAAATGTCTTAGGAGGAAATTAACTGATTTCATTTTCATTTCTGGAGAGTTTTTCATTCGACCACATTTGCTCAAATAAGTCAATTTACAGGTTGGTGTCTCAGCAACAGATTTCTAGCAAACAGGATGCTGTGATCTATCGGGCTTGCACTCATTTTGTTTTTTGGAACATTCAGCCATAAAGCAGACTTCCCGTGGCCACCTGGGGTTGCGGCTCTGCCAATGGGCACCCACCCACCTGCATGGAGCCCAGGAGCCATCCTAACAGGTAAGTTTGAGCACAAAGGCAACCAAGAGGCTACCCACACTGAGCAGGAATCCAGGATTCCTGGTGGAGTGTCCAAACAGCTCTGCATCCTCAGTTCAATGACCCATGAGAAAGGATGCATTTAGAATTGAGCAACGTAGAGCTGTTCTGATTACAAGAGTTTTGACTCATTTACATAAAGGCTGAAAAAGAAATGTAAGAAGTACAATTAGTGACCTAAGGGGAAAAATTCAAAAGCACAAATAAGATTTAAGTGCCAAGCTGCAATAAGCAGCTAGAGCTAATATCTGAAACCAGAATCCAAGCCTAGGACAAGAAGTGATCTGGCACCCAAAGCCCAGCAGCAATCAGGCTAAATACCAAAGGTCAAGAGCCTGAGTCAGAAAGCAAGGCACAAGCCAAAGGTTAGGACTGAAATAGGTCCTGGATGCAAGCCGAAGGTCACAAAATCAGCATTTTCAAATAGTCATACACCTCAGCTCCTGACTAGTCAGAGAACAAATTTAGATGCTCCCTTAAATAGCACCGATGTTAGCACCAGTGAGCATTCACGGGGGTGATCACAGCCATGATGACTGTGGACTGACAAGGACAGCCCAGCCAGCAGTCCTTAACAGCCCACCACCAAGGTCAGCTTGGGTCATTCCGACCCAGAGTAAGGCTGGTAACAGCTCCCCCCTCATTACACAGATGAGTGAAGCCCCTAATTGCCACACATACACTTGCAAAGTTTCCCATCGGAAAAATAAGTTATGGAGATTTGCAAAGTTCCTCTCTTCCATAAGCTTGCTAGAAGTGCAAAAAAAGGCAATTGCAGATGAAATATGAGAAAACCCTAGGCCCCAAAGAGACTGTAGAAGCCTCAGAAAGCTATGAACAAACAGAAGATCTTGCTACAGATCTACGTCTTAGTTGCCTTTTTCTTCTATTACTGTATTGCTGATTATAACAGAGGTGTCTATACAAGCTCTGCTGCTACTCTATTCCTTTGGCTACATACAAATAAGCAAGATGTTGTATTTTCATAATTTTACAGGGTAAACATTTTCTAGTATTAGATTATTTTTAATGAGACACAGGTAACAAAAGTATCAAAAATAATATTTTTATGTGTAAATTAAAATAATAAATTCATCTTGATGTCCATTATATGCCTCATTAGCATACCTCTGGAGAACACTTGATGGCTTTGGGAGCCTTTCAAATATTGCTTAGTTAATTGAAAACTACAATTAAGATATATCTTAAATAATAATCTCAGTGAAAAGTTTGTGAATAGCCCATATACCAGAATATGGTTTTGCAAACATTAATAATTCAATTCTGAGTAGAGATACAAATGAAAAATCAACTTAAATAAATGGACAATAGACAATTTTTTTTATCTTGCGCTCTGATCTTTTGTCAAGATTAGAAAGAACTAATGGGGACTGGAGTAAGTTTGATAAGTCTCTCTGTCTGCTCTGCTGACCTGACAGCAATAAAAATACATTTATACAATTACTCTTAACTATTATACTTTTTTTTTTCTTGAAGTGTTTGACAAAGTGCCCTTACACTGGCAGCCATACTCACCTGGTAAAGTCAGTGTTTCAGCTACAGGCTTTCACTTGCAGCAGGTTTTACATAGTAGGCCTCTCATTGTTTAAAAACAAACAAATATTAGTACCCTTCAAACCTCTCAGCAGCTGGCATAGTGCCACTAAGCCATGGAGAGCACTTTGCAGAAGTGTCACCATTAAACAAGCACCATGAAGTAGATTAGGACCGAAATAAGGCATATCTGGAGTTGAATAAATGTAAACCCCCTGATATTACACAGTAGTATTTGGGGGATTTTCTAAAGGAGCAAGAATAATAGATTATTGCTCCTTTAACTCAAGCATTCCCCACAGCTGTTTGTAAGCCAACGGCACTGCCGAGCTCTCGTGTCACAGAAGCTCATGAACCACACAGTGGCCCTGAAGTGCTAAATCTCAAAAGTTTACACAGCCTACTTGGCCAGCTCCCCATTACAGCTGGAATTTATGACTGAGCCCAAAAAAACCGAAGAAGAATAACCAAAATGAACTACAGTGGGAGGATCTCGCAAAAAATTTATGCCCGTGATATCACTGAGGTCAAACAGTCCCCTTCCCACACAAATATATTACAAAGACATGGGTGTCTTTGCCCGGTAACACCTTCCTTCAGCCTGAGCTCCCCTGCTGCTCCTGTGCGGACGCCCTTGCTGCTGAGAGCTAAAGTGAAGAGCAGGCGGAGCAGCCTGCCTAACCCCTTGGCTGGTCCCACGCTCCCCCTCCACGCACCACAGCTATGCCAATAGCTCTCCCTCCGTATCCAGCTTACCTCCCAGACATAGCCACTCATGAATTATTCAGGCAACGAGTCTGTCATGAAAATGGAGCTGATCAGAATTTTTCTCAATCCAAAAGAGGCAAAAATACTGCATGCCAGTTTTATCCCAGAGTGAAAATATTTCACAGAGGATGGATTTTGTTCTATTTTTTTGGTAACTGGTTTCGAATTATTTTCCATTAGGGTAAATAGTGGACTCTGGTCATTTCTGACCTCTAGCACAGTTCATCACCTCTGGAACTAAGTTCTCCTGGTTGGCAGGTCTGTTTTGTCATGGAAGTGTCAGGCCTCCTAAAAACGCCCCGTCTCTGTCTGACCAACACCAGGTGCACAGGTGCACAGAGGGATGGGGAAAGGCAAACACAGCAAGTCTCACCTACCCATCACCGCTTTCTGTGCCACAGAACGCGCTTACAGGTAGAGGAGGAGCGGGGCAGCTATGCAGGCACTGGGTTTAGATTTCCCAGGACTCCAGAGCTCAGCTGGATTGGCCAGCTCTGGAAGGCATCGCGCCAGAAGGAAAAAGAGAGAGATGTGGTTCTTCAGCTAGCTTTGCACATGTGCCTTGTTTACCCTGCAGCTCCCAAAGTCTGTTAAATTTAATTGTTTTTAAAATCACATAACTTATAGAGGCTTTAGAAGAGGTAATAATTTTGAAAATGAAAAACAGTCATCGTATTGACCATGAGAGTTTTGAAAGAACCTATTAGAGCCTGTCATGTAAACTGGTACTCAAGAGGTCTTTAAATAATTATTTATGATTATTACAATCTATTGGAGAGATGCTCATCAGCTCTTCAGTTCTTATCTGACAAAATGTATCACCCCTACGTAAGGTCTTTGGATTCATCGTTTCAGTACACTAATTCCACACGTAAAAGTAATTTTATCGTGAAATACCGCTGAGGAAAAGTTACCATATGAATGCAGTGGATGCTTTCAACACACAACACATCAGTTAGTTCTTTTTCCTTTGAAGACATGCCAAAGTAAGCAATCTAATTTATCTCTAAAGTTACATTCATTTTCAGAATGAAAATTCAGTAAATCTGTACACAGGATTTTGCAGAAAATATTTTACTAGTTAACTGCCATTCTGCTTTATGCACATAACAGCACACAACCCATTTGAAATTAATTAAAGAAGATGTTACTGCCTTTGTTTCACTACTATCAGATCACTTATTTTCTAACACCAGAGGGACATGAGGTCTGAAAATTAAAGGCTTCGATTGCACTTCCATCACAGCCCTAAAGGCATGCCTGAACTACAGCAGTTTCTTACACTAAGCTCTGCACTATTTGGTTGCAAATTTCCACAGCATTGCATGTTAAAGCCTTCCCCTTGAAACGCCCTTCCTGTACCATTCCTTGCACATCTTAACCACAGGGCTCCCCAGAGGATCTTCAGCAGACAGCTTTATGGCTCTCTTCTGAGAGACTACAGCAAAGGAATTCTCCATCAGCCAGAACTTAATTGGTGAAAAGAAGCCAAATAAGAGGTTAGGATCTCATCCAGTCTATTTACTTAGTCACGATGCAATTGAGCTTCGCTTTTTGCCACTATGGTGACTCCTTCCCACTTTTCTTAGCCTGCCTTCCCAACCCCCTGGAGGAAGGCCATCCCATCCCAGACTGGGTGGGTCTACCTCAGAGTTTCAGTTCAACACAGAAAGTCATTATGGATTCTTGACTGCAACTGTTAGGGGCAGAATTTAGCACACAACGCGCATTAAATCCATGTGGTTATGTCACTGAATACTCTCGGACATGATACAACCTGACAAAGCACGGAGCAAGAGATACACACGCTTGCATTGAGAATTAACTGGCGCTGTGCGTTAGGTCTCTGGCTACACAGGCATACTTTTTGGTTTGCAGCCCAGCCCCAGTAGATAGATGAGCACCTAGAGAGGGTGTTAGGTGGCAGCGAGGGGGCTGAAGAAGCCCACCCTGCCAGAGCACAGTGGCGCTCCTGAGCCTGCTCTTTGGTGCTGACTGCAGCGATAGGACCACAGCAGTCAGAGCAGCTGCTGCCCTCACCTTCAGACAAGGTCTCGAGATAGACCAGCAACCTACCAGCCCTTCCCTGGATGAGTGAAATATCGTCATAACGCCTACTGTTTATATTACTCTTCGAAAAACGTATTTCAATGAAATTTATAATGATGAGTAAATACATTGGACTCATTTTATGTCTGGGAAAATGAAGGTATAGGGAGCTGGAGTGGTTTTAGTGACGTACAAAATGAATGCAGGTTTACTGATTCCTGTTCCTCTGACACTGGACAACCTAAGAAGCATCAAAAGCAGCCAAGATCACCTGGCTGTTGACATTGTATTTGTTCCCAGTCATGTCTGAAAAGCTCTAGAAGCTATTTACTCTCAGAATTGTGTTGCATCTTCTTTGTTAGTACCGTATCACATCAAGAAAAGCCTATTGAAAAATACACATTTGGTCATAAAAAATTTATCTAACCTATTTTAAAAATGATTTCTCTGGTATGTGCATATTTTGCAAGAGGACCAGCTAAAAATATTAAAAAGGAATTCTGACTTGCTATTTCACAGCAAGGCTTCAGAGATGAAGAAGCATATAAACCCACATTTTAAAATTTATGTGACAGTTTGAATATTTAAAGGGCTAGATACATAGAGGCATCAAAAGTGGCTCAGGAACCTTAAAGGATACAGAAGGATGCTTACCAGAAAACAAAAATATAAGCACACACTAATGCCATAAAACTGATACAGTATATTTAAGGTAGATAACTCAATAATTAAAAATTGGCCAAGTTAAAAACTGACACAGTTCTACTAAAGCAGCTTTCTTAAGGCTCAAGGTACCTACTGCAATGCACAATTATTCCTGATGCATTTCTTAATTCCGTATAGAACAGAACCTTGCTAATGTGTCATTTTTTTGATCTGTGCAGCCTATAATCTGTACAAGAAGACTTAGACAGGCTACTCTGCCTTGTGATAGCAATTGCGTATTTTCTTCCAAATGTTATTATACCAATATACCAAACAGAAACTACATGTAAAATGAAATAAGCAATAGGGAGTCTCTGATGGTGCTTTGCTACTGCAATATTTTGTTCATTTGCTAATTTGCCACAATGGAGATTTGCGATAGAGTTCATTTTCAATAATGAAATCAGTACAGTTCTAATATATTCAGCAGCAGGCCTTGTACCTGCTGTTGGATAAAATATGACAAAACTGGCTAAAGATGTGTGTTCAAAGCCCTATATATTACATTAAGTATATAAATCAATAAAAGTCAGGCTGTACACCTATGTCTAATGTACTTACACAGGCTGTGATCACTGAAAGGCTTGTATTCAAAAATAAGTTGTATTGAAATTTTTGGACAAATATAGTCAGGAAGAACACATTACTGGATATTTATGCAAAATGCAGAGTCCTAGAAATAATTTTTGCTGTCTAGTTCTGATTTATGCCAATGATAAACTTCTCTCTTTACTCTGTTCAGTGACAGGTCGTAACTAAGGGTGAACATGATATAATTTCTGAGCCAAACCTTTATGCTCTAGTTAAAAAAAGTTAGTTTTACCTATCTAATTTCACTACCTACCTTTGTCAGAGAAGAGCTGTCATATTTTGGTGCAAATTCCAGCAATTTACATGTCTCAAGCTGGCAGGCAATGTCTTCCTAGAAAAAAGGGCCACCCTTCCACAATCCCCTGTGAAACGGCAAACCAGATTAGAAAGATAGAGGAGATTGGATTACCTGTCTGCACCAGATCATTGTTTCTAGGAGATAATCCATAAATGATTAATCCTTCTAATGTTCTTGAGCAATGTAAGGAGGGCTGCCTGTGACCTATTTCAACCTCTTGCACTGTTGTTGTGGGAACAGCTTTACTGTATAAATCGAACTGGGTATTTTCATTCTCTTCATATTATTGAAGGGTAAGTGCAATTTAATGCCTTTGCTTTGTTCCACATTTTTTAGCATCTCTTAGAAGGACCATAACTGTTGGTAATACTCATGTCCAAAATGGCAGTGAACACAGATGGCTAAATGGGGTTTTTTCTGTAATTTTCCTTGTACTTTATTAAATTACATTATTTTGGTAATTCACTGTTGTTTTTAATGCCTCCTGCTTCACATTTTCTAGATCATTTTGCCAGTTGTACAAGGAGGAAAAAAAAAAAAGTCATCCATTCCTGTTACAGAATCATGACTGCAAATATGACATGACAAAACGAGACCAAAGTAATTTATAGTTAAATCCAGATTTCAGTATTGCAACATCTGAAAAACTCAGATACTCCATAAAGTAGTTATGTATTAGCTCTATTTTAGGTACAGCACAGAAATAGGAAAAAATGCCATACCCACAGCTGGGTAAGTCAGCAGTCCCAGAACTATTTTCCTATACTTTGCCACTTCAACGTGATGACCCTACAAAACCAAAACCAGGAGTCACTTTACACACAAACCTATCCCATGCATTCTTATAGTTTAGATCACCACTGCTCTGTATCCATCTGGACTGTATCTGCAGAAGTCGTCACACATTCAAAAAAAAAGAAAAAACCCTGTTGACAAAAGCTGGGCCAGAAAGCATCACCTTCGGTGTGAAGAACTGGTCGTCTTATTTCATAATTCTGATTTAAACAGTTGACTTGGCAGAAGTGAAGGGGTACTGCTCTCCTGAGCAGTGGGAGAGAAATGACACAATAGCGAAATGGAATATTTACCTTAATTTAAAGGCTCTGCACAGAAGTAAGAACAAGTATGTAAAGATCATCCCTGACAGATATTGTGCCATCTGATTCTAAAAACCAATGGTGAAGGAGACACCATAACATCCTTCAGTAACTTTTTAGATTGCTTAACAATTCCTATTGATCAGGATTGTTAGGATCCAGCCTAATTATTTTTGCTGTACATTAACCTCATTTAATTTTGTCCTTTTGCCAGAAGTGTGGAGAAATGATTTCTGTAACAACCTTCAACCATCAGATCTGTAAACTGCCATGTTATTTTTTAATTTTCTCTTCCTTTTGACCTAGCAACATAATAATTTATTTTGTTTTCTCTTGCAAGGCATGCACTCTAATTCTTTTGCCATTCCTCTAGATTTTTCCCCAGAGTCTCCTCAGTTTTTCTACTATTCCTATTTAGTGTATCACTCAAGCAGGATGTTATGAATTGACAAATTTATCATGGAATTAATTACTAAAAATGCAAGGAAAGGATATTAGCTGTACATCTGGTGGTATTTTATCCTGATAACACTCAGCAAGTGTTTTAACAAGTTTAGTTTTGTAGCCAGGGGAAGAGAGATAAAAGGAAACTGATTTGGTCACCAACAGGTCTGCAGAGTATGCAAATTTTAAAGAAACTTAGGTAAAAAGGAAAAAAAATTACTGCCCTATAGCACTGTAACGTGTAACAAATATTTAGAAAAGTTTCCTCTAAAAGTGGAAGAAGACTTTTCACAGCTAAGAATAAATATCTGTCACCAGGAATATGCAATAAGGTACCCGTGGTGCAGCATTAGTGCAGAAAGAGCATACTGCAAAGTTGGAAGACCTACAAAAGGCTTGCGATTCACTCGGCACTCCTAAAGAGCAGAGTAATTGTCAGGCAAGGTAACTTCCCTTTATGTACATAAATATGGTATAAACTGCTGTTGCGTAGCATGCAAGGCCATTTCTGTGCTAACCCTCAAAAGGTGAAATTTTTACAAATCTTTTTTGCAAAGATATGGGTCATAATCTCCAACCATAGCAGTTTTCCGTTATCCTGTATCAGCTTGGAGAATCACCACAGGTAGAACTATTTGTACAGTGAGGCATAGTACAGAGGCTTAAGCATGAGGAACTGTCAGCCTCACCAACTGCACAGATCAAACATGCATTCACAAGTAGAGCAAAGAATACAACTGAAGTAAACGCTGTAACAAATAATAAGCAAAAAAAGTGCTCAAGTAATGCCTCCTGTGAAATAAAATGGCAGCCCTTGCAAAATTCTAGGATCCTCCTCCCCTTGTTATTTTAATCACTTTAAAAGAACAGAGAAATCTGTGTCATAAAAGAAGGCAGGCTTGCTCAGAGAATTAAAATGCAAAGTAAAAGTTAATTAAATTATTGCTTAAGGAAGTTATCATCAAGACAATTTGCCCTAGCTAGGACTAAGCCCAAATAAACAGTCTGTAGAATTGCAGCCATTATCACTGAAATTTAAGGTATAGGTAACAATGCAATTACTAATCAATAGCCCAGGAATTGCCTGCTATTACAATTCCAGGAAAAACACCTGTAAGCAAACCAATAAAAAGTGTGTCCTTTGCAAAATATCTCATGAAACCAGAAACTTCTGACAATTGCTTCAAGTGGAAAACAGCTAGGATAGAATATGAGCGCTATGAGTCACTCTCATTTGCTGGACTCCACTGGACCCTAATTCAGCTTTTAGTAATAACAGAAAATGCTCTGACTGGGAATGCTTACTGCACTCCTCCATCATCTGAACAGCAGTAATATATTCTTTCCTGATGATATTCAGCTAACAAGGGAAAACAAAGGGACTTCAGACCAAAGGCAGCTTTTTCTGTATTAAGCCTGAAAGGAATGACTGCAGCCCAAATAAGCTTTGGGAATATGTAAGTAATCTGCCATGTGAAAAGCGGGGGCCAGAAAAGCATTTGTGTAACATAACTGCAAACAGCAGAGCAGACATCAGTGGAGAGACCCAGCCATGCTGTCACAAGCAACTGAAGGCATAAAAGAGGATCTTCATTATTTCACCTACCTTAATATTAACATATATCAAGTAGGTAACAGTACTTAGGGGAATAAATCATCTTATCCTGTCCTATAAAAACTCAGCTGAATAACTGAAATATAGAACATAATGTTCTCTTCACTTGTTGAAACACAAACGGAATCTGTCCCACACACAGAGAAAACATCAAAAGGGCATTATGTACATCATCCCACTTCTGCCTGCTTCAGTGCAGGAATCAGGAACACAGAGTGATGGACGAACACTTGCCCAGCAGCAACTGCTGTGGAGCTTCCAGGGAGGACAAAGAGATTTGCAATATACAATAATTGCAGAACAGGCCTGAATGGATACAACTAACGTTTCAGTTCACACTGAGGTCGCAGCTTGAGTCAAAGTGTACTGCATACTTTGGTGTACTTCAAGGTTGAGGAAGCAGATGGCAGGCCTTATGACTCATTTCTGATATAAAATATTTTATTCCAAGGCAACAACAGTGCAGAGGGGCAGGGAGAATAAATTCACTAAAATGCAGAACTGGAATTAGCAGATGAAGGAGGAAAACAATCTATAGCCAGAAAGCACTGCTCCTCTTTTTTTATCAATGCTCCTCATGTTTCACTTTTAATTCAAGATGAAACCAAGCAGTTTTCACACTTGAGAAGATCTCACACAGCAGAAGGCTGTCCTTTGCCAATAAGTTTTTTACTCTGAAAGATACCTGAGTTTTACAGTAATCTTGCAGAAAGGAGCGGTTTGGTGCAGATGTTTAAGATGCCATTTAAAACCAGCTCTTGACAAGTTTTTGACATTATTCTTCTGTTTCATTTCAGCCCTTAGAATGTTGTCTCTTCATAAAAGACTGTTTTCAAACTTTAACTTCCTCATACTATCATTTCCTAATATAGTGTTACTGAACAAGACATGTTACATCAAACAAGTTTTTTACATCATAATGTGTCATTGCTTGCCCTTGATGGAAACAGTTTTATGTACTTTACTGACAGAACGACTGAAAACCCAAATTTTATGGATTAGATTGGGCCCTCCTGTGGTAAAACCATTAGAAGGGGATGGAAGATTTATGGAGCCCTAAGACATTCTGTATGATTTTTATTAAGTTTTTTTACTTGATGCTTAGGTCTTGGGATTCAGCAGTGAGTTACTGGGATGAAGTACACAGGATTTTTGTGTCCAGATTACATTTTTTCCTAAGAAATGCCTTTTTACTTTATATTAGAACTGTTTGACTTCAAAACAGGTAAATTAGTGTTCTCTCCAAAAAGCTTTACTTTTCTAATTAAAAAAATTATATTATACTGGAACTTGGTATTTCTACTGCTTGTCAGAAAAACTTTTTATGGAACCACACAACTGCTGGATCCTTGCTTATAGCTTCTACATGAAATGTCTGCCATGGTGGGAGAGGATTATACTGTAAAGCTGTATTAGAATCATAGGTATGTCCACCTGCAATGGAGAAGAACATGACCTGTGGTAATACAGAGCTTAGCAGAAATTCTTTACATTCTCAGAAAGGTCAGAAGCTTGCCACAGACACGGTGTTGTTTAGAAATTTACAATCCTGTTTCTGTCAGATTGCACAAAATGCTGTGAAGATAGGTGAATCTCAGTGATCTTATCCTGGAAGTCATTCATGCCTTGGTCCTAATAAATATTCTATACTTCCCTGTTCCTAAAATCCACTAATGACTAAAACAACCACAGAAACAAAGCTCAAGTGCAATGTGTGTTACCTCGTCTTGTTCCAGCAAATTTAAATATGTATACTGCATAGGACAGTTGATATGTTTACCATACCTGAGAAAAAATATTTAATTCTAAAACTCTTTAAAAATATTGAAAATCCCATATCCCACTGCAAACTGTGAAATATTCAGAGACCAGATAATGATGAACACGTGAACAAACAGCATCACCCCCCAAGTACTGGAAGATAATTCCTCCAGTCTGACCCAGCTCATCGCACTTTGTATGTCAGCCTGCAGTAAACTCCGAAGCCTTCATATTACTGATGTGAGTAATAATAATGACCTCTTAGCGTAAACAATACACAGATCTTTAGCTTAATCTGTTCCATTGAAAGGAAGAAGCGATTTCTCTTCATGACACGTCCAGATATGGAGAGACAACTCGGAAGAAGTCAGCTGAAAATCTCACGGCCGGTGCTCAGGGGGACCAAGTACGGGGAGTGGAGCTGGGTGGGGTGGCTGACAGCATCCCTTCCTCAGCAAAGGACTAGAAGGCCTTTACTTCACAGCACTGCGTGAGCTGAACCTGAGCGAGGTGGTGCCTGGCAGAAGCCTGCGATGGGTGCAGCCGGCTGAAACGGAGGGGAGGCCGAAGGGCGGGAGCCAGCTCT
>NW_009259719.1:5040102-5056329 GCF_000687185.1 Egretta garzetta
GTCGCCGCCCACTCGGGGGAACCGTGACCCAAGCGGCGCTGGGGCTCGAGGTTTCTTTTGCCGTTGTTGGGTCGACTTTTTTGTTTGTTTGGTTTTTTTAATTGTAATTCGTTGTTGTTGCTCGTGCGTGTTGGAACAGAGCCCTAACTCAGGAAGAGTGGGATTTGAGAAATGTTAGCGTTCGTCACGGCATTAAAACGCAGTTTTTGCTCGACCACCGGTTTTATCACAAAGCTATAAAAACGGAAATACGTGGAACTTCGCGTTGTCGTATGCAGCGCTGGAGCGCACGCAACTTTCTGTGCTTGCGGGTCGCAAGCGTGTGGTAAAGGTTGCTTTGAAAATTGAAGTATGAAGCTGTCCACAGTCCTATTGTTTTGCTGTTGGCTGTGCGGTCACTGCTGGCTTTTAAGCAACACCGTGGAAGGCAAGCTTTCCGGTGTTTGCAGGCTAATGGACCGTAGGCCATATTTAAAATAAGGACTTGTGAGAAAGGTGGTCGGTTTTGACCTGTCTGGCTCAGCATAGGGAGGTTGTAGAATACTGTATGTCACATCATCAGATTGATAGCATGAACAAAATTTTCTGGAAATGGGTTTAATTTCCTAATCTTACTAAGAAAAAATAAGTAGTTTCTGAAAATAAAAGATCATATTTTTAGTCCTATGATGTAAAGCTTCATGGAAAGATAAGGATATTGTAAATAGCTGTCATTAAAATGCTATACAAAAGCTACATAACTGTGTGAACAGGCTAATCCCTTAAATGCAATTGCTGTCTTTTGTAGGAGAAAACTGACATAGAAGGGACCTTATTTGTGTACAAAAGGTAAGGGGGTGGGGGGGTGGGGGAAGAGAGTTCTTAATTTTCCTTCCTTAAGAGAACAAACCTCAGGTGGCTTCACCTATAACTTTCATACTGGATTTACTGCATTCAGTAAACTTCTTTGTTTGGCTGGCGATGTCTGTATACTCATTTGAAAAGAATAAACTGCACATGGGTGAATAACTCTGTCAGAAGTGCCTAAAAGTACTGCTGAAAAATCATGAAACTTGATGAACACTGCGTATGTACCACACAGAAATCTAGTTTTTAGAGCTTATTTTGCTAATCCAATAGCGTTAGATAATGTATTGAGTTTGTTAAATGCTGAGTCTTCCTTTGTCTCCTAAAATCCATAAAAGTTGATTATGAAAACAATGCAGATGACAAATTAAATAATCTGTGCTAACTCACTGTCGGGACACAGCAGAAATTTTTGTAAATGGACAAAGTCATCTAAAAGCTGGATATCTATTAGTGTGTAGTTTTGGGGGCTACTTGATTTCCTCATCAAACCCATGAAAGAAATTTCCAATTATATGGGATGGCAGAAGGCGACAGGGGGGAAAACCAGGACATAAAACCAATCATGGATTTAAGTTTTTAAATTACAGACAAATCAAAAATCTTAACAATGGAGTATACCATTCTGTTGAATGTAAGAAATACAAACGATGTAGACTTAACATGTTGTGAAACAGACTGTCGTAGACTAGGTCATTACAATATTTTATCCTGGCACTGTGAAGGGATACTAGTAACCAGTTCCTGTCTGCTTTACTTCAGATCCACGCTTGGAAATACATAGTTGTAAGAAAGCCAACCAAACTAAAAACCAACAAACTAAGCAAAAGGTTTCTGCATGACCAGCTGATTATTTCAGAGAAGTTCTGTTAGGTGCATTAAAAGACTGACTCGTGATGTTAAGGATTGCTTGCCCCCTCCTTAGAAGGTCGTGACAGATTTTGCTGTTGATCATTCGGTAAAGGTGGCCACATTGTTACAGACACCTTAACATTTACTAGCTGATCATATCTGACTTTTACCCTGCCTTCATCATGCTGCTTTGTTGATTATATGACTGCTCACAGGCACAGTTGAGTGTGCTGACATGGCATTCATGTAGCAAGAGAAAACAGATCTAAAACTATCTTGAACTTCCAGTGCTTGCTTGCTTGATGTTTTCTTTTCCTACATGGTGTCTAGCAAAAATCTAGATAGTAAAAATTGCTCCATTAAGCAGTATAGTTCTGAATAAACTAATATCTACTTTGAGGTCACTGGGTTAAGTCTTTATTTTAAGAGTTTCCCTTTAGGAAGAAATTACTGCTTATGATTACCCTCTAAGTGTATTTCATGTTATTTAAGCTAACAGCTTTATTTATTGTCATAACTATTTACAGCAAGGTAAATGTTGCTATGGAAGTGGTTTGTTTTCCCTCCTCTAATAAAAGATTCTAAAATGCCTCAAAACTATCTTATGTGATGTACTGAATACACTTGCATTTTAATCCTGGACCTGCCCTACTTTTTTTCAATTGATCTTTATTTTTTGAGGCATATCTTTGATTCAGCAGTTTAGCAGTGTAGAACTGTAATGTAAATCCTACTTTGAGGTAAGTGTAGTTTTAAATTGAAATTAGTTGGCATGCCAAGAAATGGCATAGAAGAACTATGAGCTTCAGGACTGTTAAAACTTCACCTAATAAAGCAATGGAGATTTGAAGATTAATTCATAACTCTATTTCATAAAATTTATACATTGATCAAGGTATTAATCCTTGGTTTTGTTTTAATTCAAACAATAGGTCAGCTTCTCCTTATCATGGTTTTACGATAGTGAATCGACTGAACATGCACAACCTGGTTGAGCCAGTAAATAAAGATTTGGAATTTCAGCTCCATGAACCTTTTCTTCTTTACAGAAATGCTAGCTGTGAGTACTACTTTTTTAATCCATATAACCTTCTTGTTCTGTTTTATAATCTGGACCACTTCTGATTACTGTGATGTCTGTTTCAAGTATAATGTAATGGAGCAGGTTCCAATGAAATGTCTGATGATGTTTTCTGTTTGCAGTGCTAGATTTACTTAAATAGCTGTGCTGTTGTATTATGATGATCACCTGCTTTCAATAAGAAGAGGATATACTAAAGTTCAATATTGCTATATTCTTTTTAATTGATGATCTGATAGCTTTAATCTAAACATATACACAGTGCTATAGCATAATAAAAAACCCTATGAAATAATAGTGAAGATTGATAGATTTTGAAAGTTTTTAACACCAAGAACAGTTCTAAGGGCTTCATTTTTTGCAATCGAAAAATTAAATATTAATCAGTAGCTGCTTGAAGAAGTTGAGAAAATTGCTCAGCTCTAGGCTGAAGGAAGGTTTGGAAGGAAGAGGAGCTGTGGGGATGGTGGTAGGGGTAGGAGGCTGATGAGGTGGCAGTAGAGGAAAGAATTTCAATTGTGAGATTGATGACGTATGGGAAGCAGGAAGTTGCTTCATTTGTTTGTTGGAACTGCTGATGGTATCAGGAAGCAGGAGCTGCTGTGGAATTGCCATGGTTTATGCTAGTGGGAGTGACTAGGAGATCACTTAAA
Organism: Egretta garzetta; assembly: GCF_000687185.1. Classification (NCBI taxonomy): domain Eukaryota; kingdom Metazoa; phylum Chordata; class Aves; order Pelecaniformes; family Ardeidae; genus Egretta; species Egretta garzetta. Next base: position 5,043,535 of record NW_009259719.1, read on the forward strand.
GGAAGCAATCAGAGAAGGTAGGCTCTGTGTGAGTTCATTAGAAACCCCTAAAGTTAATTATATGCCTTTCTCTCATTGATAAAAGCTCTCCTTTTCCTATGGGACACTATTGTTTAAGATCTGTGGGAGGCTCATGGGAGTTAGGATAGAGATGACACAGAAAAGTATGAGGAAGGAAGAAATTCATACAAAGGTGAGCAAGGAAAATACTATGAACTGAGGAAATTATGGGAAATAATTGCATTCTGAAGTAACCAAGAGTGTCTGGTTTTTTTGTCTTATATCTTTCCCATTGTAATTTTACAAGACTTTGGTCAGAAACTATTCTTCATATAGTCACTCTGTCCTGTCTCCTGGAGGAGCATGGTAGCATGTCCAGAAACAGTCTACACTGATTGCAAATTGAAAATGTTCAGTGTAGTTGGTATATCATTAGTTATTTCCCGAGTGCCGCAACTAAGCAGCAGATCAGTTATTGTGTGCTCTGCTAGTGTTCACTTTGTTCAAATACAAGCATAAAAGCATAGAAAACAGCACCTAAGCTTTTTATTCCTTATGATTTCAGCACAGCTAACTCCCTTACATTTTGCATTTAGTTGTGTTTTGGATTGTCTTCCTTACATGCAGTTTCCCAAATTCTCTGACCTCTGTCTCCTGAATTTGGGGGAAAACCCCAAATTATATGATTTAAATGTTCAGTGTTAAAGCTGGTTGCCTATGTCTGCATAGTATTTGTGAAACTTTAAAAAAAAAACAATTAAAAGATTCCTTCAGGACTGATTTGGATTTGCAGACAAATTTCGACATGTGTATGTTTTATTTGTGTGGGTAGATTAGGGGATTCTTTTCCAAGTTCTTTTCATGTGGTGGGGTGTCCACTTCTACTCAGCTGCCTGCTGGCTTGAAAAACCTTTGCATTTTGGGGACTAATTCAAATAGGACTTTTAAGCCAGTGGTTAATGTAATGTGTATCTCCAAGGGCTCAATGTGGTGTCTCTCTAATGGCTTAATGTCAAGTTCTTCTGAGATCCTTTTATGACTGAAAGAGGACTGGCTGCTAGGTTGTGCAAGGAAAAAACTACGTCCTATACAGGCAACAGCCCTGTTTCTTGTGGAGTGGGGCTGCGCTTTTTTGTATCCTGCTCAAGGAAAGCTACTGCAATCATTAGAAACTCTTAAGAGTAAGTTCTCCTGCGAAGATTGCTGAATGATTGAACTGATGATTCTGTTTTCTTAGCTTACAGATAGGGAATGGTTCAGGCTACCTGATAAAAACCTAAAATCATGTTTATTAATACTGCTGTTCGGCAGAGACAAATGTATTTTGTGCCTGTATATCTAGGTTGTAATAGGATCAATGACAAATTGTGGCTTATGCTTCCAGAGGGCATGGTAGAAATAGTAGATGATGATCAAAGCAAAATTATGCCACCACATATTTGGGGAAGGTTCCATGTCAGCAATCTTTATAGCTGAATGTGATACTGCTGTTGTATAAACTTCATGTTTTCACTTTGTTCTGTGATTCTGTCTTGACTTAAGAAGGTAATAAGGGTAAAGTCTGTTATGTATACCAGATCAGACCTCTGGCATTTCTGTCTTAAATGGCATGAGAGCTGTTCTGAGTGTATCAAGTGACATACTCCAGTCTATGCAGAGCTGCTAACAAGGTATATGAGAAATTTTGCAAGCAGTATATAAACATTATTTTTTGCTTGGCTGGAGGCAGTAAGAATAATTTCCCTGTCATGCTGGATCATAATATTTTTGGTAGGCTTTACCATTCTTTTGTGGTTTGATTTGTTCAAATACTTATTTTTAATATACAATGGAATTTTTACTTTGCATATCTGAACTTACTTTTTGTTAAGCTGTAGACATGAGATCCTTTATCCAATTGCACAAAGGCTTTTTCATACTCTTAGAACAAGAGTAGGTATTGGCCATTTTATTCTCAATGGAAAAGGTGCCTGACTTACACAGGGTGGGAAATTAAGGAGTCTTTCATGGGCATTCTGGAAGGAGAATAGGCTAAGTGATACAGTACCTTTCTTATACCTACCTTTTAGTATGTTCACTGCATGAAATAGAAAACATTTGGATCAATTTGTTACTGTCATTCATTATTCTGGTCAGATGTAAGACGTGTAGAGGCTTTTTTCTTTCAGAAAATACTTTTTTAATGTTTCAGGTGTTAATGGGGTTATCTTTCCCAACTCCAGAATTTTTTTCTGAAAAATCATTCTATCTACTTAATACCATTCAAGCCCCAAAAGAATACTTAAACCCAAAATTTTGAGAAAGGCTACGTCTACTTTAAAAGTTGTGTATAATGCTGCCTGAAAACTTACACCATTTATTCATGAGGCATCAGATCCTAAAGTAAAAAGGACAGGGAGTGACTAACAAGCTGTGAGACATAATACCAGTTACAGCAGTAAATAAAAATATTGTACTTTTCATTGTTAGAATAACGAAAGCAAATATTTCCAAATGTGAACAAATCAAGAGATTACTAAAATGAAAAGAGATTGTTTGACTTAATATAACATTTTAAATTTAGAATTCCTCTTAAATAGAATTTTTTAGTTTATACTTCATATTTAATGTGCTTTTTATTATTGCTTAATCTGGAATACGTGTTGCCGGGTACGTTTGATCCTTGTCTAACTTTCCCTCTAGATGCATGCACATTCTTTAGAGTACTTGGAGTATTTGGTCATGAAGCACTGAATCCCACTGATGAATTTTTTTTTTAATGAACCTCAGCTTGTTTCCTCTTGTCTACATTTTGTAAAAAGTATGTTAAACTCTGTTTAAAAAAATGCATACAATTCTGCCAGTAACAGTAATAACAGTCCAATCTGAAAGTTTAGTACTTTCAACGTATAATGTGGCAATTTGGAGCTGGCTGTTGATAGTTTGCTTAATAATAAAGGAAAATAAGTCAAAGTTTTAAGCAATAGTCAACTTACCTCTTAAAGTCTGCAAGAAGTATTCTTCTAAGTCTTTCTCATTTATAACTTTCCCTCTATATTGGTGGTGTTGATCTTGATTAAAAGGCTTTTTAATCCAAGCTAGTTCACTTGGGAGGTCAGGCAGATTGATTTCCATGGTGCTGAAAAGACAGATGCTAAGCATAAAACTTGGGTATTAAAATAAATAGTCCTTGTGTGGTGAGGGGGGGTTGTTTTGGGGTGTTTTTTGTCTTGCTTCTTATTCCTGTCCAAGGGTAAGAGTTAGTAAAACAACAAAAAAAAATTTTTTTGGTGACATTTATATTTCTAAGTGGAAAGCTCTGTTATAAAATGCTGTCTTCTGGGCTTCTTGTATTATCATTAATTAAACAAACTTGTGTTCAGAACAGCAAAAGCAAAATGAGTTGCATTATTTCAAGTGGCTTTTAAAATTCTTTGAAAGAGCTCCAGACTGGTTTCAGAACAGGGCATCTTTACTGGTAAAGAAAGTCTCTCATTATCACCTTTGTTCCCGGCTGGCAGTGCATTAAGTATAACATATCTCTGCGATTGCTGAAGCTGAATGGCTTTCCAGCAAGCACATTAACCCAGTGGTTTAGTCTGAGATAAGAAAGGAGCCTGGTCTTGATACCTTTATAGCAGAAGCAGCAATGCAAGCTAGGGGGAGGGGAGCAACCATTGAAAGCTGTTAAGAAGTTCTAAAAATACTTTGTTTGACCTGAAAGATGGCACTCTAAATGGAAGGGGGTTTCCACTCTGGTTCAGTGTTACAAAGTAGTAATCCCTCTCATTCCACACTATCCTTGTCAGATGGCAGTTTGTTAAAGTGCTTGTGATCATGGATGCTATTTGCCACCTGCTGAATTACTCCAATGCAACTGCTCCTGGGACGGTGCTGTGAACTGTATTTGTGAAGTGGCCTTAGATACTCAAAACAATGAGAGAGGCATTTTTTTATTAATTCCAACAACTTATAAATCGATGTGGCAGGCTAATATTTAAATTGAGGAAAATATGAATAGTGAAGTAAACTGCCTAAGGCAAGAGGGTGATGGTGTCTGGAATCTCTGAAACTGGCAGTGCTGATGAGTCCCATGTACACTTCTGACGTAGCATTATCAGGCTACAGTTTCATGAGTGTTCTAGCAATTTTGCCTTAGTGTGCTGCCCCCAGCTTCTTGTTTCTGCCCCCTCCCTTGTGCTGGATGGCATGTTTGTGAAGCTGCTGCGCAAACAGTATCAAGGAACTGGTCCGGACTAAAATGTATCCAGCTGATGTAAGGGAGAGGGGTGAACTGGGGTAGAATGAGCTAACGGTAAAGTTGGGGGAACGAGTGGTGCCACTGCTGCTTTCTCCTTACTTAAAATGAAAACTGAAGTGAAACTACAGCTTTGGGGTGCAGCTTTGTTTTATGTTGCCAAAGAGTGAAGCCTCTGTCTCACTGTGGCACTTTGCTAACCCCACTCTTAATTCAGATCTGCAAACCGGGTAGCAGTGGAGCAGTAAGCTGACTGCCCCATGAAGCAATGGGAGCACAATGTAGAAGAGATCAAGACCTTCCTTTTGGTGTGATTGAACTGTTAGGCTTGAGCAGGGAGACCTCTATAATGCTTTTGTTTTCCCATAGCAATTTCAATCAAGTTTTAATGATTCATCCAGTCAAGTTTGGAGAGAAGTTGAGTGTTTAGATAAATATTTGTGGGTCTATGTTTCTAATAAAAATTACATAGGTCAGAGAAGAACGTAGATTAAGATAATTGATGACTTCTTTTAATTTTATGAAACATGATTTGTCTGTGATATGGGTTACTCATGACTTCATGTGTGGCAAAATATAGTGTGAATCCAACTGAAGGATACTGCTGCTGATGATTACAAACTGCTTCTATGTGATTACTAAAGATGCTGCCCAGCATTCAGTGTAGAAAAACTGGATGGAAAGCATTGAACTAGGTGGAAAAATGAGTCCTGCTTCTGTCAGATGAAACTCTTTAAAAGAACTGCAGTGGAAAGATATGGCATTAGACATATTAGCACTCAGCTAGTGTTTATGCTGGGTATAGTAAAAAGATCAGATTTGAAAAGGACTGTCAGTGCCAACTCTTTTTAATAAAAGGGTTTTCACAGCTAAAGTTGCATGCATGGAAGAAATATATCAAATATAGTAATGCAGTTGGGACACAGACATGCTTCTGGGGCAAGGGAGCTGAACTGATAGTAGAAATTGAGTCCTCTTTTGAAAAGAGGAAGGTAAACATTCCAGGCTGTTGGACCATATCTAAGTTAATACCTAAGTTTACTTGTTCATAATCTGCTTTACATCTTTGTAATACTGTTAATGTTTTGCAGTGACTCCCTATGATTGCTTGCCAGTAGTACAAAGTGGAAAAAAGTCTGATACTCTGTACACCAAACTAAGATTTGGATCTACTTCTGGTCTTGTGTAGGCCTGTTTCTGGCAGAATTGAGTGTGACTTTTATCATTTGTCCCGTTAAGATATCATTATAGGTTCCTTATCTTCATTTCTTCAGCAAGTATGCTTTTGAAGAAGCTTTCTTCTCCTGGCAGTTTGTCTGATAATGAAGTCAGGGAAGGGAAAGAGGTTTTCTTCAGTGTTAAAATATGCTACATGACTAAACTAGCAGCTCAAACTGGAAACATTTTCAGGTTTCTATGCAGTAGATAATCCAGTTGTATTAAACTGTAAATATTTCGTAAGCATTGACTACATGTATGAAACACTTGTTTTATTGGCTTATGTCTTCTGTAAGAAGAGAGTTCCTTAAATTATGTTGTACTGGTTTTTTTTGTTCATGACTTGAAAAGCTTTGTTGTCTATTACTTAAGCTGTAACTTCTAAAGAAACAAACACCGAAATGAATATAGCTGGTTATTTAATAAAAAAAGAAGCAAAGTAGAACTTCAGTTTGTCTTAAGATGTTGTTACAGAAATGAGGTATGGGCGTGACTTTTTGAGGGTTTTGGTCCCAACACGGTATGCCTAGGCTAACTGGAAGATCTAGAAAAAAAGTTTGGTAAACATTTGCCTTCTTTGCCATGGCTTGAAATAATTTTGAGTGGGCTTTAGTTGAGATTTTGTTGAGTGTTTTGAGGAGGAAAAAAAAAAAGTGGTGGGGGTGGGGAAGGATTTAACTTTGAAATAAAAATCTACATCTGGCTGGAAAAGGTTATATATTCTTAGAGGTTTTCTTTTAAACGTTCCTTCACTTTAAGTCATATTTTTATAATCAGTAATTTCAATTTCATAAAAACATTGGCACAAACTGCAGTATGAAGATGAGCTTTAAAAGGCTAAAAGTATCTTTTCAGAAAAAAAATGTAACGTATGTAAAGTGTCCAGTTGCCTTTGATGTACTTGCACACAATGCATTGACAGGCTTCATAGGTGAACCAAGCTTTAAAATAACCTTCTTAGTGGGTTGGATTAAATACAGTTCTGAAGAGAGTTCTGCAGACTTGTGTTTGCACAACTGTGGGGACAGTGAGGAGATGTGTGTGTGTGTGGGGGGGTAAAAATGGCTTCTCTGAAGTGGGATGGCTGATGAAGAAATACTACATGGCACTGCTGACAAAGTTTCTCCCTCTGATGGGAGTATCTTTCCGCTCAGTGATCAGGCTCTAACTAAGTGGAATTTTACTTATTCTGAAAGCCAGAATGGGGCTTAGTGTCTTGCTGAGCTGGAATCCTTTTGCCCTCACTGTTTTGTCCTTGGTACCTTCAAAGGGTAGGGTTCGCTATGAATCGAGTTTTAGGCTGCTACATGAATGTGATAGTATGATGGGAACTTTGGTACTGCTTCCTTCCTATACAATTACTTTTCTTGCAAAAAGAATTTGGGGAGGGAACCTTCCAGAGAGCCTCTGACTGAACCATCATACTGTAATTCCAACTTTAGTATTTTTGTTGTACTTCAAAAATGGACAAATTCATAAATGAGCATTTAAAAATATGGATAGTCTTTAGCCTCATTTAAATGATGAAGTCAGTAATTCAAAACAGAAGGCCACAACTGTAGTGAGAAGGTATCTGGTAGTTAAAACTTCATTTCCCTGCCACTTTTAATTACAAACAATATCAATATCTCCTGATTCTTTTATTTATTCTGCCTCAAGTTGTATTTGTGTTTGCACGTGTGTTATTTCTGATTACTTTGTAAATAGTACTCAGTCACACATAGAATACTTGAGTGTAAATTAATGGCAATTCTTATCTTGCAGATCTAATGGGCTGCTGGTACTTTGCTTTTTTCATATTGATTTTTTTTTTTTTAAACCTTTGTCTTACGCTTGCCTTTTTTTTTTCTTATTTTCAAGTGTCAATTTACAGTATCTGGTTTTACGACAAGAATGACTGTCATCGAATAGCAAAACTCATGGCTAAGTAAGTACTGTGATCTTACTATTCTGTAATTCTTTTATGCAATACAGAGAAAAAAATGAACCTATTAAACATGTTTGGTTTTTTTCTCACTCTCCTTAAATAGAAAAATACAATGTTCTTGCTGGTACTTTTTTTTTTTAGTAATCAAGATATTGGTTTTTTAAATACTAGAGCATTAAAATTTTCAGTTAAGTGGTAAAGAAATTAGTTGAAGTACTAGTTGGCATTCTCCAAAGAAAGCAAGTATGAACACTGTTTATTTTGTGTTGGGATGCTGGCAGAAGATCCTCTGATGCAGAAAGTATAATTAAATGAAGGCCGCTTTTGGTTTTGTTGGTTTTGTGGCTTGTTTGGTGGTGGGCTGCTTTTTGTTTGGGTTTTGGTGTTTGTGGGGTCTTTTTGGTTTTCTTGTTTTTGTTTTTGTTTTTGTTTTTTTTTAAGGCTTAATTTTATTCCTGACTAAAGCCAAAGAGATTGGAGATTAGTGGGAGAAGTAAGTGGAATCTTAAAGAATTAAAGTGACATTAGGAGAGTAAGAAAAACTATGAAATAATAGGAGCTTGTTGCTAATTTCTGGTTTGTTTGATTTTTTTTTTCTTAATTTTTTTCCCCCTTTGTAGATAAAGTAGGTTTATAAGGCTGCCACATCACTTGCTCTTATTTTGTAGTTCCTGGTGCTCCTAGAGGTGTCATGCAGCAGGAGAATTTCTGAAGTGATCTCGATTTTAAAAAAACCCTTAAAAGACTGTGTTTGCAATGACACGGTTTTGTTAGTTGGTTTCAGCTGCTATCACTGCAGCAGTGCGGTTAGCCGATCTGTACGGTACATGGCTGCCCTGCAACAGCCGAGGAGGGCTTCAGACTAGAGTACAGAAGTGTGAGTGAACAGCGGAGGTCAAAGAAGACTGGAACTGGTTGAGTTGGCAATGTGGCATAAAGTCTTTAAAGCATGTTGTGATTGGAGGATATTGCACCTTTATGCTCCTTCAGGTGAGGTGCCTTGCAGATTAAGCCAAGGCTTTTTAACTAATAGAAAAGGATGAGAAGTAACTTCAGTCTTCAGTGTTCTTATGAAAGGAAGGAACTTGAAGTGTGTGACAGGGTAGTTACACTAGCAAAAATATAAAATTGCAAAATGCAGATGCACTGTATAGGATGTCTTCTAATCCCTTGTTCTCTGCCTTGCTGTTTACCATCATGCTCTACTTTCCTGAACTTTCTTTTCTATTGCATGCCTTAATCAGCATGTCATGTCTTGCAAGTCAGGACATCTTGAAGACTGGCAAAACTTAATTATATGGAAACTAGTCATAGTGTAGACATTTTAAGCTGAACTCTATTCTCTCGTTCTGGGGTTGTTGCTTTGGGCTATTTTGGTTTTTTTCCCCACAGAAGCAATGTAAGACAACACAAATGATAGACTTTGATATCAAGCTGTTTTTCTAAATTCTTGTTGTTTTTTTCTCATCCTGATAACCCTATACGGTTCCCATTCTCCCCCCCCCCTTTTTTTTTTTGGGGGGGGGGGGGCACAACAGACAGGACATCACTTTAAAAAAATCTTCACTTAGACACCTATCCACTGTAATCAGGTAACAGGCCAGTCTAGCCATGGCTCAGCAGTCCATAAAGCATGCCTACCCTTTTTTCTGGATTCTGTAGTATTCTGGAAATAACTGTAACCCAGTAGGTTCATTTAAAGTCTGTCTGGGAATGATCTATGCTTTATTGTCATCACCTTTGTAAATTACTGTAGCCTGCCTTTTTTTTTTTTCTTGGGGTCCCTGATGCCTGTATTGCAGCTTTATTAACACAGAGAGGCAGAAGTGCCAAAGTTGGCGTTGCTTCGCCCATGTTTATGATGCAGATACTCATGCGTTCGTGTAACTGTAGCATCTTGGCACCCTAGAAAGTTTCTGAGACTACAAATTATTTTGGAAGATCAAAAAGATGAAATGTATTTTTAAACTGTTAGAATTTTTTATGGTAGGTGTTGGAAGGATTGTGGATTAAAAGTATCTTTGAAACTGACATGCATCAAGCAGGCTTTGGGGAGCGTGTATTGAGCTTTGCAACTTCAGACTCATGCACATCAAACTAGAGAAATCAAATGTGTGCATAAGAAAGATTTATTGATTGGATATTGACAGAATACAGACAGTTAAATTTTGCTGAGCTGGCTAGGACCTCACTTTAGTATGATTTTTAGTCTTTGCTGCCATTAACTTGGTAAAAAAAGCTATAAGTGATCTTTCATAGCCTAAGTACTGCTAGTAATAACTCTTTTGTTAGGAGTGCTTTTTCATAATGCTTTTCTTCAATATTAGATTATGGAATGTCTGAATACTTCTAGTTCTTTTTTTCCTTTAAAACTGTGTTTTGGTTTGGGGGTAACAAAAGTATTTGCAGAAGCCGTTTTTATACTGAGAAAGGTATTTAGTGTAAGTATATTTACCCTTATTTGTTGAAAAAGCACTGTAGAATTAAATCACACTTCATTTGGTACCACATGCCTCGTAGCTTCTGAGTATCTAAAGATTCATATTGGGGAAAATGAAATGAAGGCATTCTAGTTGCACATTACGGTAGCTGTACTTCTGAGGCTGTTACAAACTTGATGAGAAATGGATTGATACTATTTTGCTGACATCCATTTCCATAAGCATGCAGCTTTCTGTTCCCCAAAATGGGTAGAAGGCAGTCAGAAGAACAGTAAAAATGCTGATACTTCTGCATGCTTCTCTACAAGGAGGAGGCTGAAACTGCAGGAATTATTTCATCCTGGCTTGAAAGATGGATTTAAGAAAATTTAAAACATACTTTCTAATTTAAAATACAAAATAAAATTGCATCTTAGAGAAGGAAAGCTGCATTTCAGTGCATGGTAGCAGACACCATGAGGCTGAGCTCAGTATATTTTCAAATAAATATTTGTGTTGTCTTCCCAGAGTATTACTTTTGTTCCACAGTTTTTGTTTTTGTCTTGGGTGGAAATTTGGTGGGGGGTTTTGTTTCACTGATATGAAAGAGTACTGCCTTTATAGTACCTCAGAGCTTCAAAAACATAACCATAAAAGGTTCAAGGAGATTTGCATTCTCTTTCCTGCTGTTTGACTTGACCTTATTGTGCCAGACTCAGTTAACAAGATTGCAGGCCATCCATTTATATTTTGGTGGCTTATCTTTCAAAAGAAAAGTAAATTAGTGTTTGTGGGCTTTGTAATCACAGACTTCACTTGTCACATTCTCTCTCTCCCTGCTTCCCACCCTCCCTTCTGTGAGGTTGTGCCAGGTATATATTCAATGCTATAACTGCAGATATTCTTAAGCAGACTGTCACAGCAGCTACTCTGTCCCCAAAGGAATGTGTGCCTCTTCCACTATCTGATATAATGGAAAGAAACAGCAGGCCTTGCTTAAAAAAGATTTAATCCTGAATTGCATACAGAGCATGCTCGGTGCACAGATTTGCATTAGTTGACTTTTTTCCCCAGCAAAGGTATTTGATTTACAGAACTTCTGGGTTTTGTTTTGGTTTTGGTTTTGTTTTTTGTTTTTTGTTTTTTTTTTAAAGAATTCTAGAATTTTCTGAAAGGAAAAAAATTTATAGGAGTCATCAAACTGCTAATTTTAGAAGGAATTAATTTGGGTCAAGTTAAGTCAAGATGATTGTTTGTGAGGGATGAGCTTTCTAGAAGTAGGACAGAAACTAGGGTTTTTCAAATCTTTGTGAAACTACTGCATTCTGATATGTAAATTGGGGGTGTGTGTGTGTGTGTGTGTGTATTTTTAGTGTAAGTTATGGGCTTGTTTTGCTCTGTTTAAACAGTCAGACCCAAACTGGCTTCTGAGATGCAGGCAGCAAGCTAGAGATGAGAGAGTATCTCGGAGAGTTTTGGGAGTATGCTGCTTCACAGTTAGCCCATCAGCACCATCTGAAAGTAACCTGCACACAGAAGATGGAGGAAGAGCTATTAGAGATTTATCTACATGAGAAGATAACTTAATTGTTATGCTTAAAAAAAAAAAGTAACCTTTAAAAAGGTAACAAATAATTCATAATGGACAGTAGAAAAAGACTATGAAGTATTTTTCAGAAATCTTTGTGAGACATTTCTGTGAAATTGATGTACTTCTTGAAGATGTTTTGCTATGACACGCATTAGTACTATTTTAATGGGAAGATGTTTTGGTGAAACCTTCTCGACCAACTAGTTAAGAGCAGAAGAAGGGTTTCAAAACTGAGGCCTTTGCTTTACCTATCAGGCAGCACATGCATAACTTCAGCTGTCTAGAATTTTCCCTTAACTAAGTACTTACTTTTTCTGATACAATTATGCTGACACTTAAAATCTCAGCAGAGTATGCTGATTCTCTTACCTTGCCCTTTCTCATCCCTGGTTTTGGAGTTGAGTTTAGACAAGTCCTAAGTCAGGACTGTATGACCATGTGGGGTGCTAGAACAAAATGTTCTCTCGGGGTGTCACCATAGAAACATTTGCACAGTATTGAGCTGCTTCATCCAAATGAGCACATGCTGCAGTTCTTAGAAATTGTCAGACAGTGTGGAGATCAGCCTCCCTATTCTGAGTTACGTTTGCAGGTGAATGCTTGCTTACAAATGGAGAAAGCTATACTGATAATGAGAAGCTGGTTAAATAAGCAGCTTGTATGATTAAAAATTTTCAAAATAATTTTGAAAGCAGCACTAAGTTATTAAAAGCCAAATCTAACCCTTCTTCAAACAAACACAGCTAAACTCTAGTGAAGTAAAGGCTTGGTTGCTAGAAAACTGGTAAGAAACTTCTAAGATTTGGACCATTTTTTTTCTCAGAAATGGTGACATAGAGGTGCATATAAATATCTAATTACTCTACAGTCCATAAAATCTAGAGTTACTCCTGAATCCTAACTGACCCAAAGAAACTGGAGGCTGGAATGATTGACGCTTTCTGTGATTGTTATGATGGCACCTCTTAGCTTCCCCATCAGCCATCAGTTCCACAGCATGAGAGTCTCAAATGACGTGCCAGCTCCAGAGCTCTGCCCTGTTTACAGTGCTTGTTTTTTCTTAACATATTTGATTAATGCAGGCTTAAAAAAGAAGGGATTACAGGCTGGTGTGTGTTTATTTCAAGAGGATAAGCTTTAGTGCATTGCACAGCCATGTATATCTTGTGAACTGCATATGGATTAGGAGTAGGAATATACGCTGCCTTTACTTTTATTAATGAAATGTACCAGGTACACATCATCTTCTTGCATATCTTGACCATCTTTTAAACTGAAATTTTTTGATACTTGAGGCAGGTAGGGGTGGAGTAGAAGTGGTGAATGAACCATAGGCACCAAAGGCTGGAGGGAAAGAAGTGTTTGTAGACCTGGAGGTAATTGGAATGACTACAGGGCAGCT
>NW_009259719.1:5056344-5085242 GCF_000687185.1 Egretta garzetta
TCTTTCCGGAGCCTGAAGTGGGGGAGTGAGGGGTAACGCTCTAAGCCTCCTTGCAGACTGACTCCAGAGACAACTGATGTGAGCGAGTTCTTCTTTCCCAGTGTCTTTGTTTTGTTGTATAATGGTAGGCCTTATCCTAACTTAGAACTGTTTTGTAACTGATTTCATTGAATAATTGATTTGGTGAAATATGGAAAAAATGCATGTTAGAAAGTAAAGAGTAAAAAATTGGTTCTACTCAGTCTATGGTATAATATATGTGCTCTTTGTATAACATGTGCTTGAATGTCCACATATTTTATTGTAAAAATGTCTAAATATGACAGTGTTACAGAAGTAGTGTTTACTGTAGGTAAACTTTGTAAGAGACAGGCCCGTGCTGTCTGGATTAGAGATAAATCATGCAGACCATTTGACAGTTCGATTTGTATAAACCTTGTAGCAAATGAAAACTAGTGTAACTTTGGTCAACCATGTCTTAGATTTTTATACAGGTGGAATAAAATGTGTTAATATGCTGGGAGTACATTTTTCTTTACTGCTTTTTTGCAAGAAGTTAACTCCAGTTAAAATTTTAAAATCCTGTTTCTCCTTTCCTATTGTAGAGTGGTAGAACAAGAAGCTCAGAGATCACAGCAAGTTTCCCAGGACAGAAAAAGTCCCAGCAGAACCAATGGCTGGAATGAAAACAGGCCCATTGACATCCTGGAAATGCTTAGTAAAGCCAAGGATGAATACGAACGAGTAAGGAAATGTCTTTGTTTTTTTCTCCCCACTGCTTCTCAATGAACAGATAAAACCAGTACTTCTGAATAAGGGCCTTAGGACATCATATGGAGTCCACTGAAATAGCATGCCCTGTGATTTCTGAGAGAGATGCTAGAGGAAATTTCTGATATACTAAATTGTCTTGTGCAATATACTCTAACCCAAGATTGCAAAGTAGTGCACCTAACCCATAATTTAATGGGCCTGTATACTCTTATGTTTGAATTTCTACCTTCAGTGGGGGGGAAATAGAATTTTAAAAACAGATATCTGGAGATGCAGACACAACAAATTTTTTTTTTAAAATAGGTGCATGGGCTGCTTAGTCTCAGTACTTGTCTACTGTCTTGTTTTGTGAGATCACTGCCAAGGGAAATGTGAACAAATAGGTATATATGTAACGCTGTAGAAGAACATAGCACTGAACATGTCTGGCTTTGTGATTTTGAAGTTCCGTTATTGTACATATTCCTTACAGTAGCTGACACTTTGGTTTTTCAGTTTTTTCCTCTGTACTGCAGGAGGTCTGTTGTGATTCATGCCATAATCAAGAGCATTCACTGAGCTGCACACTAAAATACTTTGGCATCTTGAATAATGGAACAGAAGCCTAGAAACTTTGTGAACTATCCCATGTCTGTGATACAAGCACAGATGTACAATGACTGTGAGAGAAGGGGTAATGTGGGGGAAAATTCATATTTTAAAATAGTGTGGGATTTGTGTGTTGCATGAATTTGTAAGTTGCATTTCTGTAATTATTACCTTAGTGGGCAACTTTTTGCCTACTTTTTCACTGGTTTTCGTTTTTAAGAAAGCCTATCTGGAAACTAGTTTTTAACGCACCAGCTGTGTTTTGTTTAGAGTGGGCATTCTCTGCCATTGTTTCAGTAGCCTCCTTTTCAGACTGATGTCTTGTTCCCTCCCTCGAGTACACTTTTCTAGGGAACAGTCTCTGATTTCAGGGCAAGATAGGTTGAATAGGCATGATCCAGCTTGAAATGTAGCTTGATAGACCCATCTTGCAACAATTTCTACTGCTGTGAAGAAAACCTTGTTTCTGGCAATAGCAAATAAAATTGTACCCAACAGCGTCTGTCTCTTCATCTCAAAAGAAGTCTTGTGGTATTAGAGATTAGAGATTTAGTCATTCAGTATATTTGTAGACTCAATGAATCATATTTTTAATAGCTATAGACTAAGTATAACAATACCGTTCCCCTGTCCTTCTGTTCCCTGGTTTACTACTTCTGTCCTGTCTACTCTGTGTCTAGCCTTCCAATAAATTAATTGATTTCAGAAGGGTGAGTCTGGTATCTTTTGCCAGTGCTAAGTTCACAAATTTACATAAGAAGGAGATTATTAGTCCTCTTAGGAAATAATTACTTTATATAGTCCTAAGGACCAAATTAATACATGCAGGACAAATATAAGGGTAATATGTGGGAGATCCAAAAAAGAAAACAAAGATTCTGAATGTCCCCAGGTATAATAATACAAGAATGTAAAGTAATGTGTGAGTGTAACATTGCAGAGCTGTGGTATGGCTTTTGGTGTTGTACTGTTGGGAGAAGAGTTACCACATTAGTAGAGTGCTTTGATTCCTTTCAGAACTTGCTTGTGCAGTAGGTCACAGCAGAGTTCCATCAAGTACTTGGGATTTGAGTCTTTGTAGGTTTCTAGATTGTTACAGTACAATGTGGGATGAGCAGAAAAGAATGAGCACTTGGATTAAGCTTTGTATGAGCCACTTAACTTGTCACTTTCTGACACAGATTGAGGGCAGGTGAATGTGACAGACTGTACAATATATTTGACCTAGGCTAGATGCTCATTTCTGAAAATTAGTAATGCAGTTTTTGAACATTTTAAATACAGATTTAAAAAAAAAAAACCTTCTGATTCTCTGAGCATCCATGCTGTTTGGGGAGAAGGCATCTGTATGAAGGCCAGCATTGTGCAAGCAGCAGCTTTTGTGAGAGCACAGAAGGAAGCATCAAAACCTGAATGACTCTTCTTTCAACGTTGTATCAATTGAGATGGATCTGAAGAAATTGAAAGCTTTTTGTGAGGGAGGAAAAAAAAGGCAAAAAAAAAAAAAAAAAAACCCACACACCACAAGAACTCGCTGTTTTGGTAGTGCCCTCTTAGGGTGTGATGAAGCTTTTCTCCCTCTTTGTCCTTGCAGTACTGGATAATACACATTTCTAACAGATGGCTCTTAAAAATGATTCAGAAAGGATATTCCAGCTTCTCTCCTAATTTTCAGATTTTTTTCACGTGAAAGTACTGAAAAGCTTTTGCTAGAAATGAAGTTCCTAAGCATCATGGATGAAGCTCTGTAGACCAAAGTAAAATTCTAATAAACAGGCAATGGTATGCGTGTTTTGTGGTGGACAGTCAATGTCTGTGGTGCCTGTAATACAATAGGGAAATAAGCAGGGCATGGAGTACAGCAGAGCTACTATATAATTAAGGGGTTTGTGTCCTGATCTTGATTAGTTGTTGTCATTGTGTGTGTGTGCTTGTTTGTTGATGCCTTTAGAATACTAGCAAAACTAGAATAGTTATTTAATTTCCTTTTTGTGTGTGTGTATGTAAACTGAATCTGTTCAACATAATCCCATAGCCGTAGTTATGTAGAAGTTGCCAGATAAACAGAATCAAGCAATGTTGGTCACATTTCAAGCAAACTTCTTTGGATAATGTTCTGTTGACCACCTCAACTTTAGCAACAAACCTCTGGCACGTTAATTTTGGTATTTCTTGTAGCCAAGGTATGTCAGTGTTAACATGATTAAGTAACCGACTTGTTTTGAAGATAGCTTCTTGAGAGACCTTTCCTGTCTTTATTTTTTTTAAAATTATTTTATGGCACTCAGTAATTACGCATGAATTTGTATTTAGGAGCAGAAAGTACTTATCTGCCTGGTACATTCCAGATGGATCATACAGTAATCCTTGTGTGCGGCCCACATGAGATTGGCAGAGTGTCAGCATGAGAAGGGGGCAGAGAGAGAGTGAAAAAGAGATTTATGAAGGTCTGAGTGATTTAATCTAGGATTCCAAATCAGCTTAATCCTTCCAAGTACTCACTACATCAAGTCCATATGTGAAAATGAATGAATTCTGAGACTTTGTTGTTTTTTTTTTTTTAATGAAGTGAATTGATGCTTTTTATAGTGTGGTGTTTTGTGTGTGTGTTTCAGTATAAGCATGGAAGCATACTGCAGCTCATCCTCTAGTGAAAAGAAAACTATGCTTTGTCTGATTTTTTTTTTGTAACCACAAGGCATCCAGTATTTCCGGCAGAAAGAGTTTTGACCTCCAAGTTAGTGGCTAAAAGTCAGAAAGATGGGAGAAGTGGCTTCTCTCCTCTGTCCCTAAGTCACTATACATAGTCTTGGGTTTCTATTTATTGCTTTGAATTAGAAATTGAAAACAAAAGAATAATAAAGCTCAGACTGTTGTTTAACTTGTTGCTAAAAAGTTTAACCTGTATTTTGTTGCTGTGGGTAAGTGACCAGAGTAATCATCATGTGTTGTGTTAATGTTCAGCTATGTCATATGCATAAGGTATAGTTTACCCACTGAAAGCTAGACTGCTCAACAGTTTGTGTTTTTTCGCTGGTGATTTAAACTGTAACTTAGTTTCTATATTTGTTTATGTATATATACATTAAAGTCAACTCGATCTGTAAACATACTGTTACAATGCAATGCTCTTGTCTGGTTTTGCCTTGTTCACAGAAAACCAGATTAGCACCTTCTGAAAATATATGTACATGGTTAATTAAATCTGGTGGAAGTAAGTCTGTGAGAAGCTCCTTTCCCAGGCACTGAGAATGATTTCTGACAGGATTTTTTTTTTCTAAGCTGTTTCTAGTTTCAGTTCTTGATTTAATGATGTGTAGCAAACTTCCTCATTAGCAGCAAACATAGACAAAGGATGTGAAAAGCCTACTTTTTTTTTTTTTGTAATTTTCTTTCTTGGTGAAAAAAGTATGAAGCCAGTTGTCATATTTTTTTAATAATAATGAGTAAAAGCTTTGACTACACAACACATGGTGGATGTTTTGGAATGATCTTTATTTCCTAAAATTTGTGAATACCTCAGTGTCTTGCAAAAATCAGTACTCTGTACGTCATCTGTATTTCAGTCAGTGCCATGTACACGGGATTGTAGTAGTGGGTAAGTGTATTAGTGTTAATTTTTTTTTTATTATTTTTTCCCCCTCTCCCAGAATCAGATTAGTGATTTAAGTATTGTATCAAGTTCTGGAATGCAACAAAATGCAAATCCTCCAAAGCCAGAAAGCACAGAGCCTTCAGAACAAAAAACTTCATTACAAGTGCCAGAGCAGGTATGTTTCATCCAGTCCTAGGTAAGGTGCTACTTTGTTGTTGTTGTTGTTTGTTTAGTACTTTGTTTTGGTACCAAAATATTTTTTTTCTTAGAATGCCTGCAGTTGTCTGCTGTATGTTTTATTGCTTTAAATAAACCAATGGGTTTGAAGCCTTTTTGGATTCCAAATTCTGTCTTTTGACTGGCCATTTAAAAATATGAGGCTATGTCCACACTACTGTGAATATCCAAGTATGTTTAAATGGGCTAACTTGGTTTCTGGAAGAAGTCAGTCTGTGGTTACTTAAGGTTTGTCTATGCTGCCTTCAAAGCTACAGCTACAGTCCTGCTAACCTAAATCAACAGTGAATTGCTAACCAAGAAATGGAAAATGCTTCAGTCATAGCAGCACCAAATTCTCTTTGGTGTAAGTGAAAGCATATTTACCTATCTTCTCCCACTTTTCTGTAGCTTGCATTGAACCTCTGCTGGTATGACCATTTGGTAATGATACCAGTCTGCTTAGCTGATTCATTCATACTTGGATTGTGGAAAAAGGTGTGTGTGGTTTGCTTTGTGGTTTTTTTGTTTTCTTGGGGCTAGGTGGAAGAGCATTGTTTGGGGTTTTTTCTCCTTATGTTAAGAGCTTTTTGACAGTATATGCCTTCCTCTGCAGAAGGGAAATACTGGTAAAAAAAAAAAGTCAGTGCAGTTGGGGAGGGATGTTGCTCAAATTGTAGTAGTATGAATTTTAAGTGGTAGGTACAACATGTTGAATCAGCATGTATCCAAATATCTACAAATACTGAAGTTTGGTGTTACTACTGTAATTAAAGTTTAAACTACAGTAAAAATACTAGTGAAAATAACCTCAGCTTCATGTAGTCTTTGAACCATGGGAAACCTGTGCTTAGTGTTATCACTGGAGTGGCTGGAATAGGTAGCAATAGTTCAGTATTTGACTCCATTTTCTAGTAAGCGTTTCTGCACAAGGAAGCTGTAGCGTCATACAAGACTTTAGAGATAAATTTTAAAAAATTGCAATAACTAAATTCCCTGTAACACTGAAGTAACTTGGGCCTGCTTACAGTGCCACCCCGTGGGTGTGGAAAGGTCAGCAGTGGTGGTTCTTGGAAAATACCTCACTGAGTTAAGTTGCAAGGCCTGCCTTCTCTCTTTGCCATAGTTTACAGTTGTGTTTCTGATGCAATAAACCACCGAACCACCGTGTCTGCAAAATGAAATGCCCTATGAAAATGTGTGCAACCTTGCACTTGTAAACAAAACACACTGTAGTAGTGGTAGTACTAGTGTGTGTGTATGTGTGTGTGTATATATATATAATGCATATATAATAGTAAAGATATCACAGACTTGGGAATGAAAATGCTTTCTCTGTGATATTCTGAAGTTCAAGTTTTTTATTCTGGGCAGTTCAAAATGAAAACCAGTTGTATCATGAAATGCTTTTGTGCCAGTGTTCAGCAAAACTGAACTAGAACACCAAAATTAAACTTTATAGTGCCAGCTCTGGCTGCTAACTCATGTTTCAATACATCTGAAATGATTTCTGGAGAAACCCTTGGAACAGCACTCTGTTGCTATCAAGTAAAGTGCCTTTTTGTAGCCTCTGCTGATAAGGGTCTTCATAACACACTGAGTTGATGATATGCTCAAAATATACCCCAGCCAGAGTTGGGACAGGCAAAAGATGTGTTTTATACTTCAGGCTGGAAATTAATTTCATGTTTGAGACAGTATCCACAAAAGGGGCTAGTCTGACTTGAATCAGAGCATGCTAGAGATTTCTGTTTATTACTTGAACATCGTAATGTATTAATAAAGGAAAGCTAGTTAATTTGTCATACTGAAGTGAAAAGCTGAGTTTGATATAAGATAGAATAGTGATTTTTCTCTTAATGGAATCTTTACAGTTGAAGGACAGGTCTCCAGAACAGTAAGATCAATGGAGCAAAGTAAGAACAACTTTCTAGGAAGAATTCCTAACATAATTAACAAATTTTATAAACTATAGAATGTCTCAGCTGCAAAATGAAAGTGTGCCTGACTTTAAGCTAGCTAAAAATTAATAACAATGGCAGGAGAGATTAGTAACCTGGGCAGAAGTCAATACGATTTCAAGCTCAAGGGGTTTTTTTGTTAGGCTACTTGCATGCTACCTGTGCTGCCATACTTCCACTGTTGTTTTTTATGCTGGTAAAATTAGAGCGATGTCATGGTACAGTAGTTGTCATTGTAAAATAGCATCTTTGTTTAGACATACCATCAAAATACACTGGAATTGTGCTGCAGGCCATTCAGTCTTCTGAACAGAATGTTGTATTTTAGTCCAGCTGTTTTACATAACTTCTGGTCCTGTGCAACCTAAAAGAAAAAAAAAAACGAAAAAAAAAAAACCCAGGAAAATTTTGAGATTAAAGGTGTTAATAGCTTTTTCTCTTCTCTCTAGTGAAATGCATTTTTAAACATTTTCAGCAAAATGTTAAGAAGACTATATCCTTAAAATCAGATTATTCTAACAATGTCAGTGCTGTAGGCTAGCTGTATATTTCTGGGAGAGACTAAGGGACTAGTAGATGTAACTGTGTGTGTGTGCTTTTCAAGGATACATACATATATACACACATGTATGTTTAGGTTTATACAGATTCTTTTACCTGTTGTACCGCCGATTGCATTGTTAATGAGAAGTCTAGGCATGTATTGCTAGATCAGTTGTGTGCCTTCAGGTTTCTCTATTCCTTTCCCATCTTTTAGGCCATTTAATTCTTTTCAACTCTATAAATTCTGTGTGGGTTTTGTTCAACACGTATGTATGTTCTCCCCCTCCCTGCCCCAAAGTGCCTTGTGTAGTTAGGGCTGATCAATGATGGCAAGTACCATCTTAATGACAGAACCCATAGCCTTCCCCCTCCTTTACTACCAGCATGCAGTCTGTCTATAGAAGGCTGTAGAGAAAAAGCTTACATAGACAGCATGTTCCTTGTAAATTAAATTTATTTCAAAATTCCTGTAAATAGAGCACACTTGATATCCAAACTGTATTTTAAGTGCATTTGACCTAGTTGTCTTTCATAGTTTTCTTGAAATTGTAATAGACTGTGTGAGGTGCACAGTGGTATGTATATTTCTTAACTAAAAACTTCATTTTCCCTTCTTTCTAGCCATTTCAGTCAAGGCAGAAGCATCTGACTTTGGAGGAACTGTTTGGAACCTCCATACCAAAGGAACAGCCCGCCGCTCCGTATCCCAATCCAGAGAGAATGGAGAAGTTGCAGACTGACACTTCTGCCAGAGAGCAGCATGGTTTGCTCTTGCCTTTTTCCTTTGACCAGTCAACAGTAATGCAACAATCACTAGGGAAATCTGAAAGTCCAAGCATTAAAAGCAGTGCCAATCCTTTGAATCATTTGACACCTATGCTAATACCTCCAGCTTCAATTTCCCAGCCTGATACAAAAAATGTTTCAAGCTATTCAGTTCGTTTAAGCCCTATTCTTAATTCAGCCTCAACAATGGAAGCTGCCCCTGCTCAGATGCTTCCTGGCCTAAAACAAAACAACAGTATAATGCAAGTTATGCAGCAAGCTGCCAAGCAGATATCCCCACTAGTGAATCAGCCGCCATCTGAAGTGAACCACGCTCCACAAAATCTAATGGCTGGCCAAAGCCAGCTTATAGCACCCTTGACATCAACAAGTACAGGAACTGTCTCAAATACATCCCATACAAGTGTTGATCTTCTCCAGAAACTCAGGTTGACCCCACAGCATGACCAAATGCAACAGCAGTCTCTCACTAAGACTTCCTTAACACCAAACATCTCTGCCTCGGTTGGCCAACTTGCAACGCCAGAAAGCTTCAAAGAATCTCACAGTAAGCCATCAACCTTGAACAGCAAGATAATCTCTCCCCTTCAGGTATTCTGTGGGTTTTTATATCCATGAAGCTTTAGACTGATTTTTAGACTGTATTTTCCCTTGGAAAAATGTGCTGCTTAATATATTAGCCTTTTAAAAATAATTGAGGACTTCCACAGTGTGATACTGATTGAATTGCTAACTGAGAAATCCAATTCCATTAGTTTTAAATCATTAGCATCTGCTGTCAGTGACAGACCTGTCTGTAGAGGGGGAGATTTTTCAGGCCAGTGCTGTTAGGGGATGAGTAAGTCCTAAAGAATTCATCTGTACTTGTGTCAGAAAAATACTGCTAAGAACTGATGATCTGAGAAGGGACAGAAGGTTACAGACTCATCAGTGTTACAAGAGTTGATGCTGTGGAAGTCTAGCCTGTTACCTTCTTTGAAGATACAAAATTAACTATTTCCTGTTTCTGGTTATTTTGTTTTGGATGTTTTGTACTCCTTCAATTTTGACCCCCTTCTGCTGGGGATACGTGTGGGCTATGCTGAGATATTGTTAGTTATTTAGTAAAATGGATTGTAGACTAATTTATTTTGTCTAATTGACTGCCTTGGTTTGTTTTATCCTAGTATTGCTTACAAAGGACCTCTTAAACTTTTTATTTCTTGGAAGAGAATCTATTGTCTATGTCTTAATATAAGCCCAGGCAGTAAATTTGTTTTGAGTCTGTAAGGTTAATACATGTGGCTTTGTCTTATAAATTATTTTCTATCAATTAGTGTTGCTCTACTGTGTAATTGGCTACCTCAGTAGTAAAGACATTAATGAGTTTGGATTAATGGATTTCTTTTTTCTTTAAAGGGACTAACTTTCTATAGTGCCCACCTCTGAGGTTATCCAAAGACTTATCTTTGTTTTGTTGCATTATTATTTTATTTTATTTACATTCATGCAGACTAAACCAGTGTTTGAGTGTGTCTTCTTGCATCTTAGGTACAGTGAATAATGCAAGAATAAAAAACACCAAACAAAACTACTTACAGCTACATCTGCATGAATTTCCTAATGTTTATTATTATCCAGTGCTTGCCACTGGGTTTTAACAAGATCTTTGGTAGCCCTGTCTGGGCCAGCTCCTAATCTTTCAATGAGTATGGTGATGACTTACTCATAACACACTCCTAATCAAGACCTCAATTCTTCAGCCTGCAACTTGTCCTAAGCATTATTTTAGAATACCCTGTATTTTTCAAGTGTTGCTTTTCTGTCCTCAGAAGAGTTATTCCTTTCTTAATGTTTAAGAAATGTGTGTGTTCTCATTGTGCTGTCTTTGTGATTATCTTATTTCTAATCTACTACAGTTGTTGAAAATCTTCAAGAAGGCTGTGACTGCTAAGTGCCAGGATTATTTTACTAGCAATCACCCTTTTTGAGATGTTTGGGCTGATTGATTTTGCAGAGGGAGGAGAGGGCCAAATGCAGCATCTAATATTGAAGAACCATACATTCTGAGCAGTATTTTTCTTACATATGCTGGTATAGATTTGACTGAAGATTGTGACATCTTTGAACATTTAAAAAAGCTGGCTGCGTTTATCCATAACTTCCCTTGACTGTGCTTATTCAACATCTGCTTGATAACCTTGGAAATTAGCTCTTCATATGCCACTTACACCCTTTTTTTCCCCTCCACCATGTCCACTGTGTGTAGATATTTTCATTACACAAAATTCTCCATAGTCCAAATATACTCTTAAACTAGCAAAGGACTTCTTAACTCTTGTGTGATTAGACTTTAAGAATTTGGTCTTGTGCTTGTTAGCATTTCATAAAGCTAATTTTATTTTTGTCGTCAAGGACTATCAATTCCCTGAGTGTTTCTCATTGCAGTTCAAGTAAACTAAGTACTGTCTGCTGCAAAGGGCTTTTCCTGTTCCGTGTTGGCAAGAGGTATTCCAAATGGCTATAACAAGCCTTTTGAAGAATGCCACAGGAATTTACGAAAGTACCTTATCTACATGCCTTTTATTGTGTTTTCTAATATTTTATAAGACTTGAAATTTATTATATTATGGTCTTGAAATCTGACTAAAATATCTGGATGCTGTTTGTAAAGGTATAAAATACTTCTGAAATTCTAGCAGAAAACAGCATTTCATTTTTGTGGAGGTGATTAGATAAAACTCTAGAAAAAAAATACTGAATTTAACCTTCCCGGCAATTTACGAAACTGATTACAAGATCCTGAATTCTTCTTAACTTTGTAGCATTTGTTTTGTTCCCAGTTTCAGTGTTTTAATGTTTAGGTTTTAGGGTTTTTTTTAAACTGTAGTGGTCTTTCTTCAGAAGTGTTTTGTTGTGGCTTTACAGGTTTGCTATAATACTGAAAGCATAAAACAAGTTCAGATCTTTCCTCTTTTTCCAACTTCTCATTGATTATATTAGTTTTACAAAATGGATCAAATTAGATCTAAAATCTGTTGAAATTTGAATTTTTGTGCTTTCATCAAAACAGAGAACCACCACTGTTAATTGAGCTGTGGATGCTAACTTGTGAATTATGCTTTCTTTTTAACTTAGACTGTACAACAGAACAAGGAATCAGAAGTATTTCCACAGCCAAAGACTTTGTCTAAAGCAAGTCAAGTAAGTGAATAAGTACCTCTGATAATTGTTTGTTGGTTTTCATAAAAAAAAAAGGGGGGGGGGGGTGAGAGGGTAAAACTGTGGTAAGCAGTTGGTATGTCAAATAGTCAGTGACCATATTTGAAGTGCTGTTATGAAGCAGAAACAAGCTGTACTGAAGCAAGGGGGAGTTCCTGTAGACTGCTATGAGTGAGCACACTTTCGTTGTACAGTGCCTCTTATTGTTGGTGCTAATGCAGAAATGAGAATACATTTTTGGATCTGCAATCTTGCATTGAGTTTGCACCATTTGAACTGGTTTTTTATCTTGTAAGCCAGCAGTACTAATGTTACAATATTGCAGTATCATTAGCCTTAGCCCAACCATAAGCACCCCAGAGGCATAGAATGTGGTCCTTGCCTTACTGTCTCATTCAGTTTTCCTGAGACACCTTGTGTTTTATGAAAAAGATACCAAGCAAAAAAAAATAGTAGACGAAGAAAATAATAACAAGCACTTGTTACTGCAAAACTTTAATAGCAAGTTTTAGTGATCTAAGTGCAGATTTAACATTACTAGAACTGACTCTGAATAACAGTTCAAAATAACATCAATATAAAATTTCAGGTTGCAGTTAAAAAAACCCTGGTATTAGTCAATCTTCAAGAATTGTTTTTAATTACCTTCTTGTTATGTATTCTTTTCAGGATACCATCTGTAACTTAATTCTACTTTTCCTTTACCCACCCCCTCCTTTTTCAAATATGTTAAATTGCCTCACTCTTGTTTAACTTGCATTACACAAAAGCAGTTTTAGTAGTATGCCCAGATCTGATTGTGAAGGCAGTAAAAATGGTCCTGCTTGAAGTAAAATGCTGGTTTAGCTACTGGCCTGCCATAAGACAAGCTATACAGTCTGTTCATGACACAGTTGGTAAATAATTATCTAAAGAAAAGCATTTTACGTTGATTCTTGGAATTTTTTGAAACATGTACATGTTGTGTGGTAAACTGCATTTGTTGGTTTAAACATTTTGTCTTCAGCTGAAATCCCATGGTGTAAGTCTTCAGTTTTGACTATAACAAAATCAGTTTGCTAGTTCTACTGTTGTTGATGTTGTTACATACTCATTAACTTCAGATGGCTTTGTGGTTTTTTTTTTCTTCTGAAGACTTTTTTTTATCTGCTGATCTATCAAACATCTTTACGTATCAACATTCAGTCTTGCTTTCTTCTGAGTGAGATTGGCTTTTTTTTTTTTTTTTTTTTTTTTTTTTTTTTTTTTTTTCTTACCATGTTGGTCATTCTGGAAGCCTGAGCAAGATGTAGATTATCATACTGAATAATAATTGCAGTTATCAGGAGATGTCAGAGTTGCTCAAAGCTGATGTTTATTCATGTCCACTTCATGCAAATACAATATTCCTATACATTTGCAACTTAGGTTTAAAAGGAAAAGTGGTAAAGGCAGTGTGTGGATTTCTGTAATGAAATGGACACAGACCTGTGAAAGAATGAGGTGGGCAGATGGTCCTCAAAATATTCCCATCCTTCCCTCCCTCCCCCTAAGGGAAAATGTACTTAGAATGAGAATATTTCAGTGTACTCCAGTGTTTTAATAATAGTTCATCAGTCATTTTAAATATCTTTGAGATACTTCACTTCAAATTGTAAGTGTATTTGTTGGACACGATAGAGGCAGGGAGACAGGAAGCAGGACTAGCCTTTCTGTAAACTCCTAAGGAAAGTAATAAATTGCAAAACAACTACAGGCTCCTTCAATTACCTAGGTGAAAAGCTCATCTTTTATTCTATATGTTATGTTTCAAAAATTCTGGAAGGTCCCAACCACATGAGGAAGGAGTCTGCATAGAAGAATATCGAAGACTGTTACCTTCTTCAGCTTTTAAAATGAGAATTACTATTGATATTAATCTTTATAGGTAGATATTTCTTCATTAAGAGCAGCTATTCCGTAATATCAGACTGAATAATAGTGGCTACAACTTATTTTTGTTTTTATGCTCGTCTCTCCAGCTTTTATAACAGTATTCATTCTTGCTGGACACAATGCTTATTAATTTTCTGTTCTTTTACAGGTTGCGCCTCCGCAGTTTGTCACAGCCACAACTACAGTAACACCTTCAATCCTCTTGTCTCCTAGTGTTTTTCAACAATCAGCTACAAAAGCTACTGAAGTGGAGAATAAAGCCAATTCTTCTTCGCCTTTAACACTTGGAACAACAGAAATTCAGACTATACCTCCTACTGTTCTCAGTAGGTCTCAGCTTCAGGAAGCACTGATACATCTAATAAAGGTCCTGTCTTTACAGAGCTCAATTTCTGAGGGATGGGTTCCCAAATACAGTAGCCAGTACTGAGAAATTCTGTACCCCTATACTACTTTTGCCCTGAAATGTTAGAAAAGTTGTTCTTTTCTGTTGGAAGGGATAAGTTACTCCACACTGTACACATAGTATGTCACAGTGTGCTCCTTTTGGTTGCGAGATGGAGGACTTAGGACAGAGCTGTATATCGGATGTGTTCTTTCACATCCATATGATTTTGTGGACAAGTGAGGAAAAAGTTGCGCTAGTAGAAGTCCTGGTATGGGAGGGTTGGGTTTCTTGTCTTTGTAAGTGTGTTCCTGCTTTTCTAAGGAAAGCTTTTTCTCAGTTTCCTAGAGCTGTTCCTGATCTTTAACTGTAGTATGTATCTTTGAAATGGGAATTGGAAAGTCCTGCTATTTCTAGGGACTAAAAAGTTCAGCTGAATTAAATCTGTAGTGTTGGGAGTAGCCATGCAGTGAGATCATTTTGACCTCTAATATCATGATGGAGTTGCCACGAATGACAAACCATTCTTTAACTCAGGATTCTCTTGCCCCATCCACACTATGTTAAGTAGAGCTTACCCTCAGAATGCAAGTCTAAAAATAGCAAACAGTATATTCCCAGTGATGAAGTTATTAGGACCAAACAGGGCCATTACCAGATCACATCATCAGCTAGGTTGCCTGATTTATCTGTGGTGTCCCTTTTTGCATAAGGATTTTGTGTATTGGTGTATATGGGGTTTTTTTCCTCTTTAAAGACTTACACTAGCTTACTTGTAAGTCTTGCAACTACCAGAAGTCTTACTCTCATTAGAGACATAGCGCATTGATTCTCACCCAGTAGTCTAAACAATATCATTGTGGTGACTTTAGAGAGCTGACTGGAATATTTGTCTCTAATCTTCTCTTTAGAGAGAGATAGCTGAATGAAGACCAAAATAGACATACCCTGAAGCATGGGAGTACTTGCACAGCACTCCAAGCAGGACACCAAATTTGCTATGCAGATTTTGTAAAAAGAATATTGCATTTTCAAGCTAGAAGATTAGAAACCAGTTTTGTAAACTTGTCATTTGAAGGAATTAGACTGAGGAAATATCTCTAAATATTGTCCATAGATTAAACTAATTCACTTCCCAGTAATGCTTTGACATGAGAATTCTTGTGTAACACACTGCAATCCTTTTCAGGCTGGTCTGACAGACAGAAATAACATTATTTCTGACACTCATGTCGACTTTATTGGGGAGCCTGTATGCAGGATGGAATTCTCTGTGTCTAAGACTAAGTTTTGGACTCTGAAGGGAGGTAAATTATGTGGCCAAGGCTGACCTAGTGACCCCTGGTTGGTTTGTCTGAGCATCCAGTGTGCTTAGTGATCCCTTCAGCTGTCTTACCAGCTTCATGGTTCAAAGTCTCTACGTTGTCCAAAAAGCATTGCCTTTTGTACAAGTATGCCACTATTTCCCCTCTTGTTGTCCAAAAAGCCTTTTGTACAAGTATGCCACTATTTCCCCTCTCTTAACTCTCAGATAGCTAGCACTATAAGGAACCCTTATGCACAACTTAAATGGCGTTTAATTTAACTTTTTTTTGCATCTTTTACTAATGTTTCTAATGTGTGTTTTTTTTTCCTGCAGAATGATTCCCATTTTCTCAGCACTATTCATGAAGTCTACTTGCAAGTCCTAACCAAGAATACAGACAACATTAAGCTATAATCGAAGCTAAATCTACTTAAAATATATCCATTTTAGAAACAATTATGCCTCATCTATAAAACTAATATTTTTGTAAAAGAATATTTAGTTTTCAACTTCTTGAATTTGAACCTGTTAGGAAAGACTATTCCTTAGATACTTAAGAAAGTAATGTTCTCAGAAGCGATCTAGGTTTTCACTGTGATCATCACCAGCAAACCTTTGTTTTTATTGGGGAGGGGACTTGAGTTGCATTTGAGCTCTCATTAGCATTAAGTGAATGTGCAAATGTTTGCTCTGGCTTTCATTCCTAGCTGTATTCACTGTCCAAGTATTACAGACTCAATACTATTTAAACCAGCATATACATAGTACAGTACACTACACCACACCAGAACAAACTTCAGTTGTGGGAACCTAGTTCCAGTTTGAGGGACTGAGGAAAAGGAGAGCAAAATGCCTTGTGGTTAAGTTGGCAGAAGTGGGGAAGGAATGGATCTGGAAGCCAGGCCTTTGGAGCTAAATCTTTAACAAAGGGTTTAAAAATGTGATTTGCTCAATACGTTGACAGTCTCTAGCTAATGCACATATATTCACTTTTTAAATATTCCATTAATCATATTTGCTTCTGCGTCACTGACATTAAACAGGTATCCAAGTGAGTAAGGCCATTTTCTCTAAAAACACAAAATTTGAAATATGCAAAATCCTTGCTGATTATCTTTTTTTTTTTTTTTTTTAAGTTAAGGTTTTTTTTTTTGAAGTTCTCTTGTTTTAAATGTATAGTAAGGAGACCACCACTGGAAGACTCTTCCTATTCAGCAGTGTTTGATATAATTTAAATACTTTCTTTCCCTTCTAGCTTAAAGATGGACCATGTCATAGTTGGCTTTCATTCCTCAGTTGCATTGGAAGTGCAGTGTTGAAAACTATGCAGATGGGGAACAAATGCATGCCTTTATTCTGTTGCCCTCTCCCCAGATTGTTAGTGCACACTTCATAGTCTGTAGTTTATCTAATTAAAACGTTATTGCTTCTTATATGTGATTTAGTAATTCGCTGTTCACTAATATAAGAACTTAACTGGATACTTTCCCATTTGAAATCAGAAAATTTCTAATTATAGTTCCTTAAGCTGCTGTGTTGGTTTACCCATGGCTTGTATTTATTTCTGAAAGGCATGCAAAGGTAATTAATAAGACTTCAGGTCCCAACTTTCTCCAGCAACAGTAGTTTTAAAGGATACTTTTCCAGTAGAAAAGTTTTGGTTTATTGAGTAAAGAGATAATCTTTAGTGAGTTATGATGCACTGCTGCTTTCTTTTCCCTCAAGCACTATTGCAATATGAAAAAAAACTGTTTGGCTCCTCACAACGTATATGTATGTGTATATATCCTAAGGATTAGTTAATGTTGACATAGTCAAGGTGCATGGTCATTTCATTGGAAACTAGTAATTGAGCTTTAATTGTGATTTGTTCACAAATGGGTATGTTTTAGATACAACAAATATTTACATTTTTATGTACTTGATCTATTTTAGGTTTTTTCATAGCTTTTTAGTGGAAAATGTATTTTGTTTAGCACTATCTGCCTTCTGAAAAGTTGTTCTCAGCCTTTGAGTTTTCAGTGTTTCCAGTTAAAATATATAGTATTTTGTTAGAAAAATGTGCCAGATTCAGGGAAAGATGCTAATGTCATGCACATTCATCAAGAAAATATATTGGCTTTAATGGTAGCATTTTGAATTCAGCAATATAAACTCAGCCTTGTTAAGGAAGATAGGAGCTTCCTACATAAATTCTAGAGTTATAATACTCTGTGTATGCGCATAAACAATGAGACTCAAATTGGATCTAAGGTCTAAACTAATTTCTGTTGTTGGGTTTTTTTTAGAAAAGGTTTCACTAAAGGGACAAACCAATGAGCAGTTCCTCTGAACAAAAATGTATAGGCTAAACCAAATGCAGAGTTGCTTTTTATCTGGATTTAGCAAAGATGAAGTCCATAACTTCTCACTTCTTATGGACAGTTTCCAGTTTCTTCAAAGGAAGATTTGATAAAAGTTTCTAAGAATAGAAATACTAGAAGCTGGTTGTGTATGTTTGTACTGTTTGCCGAATACAGTCATATCCAAAGATCTATAGAAATTATAGGAAGGAGTTGTGGTTTTGAGTTCTTCGGTCATATACAGTTGACAAAAGTCATTCTGTTTAGAGTAGCAGTGCTGTTATGAGAGTTTGACTCTACTTTGACTATCCTTAACTTCTTTGCAGCTGTCCAGGAGCCCCCACAAGCAGTTGGCAGATCCTTACTTTACTTTGGTTTTGTAGTGTACTAGTAGAAATTGCATTACTGCTTTACCCACCCACCCCCTGCCCCAACTTTCAAAATGAAAGAGAAAACAGAGTTGAAATCATAGTTACTAGGCAGGCATTTTTACATCAAGCAAACCCATTCATCTTGAAC
The DNA here is from genome assembly GCF_000687185.1 of Egretta garzetta. Taxonomy (NCBI): domain Eukaryota; kingdom Metazoa; phylum Chordata; class Aves; order Pelecaniformes; family Ardeidae; genus Egretta; species Egretta garzetta. The sequence continues at coordinate 5,074,475 of NW_009259719.1, forward strand.
ACCTGTACATGTTTGTTCTAACCTCTCGATGTGTAGCCAGCAGACACTGGAACCAACCTAGGTGTCATCCAGTGCACCATAGGGATTTATGACAAGTGCCAGTGTAGTGGGTTTAACAGATAAATCTCTTTAATCAAAAGTTGCATTCTAAAACACAAGCTCAACTACAGTGTAAAATTTGAAATTTTTTTTTAAATGTGGACTCTGTTATTTAACAACTTTTTTTCCCTCTGTATTTTAACTTTTTGTATTAATCTAAAACTACCAGCTTGTTGAAGTGCCCAGTTTCTGTTATCCACATGTAGCAAGTTACCATGGGTCATCACAGGAAACTATTGTGACCATTTTCAAGTGATTTTTTTTTTTTTTTTTTAAAAAACTACTGGCTTAATGGGATTTTACCTATTAGTTCTGAGAATTAAAAGATTATTAGCTTAGACTATACTCCCCAAATTAATTGTATTATCTAAGCATGTCTTTTGTGGCTAGTGTTAAGTCACTTTAAAAAAAAAAAAAAAAACCAAACTCAAACCTAATCAAAGACAGTTTAAAAACCTACAGCTGCTGAACTGTTCAGGAAAATCAGAATTCTCAGTTTTGTAGTTACACTTTATCTGCTGTTATTTAACAATGCAAAGTTTATATGAAAGGTGCCTAACAGCTATTAACTTAGAAGCAGTGTGTTCTTCCAAATTAAACAAGATTTGCAGAATGATTGAGTAACGGTAAAAAAAAATTAAGTGATCCATCTTGATTTCATATAAAATGTTTAATTCTGTGTATGAATACTCAATATAATATTTAAACACTCGCTGCTGGATGCATCTCATTTTTGCTTGCATTTCTAGTTGCTTCATTTTGGTATATTTCTGAAACCCATTATGCCATGTGTAGTCACTGATGTAATTTCTGAAATATTTTTGAAAACAAACTTTAATTTGGGACTTCTTGTTTTTAAAAGTATTCTAAACAAGTCAGCCACCTTTTTGCCAGGTATTTGGGTTGCTTTGTACAGCATATCTTAATAGGAGGAATGTGTGCAATATATATCACCTCAGTTTTGTCTGGCAATGTTACGAAAATGTTAAGATGCAATATCTTCCTTTCACTTCAAGTTGGAAAATTTGCAGTATCTAATTTGGTGGTGTATTTATTTTGATCTATTCAGTGTATGGGCATATGGTTAGTTAGGTTTTTTTATGTACATTACGTGCTTTTAGTAATTTCTGTCATTTCTGTGGATGCACCAGTTGTACCCATTTGCATGTTCTTTCAATATGAAGACCATGGGGAAGGGGGGCTTCAGGAAAGATTTCTGGAAACCGGAATGAGAATAATTGTAAGTCAATAAATGTAGATACTGCATCATTAACGTTTTTGGTATGGTATGGATTTTATAGCACCTATATATGTTTGCAGTTATTAAGTTATTGCATAAATGTTTAAGAATGAGCATTTTTTTCATCCAAAATTTTGTATGTTTGCAAATATATTTTTGTAATAAAACTTCAAAACAAATGTTTCAGCACCTCCTAAAATCTTCCAATGTTGTCTTTTATTTCTAGAGCTCTAGTAGCCTGCTAGAAGGGTAAGTTCAGATTTTATTTGGGGTTAATATTTTCTGGAGAAGAAACTCAAACTCCTTACTTCATACTGGGGGCAAAACCAAATTGCATTTGTTCACTAAAGAAAATGCAGCATGCCTGCTTGAAGGACAGTTGAGAACAGCATCTGTCACTTGAAACAGCTTTTGGCTATCCTTTGTATTGCTGTAAGTAGGCTTGCATTTTGAATTTGATAAACAGACCGATTTCCTGTCATGTTAAGAAACGCAGCTGCAAGTTCACTTTCTTACAAGTACAGCTACAAGTGGTTTTAGTGCCTTTCCTTATCACTTTCTTTTTTATGGTTTCTCCTCTCATCTGTCTAGACATGGCATACGATACTCAGTCCAGTGTTGGTTTTTGATCAGAGACGCTGGAAATCGCGGTTGTCCTCTCATATCCAATTGGTATCGTGCAACTGATTGATCCAAATTTCACAAAGTAAAATAGGGTGGCTGATGAGGAGGAAAACCATAGCAGAAGTTCTGCTTGAATAAGATCTTGAAATTAAACAAAACCTTATGGCTTTAAATCCCTTAATGTTGGCTAGATGCTTATTCCCATTCTGACTACCCATAAGAGTTAGAGATTGCGAGGCATACCCAATGTCAGGAGAGGCCACTGAATAATGGTGTTTGCTCTAGTAGTTAATGTTGAACTGGCTCCTGTACTATATACAAAAGCAGATTCTTCTGTTAGAAGACTACCATACAAAACACGTACAGAAGTTACGGATTTACTATAAGATAATTGAGAGAAAGTGACAACAGCTAAGGCCTAGAATCTAACTTCAATTTCTGTGTTAGATGTGTTGCCTGTTTGGTCAATATCGAGGAAGTGGTTTTTTCATTGTTTATGCTATTAACCTTTTGTCTTCTCTGGATCCAGGTATTCCTGGTTGCTGTTATTCCTAAGAAGTGCTCCCCTTTGGTTTGGAATTAAGATAATACTTCTGACTTACTATGCGTAGCTGCAGCTAAACCAGGCACTGTACAAAAAATTTATGCAGACCAAAATCTTTGACCTTTCTCTCTTGCTAGTGTGAGCTCTACAGTCATGTTTTGTGAGAGTGCATGAGAACATAAAGTCAATCCCTACTACGATGGTGATGCAGCACTAGATGGAATCAAGGAGTAAGCGTTAGGCTTCCTAAAACTCATCCATTAAAATTCAGATTTTATTTGCAGGCTTGCAGAATGAAATAACACAGCTGGCTTTTTAAAGCTGTAGCTTGTGTTCATGGGCCAAATTAATTGAAGTCAGTGGACTCCATATGTTTGGTAAGGATTCAACTATATATTTTATTCTTCATTTGTGAATAGGATGCAGTCAAATCGCTAGATACATTCTTTACTATAGCTGCAGTAAATTTCCCTAAATTTAGTGACCAATCTGAAATTCAAAAGATTAGAAATTATAAAGTATGTTAAACAATTCTGAAAGCTATTTTCAGTGCCATCTTCACACACCTTCAAGTGTAAATCAGCTTTTTCCTCTCTTCCAGGTTTTGTGATTGAGGGACTTACTGGTGAACCGACCTACTAATTTAGGAGAGTTAAACTTCAGTCATAGACCTGTAACAGAAATATGGCCATTAACTTGTCATCCTTGTCAGTTATGCAACATTTTTTCACTTCCTCTTAGAATCTTTCTTCATATGAGACTCCTAATTAGGTTCAAAAAGCACTGGGAAAAGAGGGCAGTGAAGAGGTAATACTTTTATAAATTGCTGCATTTTTGAAAGAGCACATGCAATAAAATGAAAGGGAAGGGACCAGTGACTAGAAGATTGAATAGAGAAGTGAACAAGGGAAGGAATAGCAAAAGAGTGTTAGTAAATGTGAAAGGGAATATTGTAGAGATAAAAGTATGGCCTGTGAAGGTATTTCCTGAAGCTCAGAAGAATTTAAGTTACAGTTTGTTTCTGTACTGTTGTACGTCTTCAGGGTGTGTTCAAAACCAGCATGGTTAGGCATGATTTCCCTGCTCCAATTCTTGAGGTAGCAATACATAATTTGCCACGTCTGCTATGGGGTTTTTTAACCTCCAGTGATGAAGCAGCATAATGGAGTTGGCTTGGATTCATAGCAGTACCTAATTTTTATCTTTGCTTGATGGCATCACATTACGGTTTAAAATCTGCCACATAAAACAAGGCTGCTTGTACCTAGTTGACCTTTATCTTTCATTTTAATTAGACCTTTAAAAATATTTCTACCATAATCCAGTCTTTGAAATTCAGGAAGCTCCATTTTACAAAATCAACCTTCAGAAATATAACCACAAAAGAATAAGCTTTTATATGCTGGCTGAAATGAAAGCCCTTGCCCTTAGGCCTTACTTGAAAACATGCAGATATGTGATGTAAATGCACAAGTTGTGTTTCTTTTCTCCTATAAATAAATGAAGAAGCTTTAAGAGCATCTAGAGAACAAAGATCTCCCAGCCTGTCCTTGTGTATGCAAAACTCTGTGGTCTTAATGCAGAGAGCATATGGCTTGCACATCCTGCTTTACTACTTGTGGTTCGTAAGAGGGATGGGAAAGCTTAGCAGGTTATCCACCTGACTTTCTCATGTAGACTTGACATTTACGGATAATGCTAAGTGCCTTCTCGAGTTTACTTTTTAAGCATCAAGTAAATTAGCTTCTGTTCTCTGGGGACACCGTTCTCCCATGTAACAAAACTGCTGTAAAGCCAGCTTCTGCTATATTAAACTTACCACAATAATTGAGATACAAGGGTAAAATTAAAGCCTACAGGATTCAGATGTGTACAGAATCTGTTGTGGTTTACAGCAAGCCCTGTTCCTGGTGTAATCTTCAAGATGGAAGACACAGGGCACTCGTTATAAGGAGAGATCTCTGCTTTCCAAGGGTTGAATAGGAAAATCCTACCAGGACAGAAGCCCTTACAGAAAACCCAAAGGCTTGGTTGGAAACACATGCAGTACTTTCAATAATGGGTTGAAAATAAATATAAATCAGTATTCTGAAGATATGAGGATAGCTGTCTGAAGGAAACGGCTAAGATAGATGATCTATGTGAAAGTAATGTAGCTTGGACGCTACACAGTGACTGAGCCTGGGCCCATGATGTAGGTCTATCTGTAGCTTTATCTTCGATAAAAAAGACAGCCTGATCTTACTGCTGCACCTATCCCTGTTCCCATGCAGTATGTATCATTATTTCTTGCAATTTTTGATGGAATGTTGCACAGAAATTGGAGAATTTTTTAATTCTTTTTTTACCTTAAATTCATTAGCAGCTAAATAATGTTATTACTGAAGACTAGCTGAACAATCTGTTCAATGTATAACTGAAGTCACTGTGGTTTTGCACATGTGGAAGGATGCGCTCGTGATGCATAATGGTCTGCATAATTAGAGAATGCTTTGGCATAAATCCAACTCATCCATTCTTGAACAGTTCCCTTCTTGAAGGCAGCTGTTCTTTCCAAGGGCAAGAATAGTCAAAGCCTGCTGTGTTGCAGATGACAAGCTGAAGAAAATTCAGTTTCTTTCTTTCTTTCTGTACCCGTTACAGCACAAATAAATCCTGCTTTATTTGGTCGTTATACTTGTCTCTCCTACCTCCTTTCTAAATTTACACAACCTATGAGAGCATTGCTGTTTGAGAGATTATTCTCAGCATAAGTTATTGATGACAACTTTAGTCTTTCAATGTTAGTAAATTCAGTTATTTGGATACAAATATTCATTTAAACAGAGTCTAAAGTGACTAGTAACTTCCCAGCTTGTTTGAAGAGTAAGTGTTACAGAAATGTTTGGATTGTTAAAAATCAAATAGAGAAGGCAAATGTGATGAAGTGAGTGTGGAACGTTTATGTATTCGCTAGATCTTTCAAGCATAGATGCAGGCTACTCAAATTCCTACTACAATAGTATTTCATATTTATGTTAACAGACAATATGAAGAAATTGCAACAAGTGAAAATGCCATTTGTAAATTCACAAAAATTGTGTAAGTAATGTTAATATTAGCAATTAACTCCAAATACCCTCAAATATTATTGTATTAGCATTACAAACAAGTTTAAATATTGTAGTTTTGTTTCACTGCTAGCAGAAATACTTCCCTCAATATCACCAAACAGCAATTACCAAATCCAGTCACGGTGAATTCCTTTTAACAGTGTAAGATGTGCAATGATGTGGTTTTTCTCTGATAGGCCACATGTTAGAGATAAAGTCTCTTTTTATAAAACTTTTCTCAAATTATTTGTCCTATTTGGTTTAATCTGAACGTTTTCCAGGTGTCATAAAATTGCCATAATATTTTGGAAATTTTGCAAACTCTGGTTTGTTTTCCAGTCACTTTTTACTAAATGACATTTTATTTAGAGGCAATATAAAAATTAACTAGGATTTAAAAATTATTTTTATCCAGAATTTGGCTGCTGGTAGCTCAAAAATGTTCTGATAAGAAGTTTTCCATAAATATTTTTCCTTCTGCGGATTAATTTGTCAGCTGTATCTGAGGAGACGGTTATAGCTGACTTGAACTATTAACGTATTCTGCATGTATGTTTTGAGGTTTTTTTGTGTGTGTCTTGCTCTTAGGACTTGAAAGGTGAATAGATTTCCCTGTCTGGATATTTCTACATCAGGTGCTGCGTGAGAACCTTGCATTTTCCAGGTTGCTGGCTATAGCTGTTTGTAGCCTGTGTAGCAGAGACAACTGCTGTTCTATGGAAACTAAAGGATGTTTAAAGTGTTTTTCATGCTCCAGTGGGAACTGCAGAGCTGATAATTATTTCACAGCCTGCTGAATATTCTTTTCACAGGGTGCTTACTTGAGTGTGCACTTGTGCTTAACTAAAACCACTTGCTGTCACTGACAAAGTAACAGAATTTATTTTGAGTAAGATGTGACAGTATGGACTGAATCTTTGGAAAAGTTGCAGCATCATATTTGTTCTGAGAATATACTGCATTCCCATACACCAGAATTTCTTTTGAGAACAGTTTTTAAGGCAAAATTGGGCATGTAGCCTCATGGTAGCTAAATGGCCTGAATTTCAGCAGTGCTGAGTGCATGGCTCCTGCTCTGATAAACAGGGTTGCATGTACTTAAGTCAGCAATGCATTTTTGCAGTATCTCAGCAAATGACAGCCATAGCTCAGCTTCCATGCTTCTACTGCACGTAATGCCCTGACTGTGAAATGAGTGGAGGAGAGGGTGGAAAAATACAACTGTCCTGTGTATGTATTTAAGAAGCTGTCTAGTCTAGTAGTTAATACTGAAGCTAATTAGATGTGATGGTATATACTGAAGCAGGACTTTGTCTGTACATTTGCATCCTTGTTTTAATCATATTGTATGTGATTTCAGAGGCAAATGCCAAGAATGTTGAAGAAATGTTGACAGTTGTACACAATGTTTACCATGACTTTAGCTATTGCTTTACAGTCCATCACACTTGGTCAAAGTTGCAGAAGTAACATGCCACTTCAGTAGATCAAAGTGGAGGCACTGACACAAGGTGGAATTTCACCCTGTATATGCTTCAGCTGCTGTTTTAACAACACAATACCATAAAAAAGCCCTTGGTGATGCAGCATGAGGATTCAGGGAAAGGAGGGTGAGTTGCAGGCAGTAATCTCCCAATGACATTATCTAAGCTAAGTCTATCTTAAAGTCTTTCTACCATCCAGATAACAATGGACGAAATAAAGTAAGTTGTGAGCCATAGTAATACTGGTCTTATCCAGATCATCCCCCTCATTTTCTTACACGAGGGAAAAAAGAAAGCAGCATATGTCCAGCCCGAGAAGGCAGTTGGTAAGATTGCTATTGCTACAGTACAAGTGGGAGACAGTTTGTTAGGGAGCCATCCTTACAATCAAGATTCAAGAGTGCATCTTCACTGTAATCCCAGACTTGATCACAGGCCTTACTCTTCAGCCAAAGAATGAAATCAGGCTGGACCAATAAAGCCAAAATTGAGGCTACAATGTAGTCAGTGTATATTTAAAAGAATTCTGAGGGGGGGAAAAAAAAGGACGTTGACTAAGGAGCAGGGAGCGACTGAACTCTTGAGTTATCTCGCTTTGCCACTACCTATGATGTTACTGTTTTTCTCTGCATACAACCTGGCAATGCTTATATCTTAATCACTCTGTATATACAGAAAACATGGAGTAAATTGATCTATTGGAAGCAAAACCATAATGTAGAATTTACTTGATTGTTCTCATGATACCTGTTGCCATTATGATATTCTTCTACCATGTTTACAGATACTACTAGCCATCCAGAAAGATGAAGTGCCCATATTGCTGAAATAAGCTTTTTGTTTCCTGATGCAAATGTGTTCTGGAAGTTTTTGGAAACTTACTGTCTGCAGCTGGAATTGGAAAGGTGTGCAGCCATGTTTTCTTAATGTATCTTCACTCTGGCATCATAGCCATTATTTCAGTTATGCTTGGCCTCATTTGAAGAATTTACTTTATGCACCTCTTCTAAACCACAGATTAGGGTAGACCAAGTTATCCAGCCTAATCTCACTCAACAGATGCGAAGTTACCCATGTCACTGAGATTATGCTTGAGCCAGATGTCAACATCTGTTTAAAGAACAGTGTTTAAACAGTAGAAAAATTGCCATTCACTTCCCTAACATGGCCAGTATTTTAACAACTGCTCTTAATCAGTAAGCAGAGCTCAAGCTAATAAATGCTGCTGTGCTAGTAGCATGGTTCTGTGGCTTCATGAGCATCAGCAGGTAGAAGATTCCAGTATAGCAGGTCTATAGAGCACATGAGACAGTACTGAAGACTCAACATCCACACTATGTGTTTTTGAATTCTGCTCCAGACTAGCTCTTGTCTGTCCTGTTGGACTGAATACTCATTAATGGCTGGGGCATATTAGCTGCTTTCTCAGACTGAATCTTCTGTTTCATCTTTATTTGAGAGGCATCCAGGTCATGAGCTCTGAGACTGCTCTGCAGGGCAAGCCAAAGCACAGTAAGCAGGGATGATCAGGAGATTTGATCCAGGATGGTACTTCTGGCTCAAGCTACTTTAGACTTGCGTTCTGACCATGTGGCTGCAGACAGAACTAAGTGTGTGGTGTTGCACTGAGAAAGGCTAAGAGGTAGTGGAAAGGATGCAAGGAAGGACAAAGGAGAAGATGGACAGTTGTGTACCTTGCACTGAGAGGTTGGTAACCCTCACTCTATAAGACTGATTTTTAGGCCCATTTGAGGCTATGGCACAGCCAGATCCCTAGCAAGATATTTGCTGGTATATAGCTTATATAAGCTTCAGTTAAGGATCTTTTATGGGGTCTTAAGGTTTGAATTTACTGTTTCTTCTCCAATAGTAAGCGTAGGTTTTCCAGTCGAAAATGTGAAAAGGAGGAGCCCTAACTCAGTAATTCTCTTGTAGATGCTACTTGTAACTCTTTGAGACCTTTCATAGCTCCAGGACGACAAAAGAAGTCCATGTATTGCTGAACCAAAGTGGATTTCAACAGGAATATTGTGGGGAAACTGCTACTAAGAATGGCTGTTGCCTCCACCATGTCTGGCAGTCTTTTTCTAGGTTTCCTCAACTAGGATTTCTTTGCTATGATTTCCTACACAACTAGCTAATTTCTAGCTATCAAGTATTACTTAATTTCCAAGTTACCATTTAGACACAGCATGTTACAGGGTATACAATGTGTCTTTTTGTACCTTGAGACAGTAGCAGGTCTGCACAATGACCCCTGAAGTGCATTAACAGCTTCAGTTCTTGGTGCTCTGCTCTAAGGGGGCATTGCTCTGCCATCGGAAGCTCTTGGCATTACAAACCATGTTCCATAATTTAAACCAAGGTTTACGTGGTTCTCATCAGGCTCTTCCATATCCCAATTTTATTGTCCATATCACTGCAAAGTGCATTACTGAAGTTAAAAATTTGGGTAACTGGTTCCATAAAAAGGAAATAAAGTAGTTGACCTACCTAATTATTTTTGAAGTAGAATATAGATTGGGGCATAGCAAATGGCAGTGGCAGTGACTAACCTTTGTATAGTGTTCTCTAAAATGAACTCTGCACTTTGCTACTGTCAAGTGTGGTTGTTTGGCTCTGTTTTTTCCTTCTTCCTGGCATATAGCCTATTTCCAGTCTAGTTTTTCTTCTGAGGTTTTTTGTTAAAATGACTTTTCAAAAGACAGCTGATGGAGCAGTTTAAGAAAACAGTTAAGCTAAGGGAATGGTGTCTGCTTTTATGTCTTCCAATAAACTGGTTAGTTTATGGAAGAAAGTTTTATCTTACCTAGCTAAAATTTTCAAATGTTACTTTTTAGCTGCAATTTGCCAAGTGACTATGGATGGATACTCACACAGGTAGCCTCCTTTGTTTCTGAAACCCAAGGTCTTCAGAGTCTTGAAGACAAAGTTGTGGGTTTTTTAATGTAAATGGTACACATCACTAGTGTCTTCTGAAATTGCATGATAGCACTAGCTCACTAGATGTAGCAGTTCACATTTAAAACAGATTTTTAAATGTATTAGTGTTTTAAAACATATAATACAGCTTCCAGGACAAACTGCCAGTGGACAGGACAGGGAAATACATGGAGAGTGCAGTGCAGGAATATCAGGTTTCATGAGCAAGATGTGAAGGGTCTTTTGGTTGGGGTGTTGGGGTTTTTTTTGGCTATTCAAACTTTTTTTTTTAAAGTGCTGCTTGAGCTTTCTAGAACAAATATTTAGGAACTTTTTTTTTTCTCAGATTGTGACTCCTAGTGCTGCTTGAGCTTTCTAGAACAAATATTTAGAGCTACAGACTTAACTAGGCAGGTTAATGTCATAGTGCTCAGAAGTGCTTGGGAAAATGTATTTCCTGACTGACAGCTGCTGAAGTCTATCTTTTTCTGCAAGAGCCTCTGTATTTGTCAAATTTTTAAACTTATAGAAATATGAATTACACAGGGTCATTTTGTTACTGTTTCTCCTGACTGTGTAGAGAAACAGTGGATGCAGTGACGTTCTTTCACAAACAGGAACAGGCTTGAGGTGGAAACAGTTTTATCCAACAGCGTTTGAACGGTGGAGAAACGCTGACTTGGCGCCCTTTCCCCTCAGTCCGGCGGGTTGCAGCCCCCCGCCCTCAGGGCCGCCCCCACTTACCGCGCAGGGCTGTGAGGGG
>NW_009259719.1:5086189-5117506 GCF_000687185.1 Egretta garzetta
TCGGTCGCCGGGGCCGGGGGGTGTTGTGCCTGCGGAGCGAGGACGGGAATGCTAAACTGATGCAGGACTGAAAACCAAAGAATTTGTGCCTGAGGCGCAAGCGGTTTCTTTTTCATTTCGTGCCCGTCAGTTGGAACTAATTCTGCATAGAATTTCAAGTGAGCCCAAGTGGGATTATCTGTGAAATGCCCGCGGTCTCAAATGGGCAGTTTATTCAGGCCTCTGGACAGGATTTAGTGTGGGCTCTGATGTGTGCAGATTCCAGGGTTATCCTTCCTTTGATCACGCTTTACCTATGGAAAAAAATCTCTGCAAACAGTCTGGTTTTACTCATGTAAAATTAAAGCCATTTTTTTCAGCTTGAATAATACATTTGAGTCCTTCCATATAGAGTGCTGGCTTTTTTCTTTTTTTCTTTTTTAATATCCCATTTTGTTGCAATTTCCTCCTTTGGATGTCTTTGAAACTGGCTGTAGTGTTTAAAAAAAAAAAAGAAAAAAATTTGAGGGAATCCTTTTGATGCTGAGGTTTGCGTGGAGGAAGGTGGTGTGTAAAATATTTTAAAGCTGCTTCTTTGAATTGCTTTATTGCTTTCCATCCTGTGTCTGGCATGGGCTACCCTCACATGGCTCTTTCTCAAAGCATACAGAAACTGAACTTTACTCGTTCCTTTTTGCATACAGCAAATGAAAATGCTGCTTTGGTTCTTCCTGTAAAATGGAGTGTTGGGACATGGGGAACCTCTCAGCTAGCTACAGGAGTGGGTTTTTACAAAGCCGTAGCTTGTTTGGTCCAGTCCAGAGAGAGAAATACAGGATATCCAACAATTGCTCTTTTAATTCCTGATTTGTTTCAAAGCTACAACGTACAGGCAGCGTTACACAAGCCTGTGTGAAACTGTACGTAAGAAAAATTGTGTTACATCTACTTAGTGGAGCTTGGGCTTCAGTCTTGAGCTTCTAGTGTGTATTTTAAGCAGGCCACAGAGGTATGGTATCAGTTGTCTTATCTACAGATAAACTTATTTCTCTGTTTTGTCTGATGTATTATTAAAGAATAAGGATCTTTGCTTCTCTTCCGCAGTCCATGAAATTCAATAGTAAAACCATTCTCCTCATACTGATGAGGAAGCAGTAAAAGTAGTTTTACTCAAGCTTTTTATTCCTGGTTCATGTACGGTACAATGCTGAGTATTTTTTGCACAAAGGCATTTCATTAATCACTCCAGCTTATTCTAGCACCAGAGTTGTGTAGAGTCTGAAATCATTACACAACCTGATAACGAGCAGATTATGAAAGATGGGCTCTGGAGGGAGGATTCTGTTGACAAGTCATATATTTTCTTAATTAGTAAGATTTGGTTACCAGGATGATGGTGTACTAACGTGCCTAAAAGAAAAAGGCATTCAGCGTCTGTTGTGGTGTTAGGCAAGTCACGTACATTTCTAAAACAGCCGTATGTTATGAATGTGTTTTCCAAAACCTGAACGAGACAGTAAGCTTTGCTTAAATTGCTGCTATACACTAAGAATGTAAAAAAGTGTTTGAGTTTGACTGCAAGCTAAATTTAAATAGAAGCTTACAGTTAATAAAAAAAAAAAAAATTGTTATGCTTGCACTGACTCTGTTAAGGAAGTTTGTGTTTGTTAAAGGTGTAGTTTGTAAAACTGAAGGAAATACTTGCAGTAAAAGCACTTCAAACAAAACAGGACCTGCCTGCTTCTTTCAAGGAAGTAATTTCTGTAAACTGTGACATAAATTGCAACACAAGTGGTTCCGTGGTAGATCTGACACACCAGTTCTTGAAGTCTTCACTTGTACTATAACTTTTGTGAAAGAAAGTACAGCCTTTGTCTGGGCAAGAGCTAAAAGATCAGGTAGCCTGTTCCTGAAGATGCTCCAACGTACCACTCTTGAGTACTTTACCAGTTGTAGTGGAAAAATTCAGTGAACTGGAAAAAAAAAATTGCACTTAAAATGACTTAGGTAGGGAAAAATTTGATTAAGTTAGTTGTAAAAAGATTGAACGTACTTGCTTTTGGGTGTGGAGGAAATTTTTCTTTTAGATAAGTAATGCAGACATTTTCATGAAAACTGGCAGTGTCTCTTTGGTAGCTGATGATAAATTTCTGCAGTTTTGAAACAGTGCCTGGCTTCCTAGAACTAGGTGGTTAAATTCTTAAAAGTGGAAGTTGCAGTAGTTTCTTAAGAGGCAGTTAAGTTTCATAACATGTGGTATGATCACTTGTTGCAGATTATTTTCTCCTCCAATTTTTTAGCTTTTGCCTTTCACTCAGTATTCCATTTCAACGTTCCACGACTGTTCTTTTTAGTTAAAATGTGTAGACGTATGTAGATGGAGGTAATATAAATTGATGCAGAGTAATAAAAAAAACCAAAACCACAAAACTACTTTGGAATAATTATTTTACTCTGGATTTGTGTGGATCCGGATTTCAGTGTTCTAATGTACTTTGGTTTGGTTTCCCACTAAAGGGCTATATTTCAAAGTTAAGGCAGTTCTTCAGTAGAAGCGCTCTGGCAGAGAAGCGCATTAGTCGGACCCCCGCCACAAATTTCCAAGTTGTTCATTGGTCAGGAGCGAATATGGAAGATGGTGTGAGAATGGTAGCAATGATTTGCTATGGTTGTTTTCTCCCCTTGTACAAGCCAAATACACTTGGCTAGGCTTAACAAGGAATTATTTTAACAGAACTTATCGGAAAAATATGAGCTAATAGAAGACCAGTAGATGTAGGTAAGACGGCTATATTTAAAGAAAATTGTGTAGTTGGTTTTAGAATGATTTCTGGTATCCAATTATTTTGGACAATTTCTGTTAGTAGGAAGTCATTTAATCTATAGTTTTAACAAGATTTTTTTTTTCCATTTTCAGGTAATTTATTAAATTTTTCTACCTTTTTTTTATTTCCACATGCTACCATTTTAGGTTGTTTAAAACTTTTTTTACCAAGACCAGGAGTTCATAGAAGTATGGTTAAGTATAAAGTTAATAAAATTAAAGGAATGACAGCTTTAAACAAGCATGTAAGGCTTATTGATTAACTCAAATATGTAAATATTTACTAATATGTTTGAACCATGGTTTAAAGCTAATTCTTTTGGTTCCCTGTGTGTGAGTACTTACTAAGGGATGGACACTAACCATAATTCATATTTTGCTAGTGTTTTGCATGTTTTTGTTCTCTTATTACAGCACTGTTGGGGATGTTGGGAGGGAAGGTTTATTACTACCAGAAGAGAATATTCTGATTAAAGGTCTAGTGAAAGTGTTGTCTAATCCTAACATGCATGGTAAATGTACATGCGGGAAACAAAATGTGACACTTTCATAGTAAGTTTGTCCTGTTTTACGAGTAGGGTCAAATATTTTAAGAGTATGGTGTTAAAAATGAAGAATAAACATTAGTAGAAGAGAAAGTGAGATGAGACTGCGAGTTATTTTCAAAGCTGGTGCAGATTTCTGCAGCCATAACCTTCTTCACTGTTCATCATTCACTTCCCTGTGCTTCAGTAGCAACCACTGATGGAAAGAATGATCCTGTTTACACCAGTAAAATCTGAAAAATGCTACTTTCCACACTCAGTAAAGGTTTTTAAAGAACCTCCTTACCCCTTTTAAGCTTTACCGCAAGTGAAAAGCCAAGGCTGATACGCTCAAGTGGTCAAGTAGTGCCATCCCTTTGAGGTGCATAAGAACTATGGCAATCATTATTTAAATTACAGTAACATAGATAGACAATAGTAGTTTTATGCCCTTCTATTACACTTCAAATGAAATATATACCTTGGTCTTGGAATAACTCAATATTTGCCACTTGGAAATAATCCTTTTCATGTAACTATATTTGCTTGTTGGTACTATATGGCATAGTTGCTTCTGAAATGGGCCTCTATTTCTAAGGCAAGTTACAGTTGAAGTATTAACTTGTGCTGCTGTTGAATATAATTGTAAAAGTCGTCCCAGATAGTCATAAATGTTTGATAAACCAACTAGTTCAGTATTTAAAACTGATATAGATAAAACTGTAGGAAATGTTGGTTCCTCTCTTAGCCAAAGATTAAGCAAATTAGTGTTTTACAATGTGTATCTGGGTGTTTACTGGAGACAGTAAATTTCTGTGTCCAGTTTCAGTAGAAGATGAAATACAAGAATTGTATTACTTAATGCCCTCTTTAGAAATCATAATTCTAGTTCCATCAGCTCTAACATGCTAAAATAAAATAGTACCTATGTTATACAGTTCTAAATGTTCCAGAACTTTCTGTAAAAGTTAATCTTGTGTTACCAACCGCTGCCTGTGCAGCGGGGCCCGAAGAAGTCATGATGCCACGCTTTTAATTCCTTCGCTCGGTGAGTGGCTAAAGTACTGTGGAAAGCTGTCTTTGTTTCCTCTGCATCAGCGTGAAATTCTGCTGTGAGATAAATCAGTAGAGTATGATTCCAGGCACAGGGTCATACTGCTTCCTGTGCTTCACAGTCACTGATTAGGGTGGCGTTGCTTGGCATGGAGAAGAACAGAGAGCTCTAGAAGATATGTCCTTGAGCTGTCACCAAGGTCTATCTTTTAACATCCACTTCAACTAGATAAGAAGACTCCCTTTGTCTCAACATACAACTAATTGACATTGGGGTAATGGTAGATGGGATGGGTTATCAAAAACACTTATTTAATGACTGTGTATTTTAATGCTGAGGAGTAGGGGACTGGTAAAGTGATATTTTAAAGATATGGTCCTGAGCAAACAATAATGAGAAGTGGTAATCTTGGGTCTGTCTTTACTTGTAGCCACCCTACATCATGTTGCAGTGCAGCAGAGATTATGTCTGTGCTGTTTTTCCATACCATGAGGTACAAAGTGCAAGATCCCAGAAACGCCAGCAACGACCGGTTTGTTCTTTCAAAGGTAAAATAACAACTGTTATGCTATACTGTTGTAGTCTGCTAGTAAAGAGCTGTCTGTCTGTAAATTAAATTAACTTGTCTTCCGTGACTTATGCTTGCATCTATGCAGAAGTCTGTTGTAAATATTTAAGAGCTTGGAATTTGTCTACTTCAGAAAGACAAATAAAAGGTGGTTGAGTTAATTTGTAGCATAACTCAAAAATGACTTTTAAAAGTCCGTATAATGTGTCTTGGTAAGTCTTAACTTCACTATGTTAAGTTGTTCCAATATTAAATAATGTTATTATATTGTCTATAAAATGTATCAAGAAATATTAACATGTTTTATTTTGGCTTAACTAATTTTCTAACAAGTAAGTCACAGTTAGCTCTTGTGCTCTACTTGTTAAATGCAGCCATGCTGTTATGCCTGCAGTCATGTCACAATGTGCACTAATTACTGTCAGCTTTTCAGAGAGCATTATATAAAATAGTTATGGTAGGTTAGCGAGTAGTTTGCATTCCTACTGTGCCGGTATGATATTAAAGCCAATACTACTTCCGAAGCCACTGTGGTTCAGAAAACACATAAAACCACAACCTGGACTTGCCATGGGCGTTTCTAACCCCTTTTGCATTGTTCCCTTGCAATCCCAGGGATATTTCGATCACGATCTAAAGGCAGTTCAGGGGCCTTCAGAAAATATAATGACGTAAAAAACAGCCGATGAGGTACTCGAGTGAGGCAGGTTCCATCTTTGACTACCTCACATGGTGGCTTACAGTAGTGCTGCATAGCTGATGGTGTATATCCTTGCCTTGGATATAATAACTGTTGCTGCTTCTGATTGACGTTCTGAAATAGGTGATTGGATGAAAAACAAGCAGCTAATGCTGGGGTGGTAAAGCAATGAGTCGCTTCTTAATGTTTGCTTTACTTCTCTCTAATTAATCAGGGTTTCTACCCAGAGTTGCTAGATGGCTTCAAACCTCTGCATGCTTTTTTGACTCCTAATGACTCCACGGGTGGAAGATGACTACTACTTTGCAGTTGTCCAGTTGGATCTGGCCACAAGGATCTGAGTGTATAAAGCTTAAAATTTTGCCTGTTGTCATTCACTGCATCTTACTTTGAATACATATGTATAGAAGAAGTTCTAATGGGATAACAGTTGCTCATCCTTCTGCTTACTGGCTTAGTGAACAGTACTCTGTTCTTGAAACTGGTACCTAAGTAAATGGAATCAAGGTTTTTTATTTGGATACCAAAACTACTTTTTGAAATTGGGCCTGCATGGCTGAGAGAGACCTCCTTACTCTTCCATGTTGATTTTCTCAAGGACATCCTAAATAGCCCTCAAGAGCACTGCATTATTTCTGTCTTAACTGTAGTCAACTATGGGATGCTCTAAGCAGGAGCATGAGCGACTTGGAAACAAGCATCAGTGTGAATGTAGTGTTGTAAAAGTGTTCTATAACTCGATCCCTTTTTAGTGGACATAAGAACCTGATTCCAGGGTTTGTCAGCTTTGCAGAAATTTGCCTTGGTACTAGGAATTGTGAAACTTGTGCTTTGCTTAAAATTTATGTTTCTCTCTAGGGTCACGCAGCACCAATTTTATATTCTGTTTGGGCAGAGGCTGGCTTTCTACAAGAAGCAGAATTACTGAACTTGAGGAAAATTGATTCTGTCTTAGAAGGACACCCAGTACCAGTGAGTGCTCATAACCTTTGATATAAGATGGTGTTTTCTGTAAAACAAGAAGTGCGTGTACTTCGCAGCAATTCGTGGTTGCCAGCTACAGTACAGGAAAGATAAGGATTTACAGGAAGGATGATGATATTTATGGCTTCACAACTGAATCCGTGTCTGTGTTTGAATGAGCATGTAAAAATTACCTTTATTGTTGTAGTAAAGTTCCCCTACAGTCCTGTATGTCAATATTTTCCATGTAAAAAAGGTTTATATAAAGTTCCAGCATGGCTTTTCTTGTCCTTTAAGAATCTTTGAGGTATTTCAAGAGTTTATATCCAGTTTGGTCACCTCATTAGTCTTTCCATTCCCAGCCAGTTGTTTCAATTGATTCTTTTTTACACAAAATCATAAATTCTTAACTGTTGCCATCCAAGGCATAGCTGAGAAATTCCTGGGCCATAGGTACTATTCCCTCTTAGAGAGCCTGGATAGCTTGTGACACTGACCATCAAAGTGCACACATTGCAGGGAAAGAAGGGGAACAGGGCAAGATTTGCACTATAATGTTAGGGCTGAGAAGCTGAATTTTGATATACCATCTTCTAGCACTGGAATTTATTTCCTCTGTTTCTTAACTGTAAAATAATTGTTGTCTTTTTATTCTCAGAGACAAGTATTCACTGATGTGGCTACTGGATCCCTTGGTCAGGGACTTGGTGCTGCATGTGGAATGGCGTACACTGGCAAATTCTTTGACAGAGCCAGGTAATTCCATCTTTGTATTTCATGATTCTAGGCATTCAGTGGGAATATTTTCTGAAAAGAAATTATGTTATCTTAATCATGAAGGAAACCCCCTCCTTGTCCTTGTTTTGGCTGGGATAGAGTTAATTTTCTTTTTCCTAGTAGCTGGCGTAGTGCTGTGTTTCGGATTTAGGATGAGAATAATGTTGATAACACACTGATGTTTTAGTTGTTGCTAAGTAGTGCTTACGCTAGCCAAGGACTTTTCAGCTTCTCATGCCCTGCCAGCAAGAGGTGGGCACAGCCAGGACAGCTGACCCGAACTGGCCAAAGGGCTATTCCATACCCTATGACACCGTCCTCAGTACATAAACTGGGGGCAGTTGGCTGGGGGGCAGACCGCTGCTTGGGGATAGGCTGGGCATTGGTCAGTGGGTGGTGAACAATTGCATTGTGCATCACTTATTTTGTATATTCTTGTAGTAGTAGTAGTAATTATTATCATTATTGTTATTGTTTTCCCTTCCTTTTCTGTCCTATTAAACTGTCTTTAGATCAACCTGCGAATTTTACTTTTTTTTTCCCCCCCTGCTTCTCTCCCCCATCCCACTGAGGGGGTGAGTGAGTGAATGGCTGTGTGGTGTTTAGTTGTCTGCCGGGTTAAACCACAACATCCTTTATTCTATTCTCCATTCCTAAATCTAATTTCAAATTCAGGTTTTAAATGGCAGATTACTAGCCTGATAATTACAAAACCATTGCCAGTGAAACTACCAAGGATTTAAAGATTATCAAGAGTTAGTGCATATGTGTGTTCCTTTTGTAACCTGACAGCATTGCAAGGTGGTGTTGCTGAACAGCGAAGACAGTAAGTTGTTGGAGCAGCCTCTGACTTCTAGAGAGTAATCAATAGCCATTTTGAGACTGGTATGTGTCCCTTTAGAAGGAAGACGCAAACTAGAGATGTGTCTGTTCAAAGTCAGATGACAAATAACGGAGATACAAATATATCTAGATAAGGAACTGTTACGGTCAATAATAGCACCACTGAATCATAAAGTAGGGTTTCAAAATGTTACCAGAAAGGCACTCGACTCTATAGAGACCAAAATGACTGTGTCTGCCATTTGTTTTGTGGGCAAGAAATGTAAATGTCTAAAGGCAAATCTGTATGAAGAGGAAAATAGCCTGATGTAGTTGATATATTTTATGTGACAGTTCTAGTACATTCGAGCATAGGCTGCCCAGTTAATGTGTCCTACACTTCACTAGCTTGAAATCATTTCTGTGAAGGATGACTTGCTGATTTTAATTGAGTTTAGCAGATGCTACGTGTGGAAAAAATCTAACCAGTGCTTACATGACAGAAGAAAAAGGTGGTCTTGCATGCAATACCGGGAGCAGCTTATGTGGAAGGAGTTCAGATTTAGCTGAAGGCAGGTGGGATTCAGATCAGAAGTCTGTTATAATGTCTAGTAAAAAAAATTGCTAACAGCCATCTTGATTATTTTGTTTTAAAAGTAGATATTTTAAGGCTAATTTACTATTCTTTTTAAATTTTAATAGGTAATAAACATATATAAAGCTTTGTTGTCCAAAAAAAGAGAGTGGTAATAAAAGAAAAATACAGCGTCTGACTTTGGTAGAGATCAGGCAGTACTCCTGCTATCTGAGTTTTTCCTAAATAACAAGCTTCAGTGTTTGGAGAAGTAGTCTACAAAGTCATATCACGCTGGTTACATTTTTCCTGAATTCTGAATTTGGTTATGCAACATGCTTTAATCCATAGTCGAGTTCATCCCCGATTTATAGTTTCCTGAAGTTAAATTATTGGTCATCTTTCCAGAGAGTATATGGTAGGAATGCAGAAGCAAGCAGTAACCTTTCATGCATTGTTAATGGTCTTGCTGAGTCACAGTGACAGTGTTTAATGGGCCTGTTCATTCAAGCCTTGCAATAGGAGGCTTAAGGCCTGATTTTTTTGAGAAGAAGGGTTGAAAAGGAGTACAGTATTTCTCATCTTATTTTTTTTACATGTAACAGCTCAAAAGTATTTTAATTTGTCTTAAGGTTATGTAAGGTTGACAAGGTGAATGCATTGAGCAATGGGAGTTGAGTTTGGGATAGAAAAAGCAGTGAATTCTCACTACAAATTGTTAGAGGGGTTTTGCTTTTGATTTAATTGTGCTTACCCATCAAACTTAATTTTTTTATTTTTTTTTTAATTTCTTCTAGCTATCGAGTATATTGTCTGCTTGGAGATGGAGAGGTATCCGAAGGTTCTGTTTGGGAGGCAATGGCCTTTGCTGGGTTTTACAAGCTTGATAATCTCGTTGCTATATTTGATGTTAACCGTCTTGGACAAAGTGACCCTGCCCCTCTGCAGCATCATGTTGAAATTTACCAGAAACGCTGTGAAGCCTTTGGGTATGTGACTAGAAGAAGTCCAGTATTGTCTCCTATTTGAAACCGTATGTTTCCTTTGCTTTTCAGAATTTTTCAAGTGAGCTTTCAGCTCTAAAGGATACCATCACCAAGAAAGGTGGTCTGATATCATAATATCTGATGTTGGTCATCTTTATTTTTACAGCAGGAAAAAAGTCAGATAAATTTTTAGACGATCTTAAAGCACTTTTTATCACATTAAATACAGATTTTATAACTGTGTGACCAAATGTACTGTAGTAGCAAGTAGATCAGAAAAAAGGGCGTGGAAACCATTACTTGTAAGAGCAATTCTTTGTGTATTGGCTTTCATTTAGTTTAGAAATGTATATTTCTATGTAGATGCAAAAATCCATGATTAAAAACTCTGTCAGATACAATAGCAGCCATGCAAATTATGATGGAGCATTTTTATTATTTTAATCAACTTTCATTGTCAGTTTTTAAAATTATTTCTAGATGTTTGATTTGCTCTTGAGATTAAAAATGGTTATTACGTCTGAGGAAATGTAGATAACAGTTATCTGTGGGCTGTGAATTTTGCTAGTAGCCATTAATCCCCGTGTGACTCACTTTGCATTATAAAAAAGGGACTATGATATTTTATGATCTCGAATGCTAGTTCATGTTTCTGGCATACTTTGGGTCTCTTAAAAAGACGCTGCACTGGAATGAAGTTAGTATTCATTATTGTTATTGCTAACTACCAGAGAATGTCACATGCTAAAACCCTTTAGAAACAGTTGATCTGTTTGTGTTCTTAGCTGGCATGCTATCATCGTTGATGGACACAGTGTGGAGGAACTTTGCAAAGCCTTTGGCCAGGCCAAACATCAGCCAACAGCAATCATTGCAAAGACTTTTAAAGGCAAAGGCATATCAGGTAATAAAACATTTATTGCTTTGCATACACATGTGTATATAATAATATTTACATTGTGCTGCAATAAAGGTGCAAACATTAAAAAATACAGAAGTTTAATGTTTCATACATTAGAAAAAGCTTGGTGTCCTGTCAGCTTTTTGACTTGATCCTACTACCATACACTCTGAAAACTCCCTGTTGTTTTCGTCCTTTGTTGCCTTTTCTTACGGAGGACA
This sequence comes from Egretta garzetta, assembly GCF_000687185.1. NCBI lineage: Eukaryota > Metazoa > Chordata > Aves > Pelecaniformes > Ardeidae > Egretta > Egretta garzetta. The sequence continues at coordinate 5,097,083 of NW_009259719.1, forward strand.
TTAGATTGATGCTTTCGCTCAGCAGGCAAAGATGTGGTGCTCAGTTCTTCACATTGTCCAGCCCAGCACGCTTCCATGTTGACTAGGCTTTTATAGATCCCCAGCTCAGAGTAGGATTTCCTCTGCTGTCAGCTGAACTTGAGTTGTTACCCTTTAAAAAGTCCTTTCTAGTCTGGAAGATGGCTGGGGGCAGGAGGGAACAGTGGACCATGTGACTTGGTCTTGAAAATTGCCCTAGCAAAAGAGGGCAACCTTCTTGGCTGGCTCTTGATCCCTAGACTCACAGAAACTACTCTGAGAAGGGAGTAACTTTGTCACAGAAGCTCCCTGCTCCCTGTGTTGCAGATAACTGGGTCTGCTTGTTACCAGCCAGGCAGCATAAATGCATAGCAAATGAGGAGGGATGCTCCATTTACCGTTTTGATAAAACTGCGTGAGACATGGTACATAAGCTACCTTGCCACGCTACAGGTTATTTCATATGATCTGATGTGTAAGTCACTGAGATACAGGATACAGTAGTCCATGTAAGTTATTTCATAGGTTAGCAGCTGTTTGAATTTTGGAGTTCATGGTGCCTCTAAGATCCTTTTGTAGTTTTCACACAGTGTGAAACTTACCTAAATGTCATCCAGGTGACAGATGCATACCTACATATTTGAGCAATAGCATGCAGAGGGTCTTTCAAACTCTTTATACTTCTCAACAGTATTAGTGCTAAGAAAATTATTTTGGTTCTTGCAAGTGAGACGTGTGCTAGCTACTGAGCATTGTATCCATAGAATGGAGTAAATGCATATTCAGTGTTTCAGGGGTTGCCATGATTCTGTTCAGCTACAGATTTTAGCAGAAGTCTGTGAATTTAATAACAGGAGTTATTATCTTCATTCTTTTTCATTGAGTAAGCAAGCAAAATTCATTATTCTTAGCGACTTGCTCAGTGAAAAGCAGCGTATCAGCCAGAGAGGTAATTTTGCTGTTAGTGCTGGGTGCACAAAGATAAGAGTCGTCAGAAGCTATTAAAATAAAGCTGTACAACATCAGGTCTTGTTTGAATTAGGCAGCTTGGTTAACTGTTGTTTGAAACTTAGCTGAGTTTGTTTATTTAGGCCTAACTGTTGAAATTTCATGTTAACTGTTCACACTGATTTACTGTTTACTTCTTGCCACACTTATGGACTAGGTCTTTTAGGTGCCAGTTTAAAAACAATTTTGGTAGAAGATGCTGGAATTTTGTCACTAGTTTGGAATATATGGAATTTGACTATTTCTCTTATTATTTAAACATGTCTGTCTTAATGCAATTTAGTACTATTGTAATTGTTTACAGTGGGAATAATAAGGAAGCTCTTCCTTGGAAGACTATACTAGACTGTCATACTCCACTGCATTTTTGTGCGGGTAAAATCTGCAGCTAAAAACTTAAATCGTTTTAATATTTTTCTTGTTTGTAATGTAATTTTAAATACACAGGTGTTGAAGATAAGGAAAGCTGGCATGGAAAGCCCCTTCCAAAAAACATGGCTGAACAAGTAATTCAGGAAATAGATGACAAAATCCAAAATAAGAAAAAGCTTTCTCCAGCCCTCCCGGAAGAAGATGCACCTGTAATAAATATTAGAAACATTAAGATGCCATCTCCACCAACTTACAAAGTGGGAGAAAAGGTACTCCCTTCCTTTTTCGCTCTGTCAGAGATCTTCAAAGTGTGAGACTGGTTAATGGATGGCAGGAGGTTTTGTGTCACCCCTCACCGCGATTTCAACTACCCATCTCTTCTCTGCTATTTTGAGTATCCTGGTAAACACCTACCTCTGTGGTGACACACAGACATTCAACTCACGGGGTATTGAAAAGATATATTAAAATATAAAGACTCAAATCTTCTTCATTTCATGATCATTATCAGTTATCTAAACTATTTTATGTGTACTTAAAATTAAAGAAGCTCCACAAGGTTCAGTGAATTTCCATGTTTGGAAACCAAGGTTTTGAAAATTTCCTAGCTGGATTGGTAGGGAGTCGCTGATTTCAGCACAGATGTGTGTCCTGATGCTTCACTGTATTTTTCTTTTTTTTGTTTACACTTCTGTGTGTCACTGTTCTCATATGTAATTTTGATACTGTAACATTTGAAATGGTTTTAGTTGTGTTTGGTTGTTTCATTGTTTTTTTTTTAATAGTATGTGCATGCATTCATAGAAAAGCAAGAAAATGGAAAACAAAGCTTCTAGAAACAGAAAGTCTTAACAGTGCTGCTATGTTTTTCTTTTCCTAGTGGGCTACCCGCAAAGCTTATGGTGTTGCACTTGCAAAACTGGGCCATGCTAATGACCGAGTGATTGCTTTGGATGGAGACACAAAGAACTCCACCTTCTCAGAGCTTTTTAAGAAAGAACATCCCAGTCGCTACATTGAATGCTACATTGCTGAGCAGAACATGGTAACTGGTCTCTTGCTTTTATGAAGTACTGGTATTATACACAGCAGGATCTGAGACCGTTCAGTCTGAGTCTTCAGAGAGTGGGGTTTTAATGTTTGCTTTTCGTATGTGTATTCATGGATATTTAATTTGACTTGCTCACTTCACAGGGAAAAAATAAGCTATGGCAAAAGCTTACAAATGTAATGCAGCAGGAGTGCTTTTAATCACTTTCCTAATCCACATCCTTTTTTCTTTTTATTTTTTGTGGTCATACTGTCTGTATTTCAGCAGAACACAACATGGCAACATGTAAACAACAGTAATACTTCCCACAATGTGATCTGTAGAAATTTAGCTCTGAAGGGGTTTTTATGTGGTTTTTTCTGTCATGAGAAATGGAATATCACAACGGGACAATGAGTTCTGTGCTAGACTGGGGCATGAAGATGAGGACAGAGAAACAGTTAATAAATTTAGCCTGATGACATTTATACAGAAAGGACTAAAATATTTTTTTAGGGCAGAAATTTGTTGTTGTCTTTAATGATTTATAACCAAAGAACCCATGGGCTGTCTTGCAAGTGTTACACTAGGGCAGTTTCATGAGCCTGAGTCAGGCATTTTGGATTTACATCAGCTTAGGATAAATTTGCCACGAAGAGCAGACCAATTTCTGTGTAAAATAAATGTATGGGGTAATTGTAGCGATAAACCATTTAAGGACCTTGTTTTAATTTCCATCTTGCTGACGAAGGACCCTTTTAGTAAATACCAGTCCAAATAACACAGGTAAATCCATTCCCACTTAGTAATGATAATTTTTGTCTGCTGGAGATAGTAAAACCATGTCCTTTGGACTGAAAGTGTAAGCCTTTGATCCAGGAAAAGAAAGAGGTGGATAAGTCTGAAAACTCTGTGAATGGCTACTTAGAACAGATAAAGAGGAGAAAGAAGCTGCCAGCAAGAATCAACAATAACAGCTAGCAGTAGAAGCAAGGAGCAGAGGAGATGCTGGAGGATAGATACTGGGAGAGTGAGCTGCCTCCTTTTCTTTTGGAAAGGCCAACAGTGAGGAGCAGGACTGGACAGAGATTTTTAATTGCATTGGGAGCTTCTTGCTAAAGTTTTATGGTAGGAAGTCCCACAGATGATCTCTTGGAAGCAATCGATAAATGAGGAATTGACTCTTCTTGTACAATCTCCCTCTCTTCAGGTGAGCATTGCAGTTGGTTGTGCCACTCGTGACAGAACTGTTGCTTTTGCCAGCACCTTTGCTACCTTCTTCACACGGGCGTTTGACCAGATCCGTATGGCTGCCATCTCTGAGAGTAACATCAATCTCTGTGGGTCACACTGCGGTGTTTCTATTGGTAAGGGCAGCCTCGGTTTACTTATCAGCAGTTCCCATCTATTTAGTGATAAGTGTCTAGAAGTCAAACTTATAATGCTTTGTGGAGACAATCAGTAATATAGCTGTGATGGTATAACAGTGGCATGGTTTATAGGAAGAAGTCATCTTTGTGATTTCCTTTTATCAGACACATTGCTGTATTTATAAAGAATGAAAAAGATTTCAAGCCTTCATCAGCTCATCTGCTTTTTTCTCTTTTATCAGTTTGGCCTGAAAAAAAAAGGACTTTTCAGAGTGATGTAAAGGGATTGGATTGAAGTGAGGGGCTGAGGTTCCTTTCCATCTTTGCAGTTGACATCCTCTGTGATGAGAATAGTCAAGTGCTTACTGCGCCTTTGTTTCCCAGTCCCTAAAATGGGAAACTACTAATATTTATTCTTGCACAGTTATTCTTGTCCACCAATCTCAAAAACACTACAAGGGATGAATATTTTTTTTTTATTATGCCTTTGAAGATCACCTTTTTGAAATAATTGCTTCAATTTATCCTGGTATTTCTTACTACTGAAGTCCAAAACCTCAAAGTACTAATGAAACAGGAACTGTGAAGCTGTTATGAAATTCAGGAAATTGGCAGTACCTTCTCTGGTCTTTGCTTCCCATCATAACTGTTTGGTACATGTCAGATCATGTTGGGGTTTGATTTTGGTTTGAGGGAGGAAGGGAGTTTTGGTTTTTTAATGAAATGCATAGGCATCACCCATGAAAACAGGAGCAGACTTGCATACCGAGAAGGAAAATGCCAGTAGACATTCATGCTTGAAAAACTATTAGGTATTTGTAGGGTAAGAGAAAAAGAGGGAGAGCTGACATTAAGGCTCTCTGCATACATGAGTTTTTCAGTCGCTTTAATAGTTTTGGGTTAGCAGTATGGTTTTGAGGAGGGTTGACGTTTTTTGTTTAAAGCAAAATAGTTAGTTTGACCTGTAATATTGGTAAAGCTTTAAAGATTTAAAGACAGTTCATAAACCTGTGTAGTCTCACCCAGAACCTCAAGCTTAACTTGCAGCAGTATAGAGTATGCTTTAATAGTGGAGACTGTAAGTAGAGTATATCAGATTGTGGCTTGTGTATGTCATTAAGGGAGGGATTCTATTACAAGCCTCTTTTCTTTTTAAAATCAGTCTTCCTACCTCATCATAGTCTAGTTCAATCCAGTTTAAGTCTTTTAGCAAGGAGCAAAGGGTGTTGGTGCAAAAGCCAGTTAGCTTTTGTCTTTGCTTGTTTAAGAAGATAAAACCCCTTTGGGTTACCTGAATTGTCTCCTAGAACTACACTTCCAAGTTTCAGTTTTCAGCACTTGAAATGTTCTGCTGGGAGCTGTGATTGTGAAGTGCATACTTAGATTTATAAAGTGGTTTGAGTTACAAATCTGATTTGGGCCCCAACTCCGATTTTCAAAAAAGAATTTGAATCTAAAGTTTTGCAACCAAATTGCAAAAGAAAGTAACTTGGAGAAATCGTTTAGCAGATAGAAAATTCAATTTTAAATGGAAGGGTATGAATTAAGCGTACTTCCTGTTAGAACTTTGGGCCTGCGTGGAATTCAGAATTCTAACTGGATCTCTGGTGAAAATTGAAGTTTTATGTATGCAGTTCTAGGTAGACCTGGGCTTCTGCTGCATTGAAATTGGGACCCATTCAATTTATGAGAAATAACTCTCACAATGACCTTCTGAACTTGTACTAAGTTCACTCCTAGACCAGTAGTTGCTGATGGACCAGAATGTCTAATGAAACATTAAATGTGTTTTCAAGGTCACAAGAGAATGATGGAAAATCTGTATTTTCCAAACTGAACATACAGAGAAAGAAATCAGTGTATACATGACAAAAATAGAAGTATCAGTTGTTCAGATAACCAGTTTTATATTCTAGACATTTGATGATGTTCATATCAAGCACTCACATTTTTTTATTAAGCTATAAATATAGGTTTTACAGATGTAATTGAAAATTACTCTCTTTTGATCTGCATCACTGTAAAACCACGTAAAACAGGATTTTCTTAAAGTTGCACTTGGGGCCGAACTCAGCTTGGTGCTAGTCTATAAATTACTTGTATGAGCTGTGAATGCTGTATTATTGGCACCACGTTAGCAAAAGTAGGACAAGCATGAGTACTCTCTTTACTTTGGGTAAGATTCTGGTTCAGGTACCTGTTAATTTTGTCCTTCATAATTTCACTTTTCTTCTATGTATACATTGTGTGGGCGCATTTTAGGTAAGGAAAATGCCCACTGAGACCCCACTCATTCAGTCAGATTGCATACAGATTTAGAAACTGTGACGTTGAGAATTTGTCCATGTTGTGACTGAAAGCTGAGGCACTGTCTCTTCCGGGTTCGTGCTTACTTTATTAGTAACTTATAGTGGCAGAGTTCAATGATTTATTTCTTTAACGTGTTTAAAGTTCTTCAGAATTTTGTGCTGCTCTTATGAAAATACTCTCCTCCTTCCTGGTGAGCTCGTCCTTCTTGAGTAACAGGTAGAGGGTGCATGTGGGAAGGCTTATTGCCCTGCTTCTGCTCTGCAGGCTGTGACGTGACTGGGTTCAGAACTCTTTGCATGGTTAGTTTGGAACAGTGCCATTCCCAAAGCACCATTACATAAGGTCATTGGGGGCGGGGGGTTTTGTGGTGGTTGTTTCTTTAACTATAGAAAATCATGGCATCCAGCACATGTTCTGGCTAACAATTCTTTTTTATAGATCTGCAGTTTATGTCATAAAGCACTTGAGTTGTTAAATTAACAACATGGATGCTCTATTGCTCTTTAAAAGACTTTTTATAGTATTGAAAAATACGTACCCTTCATTTAATCTTGAAGTGAGCCTAAGAATTTGAGAGTAGTTGTACCAAGTGCACTCTCCATTTCTGATAGAACACATGCAAATTCTCCTTTTACATTTCCAGTGATTTACATCTAGAGGAACACTATTGACAAGTATAAATTTTGCTTGTGCAGCCAAAGTACATGTAAATCTGAAGATGCTCAGATATCTTGTGACCCTCTTTCTGCACCCCTCCTCCTTTGGTTGTCTTCTTTTTGTGTTGTTTTATTGTTACACTTTATTTTCTATTTTTTCTTTTTAACCTCAGTTCTCTTTCTTTTTAGTCTCTTTCTATCTTTATTTACTGTTTAGATGGTTCCAAGTTTAAGAAGATGATTCTTTTCTCAAGCAGGTAGACTTGCATGTCCTGTGTGTGCCTGATTTTATACTTTTTTTTTTCTGGTTTACATTGAACGTCACTGCCATATTGACTGATTGTCAAAAATGTGCATTTACTCTTTTGTAACCCTGATTTAATTCTTTTAGGTGAGGATGGGCCATCTCAGATGGGACTGGAGGATCTGTGCATGTTCCGGGCTATTCCCAATGCCACTGTGTTTTACCCTAGCGATGCTGTAGCCACTGAAAAAGCTGTGGAAATAGCTGCCAACACCAAGGTTTGCATCACAGTATTTCTGAGCCAGAAATATTTTTTTTTTTTTACTTCTTTTGTTGCTTCTGGCATGTTTCTTGCATGTCTCTACCCACATAAATTCTTTCAAAGGCTCCAACGTGGCAGTGGGATGTTTTCTTTGCATAGAAAGGTTGCAGACATAGACATTCTGTCCAGGCTACTGCAGAATGAAGAGTCTGGAATGCTGTGGGCCAGATTCGGGGAGATGTAAATGATTACACAGCGATTGCAGTTTGGGTCTCAATTGGCTCAGAAATAAGGGCGAGTGTAACTCTTTCGTTGGTCTTTAGCAAACTTACAGAAAATACACTCCTAGTGTGATATCTCTGGGGTCAAAATTGAAGCTGGATGTGGAAAGATAAATTTATCTTCAGGATTTTGATGATCATGCCTGTATGTGAAAGCTCAGCAGTCAGCTCCTCTAGTAGCCTAAGACAGTCTACATCTTTTGGAGACATTGAGAACTGGTGCTTTGTGCTAGTTGACAGTCTCACTGGTCATCTTTTGCTCCTCTGCTGCCAATGATGGATTGCAGTTAAACTGGACTGTAGCTGAAGACGAGTAAGACTTCCCACGTGGCTGTGACAGAGTTTCTGATATCTCTTACCTTCAGCTAATTTGACATAGTAATGGTCAAACATCAGTGGTAGCATTGGGTCAGATCAACTCCTTGACTGGTACTTCTTTTGGCTGTTGTAGGAATTTGCCTTGAGAAAGGAGAAAATAATACGAAAAATTTCAGTCTTGTTAGTACAGCTTTTAGGTGAAGGGCTGTGGAAATTTGGTATGTAATAAATGTGATGAGTGGCTTGTGAAAAAAAGATGGGGGGTGGGAGGGAAAAGCAAGTGAGGTAGTACAAGGGAGAGATTGAGATAACTGGTTTGTTACTTTTTTTTTCAAGGGCATCTGAACATTAACTGATGGAAAGGATTTTTTCTTGCTTTAAGCAGAGCATTTCTTTTGCTTTAAAGTCACTAGAGTAAAATTTGCACATGTATGGCAAAGTTTTAAGATTCTAATTAACTCAAGTAGGATTCTGCATTTCCACAAGAGGAAAAAAGAAATAAAGATCTTGGAATCAGAAAGAAAATTGTAAGTTACAAGTACACTGTAAGAGGAGGTTAACTGTATTGTAATGTCTGAAACAACCAGCTATTGAAAAAGGACTAGTGGGAACTGGGGAATTAGGGGGGAGAAAAGTTTACTCCATAGAACCAGAGGTAACATAGAGGCCTGAAAACCAGACAAACAGAAAAAGTCGTTTTGCTGTATTTTTTTTTCATAGGGTTTACAAACTAGAATGTCAACACCTTTCTGGTTTTATAACTTATAACATGTTTACTTCGGAAACAGGGCATTTGTTTCATAAGAACTAGTCGTCCTGAAAATCCTGTCATTTACAACAACAATGAGGACTTCCATATCGGACAGGCAAAGGTAAATATTGCCCAGATAAATAGAACTAGGAAAAAAAAGTAAAGTTCCTCCTGTAAAAGCCCCTTTCCCTTTAAAGCATTCCAATGCCAAAGATTTGATCTTTCTAGTAAAATCTCCAGAAATGTTAGAAATATCAATAAGATCTATTGTTAAAAATACATGGTAAAATTTTCTTGCAGGTGGTTCTGAAGAGTAAGGATGACCAAGTGACTGTGATTGGAGCAGGAGTCACTCTGCATGAGACTCTGGCTGCAGCAGAGCAGCTGAGAAAAGGTGATCAGATTATGGTTTGGGGTTTTTTCCTTTTTTAGCATTTAACTCAGCAAAGAAATCAATACCACTCAGCCTAACTGCTCACCCTTTGTACTGGTAAACATTAATTAAAATGTTACAGATAGCTGGTCGCTTTTAAGCTGATACAGTGCAACGTAGTTTACAGCTGCCAATCTTGCCTAACTGAATAGGTTTTAGTTAGCTTAGTGGCATTAGTAGCCATGAAAATTGCCAAACTGATCAGATCAAAGTCTCCTTAGAATTGCTAACCTGTCTGAAAGTGCCCTGCAGGCAGAATCTTAGAGGAAGTGTGTAAGAAGCAGGAGTGATCCTTCCCTGGCATATTGTCTGGGCCAGCTAGGGTACCAGCACAATAGAATGCAATCAGGCAGGAGCCAGTTAACAAAATGCAGCTTGTCAGCTGAGCCACAACAATTGTGTGTGCTCTCACACAATGCTGCTGATATGCAGTGCCTTTGTGTAGACATGGTTCATGGCTAACTTGGTTTTTTTGAATGAATGCATCAACTTATAACTAGTGTGGGAGGCAGTAATTCTGTGATAGTGCTGAAATGCACTGACATCTCCCAGTGAAGATAAAAATCCTTCAATGAAATAAGAAGAGAAAGAAAACATCAAAAATCCGTCTGTGAGTCAGTAGCCTACGCCCAGGAAGACACTACAAATAGTAAGAGATAATACAATTAATGCTGACTGTGGCTTATGGGTAGCATTGTCTGCTGTATCTAGGTGGACAGATATTTCATTGTGACCTTGAGCCACCAGGTTTAGGACATTTTGAAAGTTCTATTTTCAGAACTGTTTTTATTTTTCTGCATTTACCATACTTCGCGATGCTCTGCTGATCTTGAAGAGTGAATCACCAGCTATGGAGAGATAACTCCTTAGCGTAGAGGCAGTGTTTAATACCTAAAATATATTGGTCTCTAAAGAGCCTTCAGTCACAAAACTGTCAACATAACGTAGGGCTTCTTTATGCATGATAAGAATTGACTCAGTGTTCAGCTAGCCAAGATCAGACAAAACCTTGTGTAATTCGCTGTTCTTTATAAACAATTGCCATTTGTACATAGCTTTAACAAGCAATCTGGGCCTGCCTTGTGATGACACCCAGCCTTAAGGGCACCACAGTCAAGGCTGGGGCCATTCAAACAGACGTACCTGGTAGGTGGGCAGCCTGCAATGAAGAATGCAGCATGCCCACAGACCGAAGAAACAGGAGGAAATTGTGCTTGGCCTGACAATAAAGGTAAAATAAAGTCAGGGGGAAAAATTGTGATTGACAGTCTGAATAAGAAGGATTTCCTGGTGACTAGATTCTGCTCTTACCCTTGGAAAGGCCAGTTAGATTACTGTTTTGCTGACGGGCACTCCTAGTGACCTTGAGTTACTTATCCAAGGCTTTTCTGCCTCAAGAGTTTTGTCTGTGGAATGAATTGATATCACGATCTCACGGTGCATAAAGAATTCATGCAAAAATTAGGGTTGGTTGGGTTCTGTGGTAGACAAGCCATAGGTACAGATACCTGGGAGTTGGTGTAGACAGTTTTCATAATGGCTCTAAAAGATTGCAGGGGCTGCTTGTACCACTTATATTGCCTTGATTCTCCAAATTCATGTTGAAAATAATTTCATTCTATTTCTGCAGAAAAAATATTCATCCGTGTGATTGATCCCTTCACTATAAAGCCCCTGGATAAGAAGACAATACTTGAAAATGCAAGAGCCACCAAGGGCAGAATCATCACTGTTGAGGACCATTACCATGAAGGTGAGCTGGGTCCAGGAGGTCACAGCCCATCCAGGTGTTTCCCGGGGGTTGGAAGCTCACAAGCTTCTGTGCCAGGATTTTATTTAGAATCATAGAATCGTTTAGGCTGGAAAAGACCTTTAAGATCATCAAGTGCAACCATTAACCCAGCACTGCCAAGTCCACCACTAAACCAGGTCCCTCAGCACCACAGCTACACGTCTGTTAAGTACCTCCACTCTACCACTTCCCTGGGCAGCCTCTTCCAATGCTTGACAACCCTTTCCATGAAGAAATTTTTCCTAATATCCAATCTAAACCTCCCCGGTGCAACTTGAGGTCATTTCCTCTCGTTCTATCGCTTGTTACTTGGCAGAAGAAACCGACTCCCCTCTGGCTCCCCCCCTGCTGTCAGGTAGCTGTAGGGAGCAATAAGGTCTCCCCCTCAGCTTCCTCTTCTCCAGGCTGAACACCCCCAGGTCCCCCAGCTGCTCCCCATCAGCCTTGGGCTCCAGACCCCTCACCAACTTTGTTGCCCTTCTCTGGACACACTCCAGCACCTCAAGGTCTGTCTTGGAGTGAGGGGCCCAAAACTGAACACAGCATCCAAGGTGTGGCCCCACCAGTGCAGAGCACAGGGGCATGATCACTGCCCTGGTCCTGCCGGCCACACTATTCCTGATACAAGCCAGGATGCTGTTGGCCTTCTTGGCCACCTGGGCACACTGCTGGCTCACATTCAACCGCCTGTCAACCAGCACCCCCAGGCCCTTTTCCACCAGGCAGCTTTCCAGCCACTCTTCCCTGAGACTGTAGCGCTGCATGGGGGTGTTGTGACCCAAGTGCAGGACCTTGTTGAACCTCGACTCATGGAGCCAGCCTGTCCAGATCCCTCTGCAGAGCCTTTCTGCCCTCAAGCTGGTCAACGCTCCTGCCCAACTTGGTGTTGTCTGCAAACTTACTGAGGGTGCACTAGATACCCTCATCCAGATCATTGATGAAGATGTTAAACAGAACTGGCCCCAATACAGACCCCTGGGGAGCGCCACTTGTGACCGGCTGCCAACTGGAGTTAACTCCATAATCTGCTGCCGCTTGCTCTCTGACATGCCTTGTTTGCAAAGGTTTTCAGGGGCTTGCCTGAGCAAACATGTCCCATGAAGATGAGACCGTGTACAAACAGAGAGCAGCTGTTGTGAATTACATGTCAGGCTTGCTTCTTTTGGGGGGAGATGGAGAAATTAGCAGAGGGGCAGCTGTGAACTATGGCATTAGTAGATATTGTAGATATCTACTAATAGAAATGAGTAGAAGTTATGAGAATACTGTCTTACTTTAAGGTGAAGCATCACTCTTGCCAGGTATCTGAAGTGATCTGGTGTTACCGTAAGTGCTGGTTACACCGTACTTTTGTTCTGGACTATGGATGGTGATAGCATCACTGACCCCCATCATTTTCCAGTTTATCTTTCAACTCTGGACAAATATTTTACTGCAGATTTGCAAGGTGGCAAAATCATCCTACTCTGAGGTGATGAACATGCAGTTTACACTGGCACAGCTTTCTATGTGTGATGCAATCAAGGAAGGTCAAGTGTACACGCATCACAAGCCTGAATGCATTGCAAGCCCACATCAGGCTGGTCTTACCAGCCACATCCATGGAGGTGCCTCTGGCTGGAGGCTAAGCTTGACTGGTTAAATCACACCCTGCCCGGAGCTGTGAAAAGCCCTGTGTTCCTGGATACACCCTAACTGAAGTGCAGCACCAAGTTGTCTCTCATACCAGGTCTCGGAGCACATGCTCTTGATGCCATTCCTGTGTCATCATCTTCCCTAGTACTCCTGCTTCCAATGTCTCTCCTGCCTCTGCACAGTTCTGCCTTCGTTCTTTGTCCCTGTGACTGATAGTGATTCAGTCTGAGCTGAGCTCTAAGCAAAGGTTGTGAATATGTTACATAACTCGGAGAGGTGCCTAGCGGCGTGTACAGGCATTGTGAAAAGGCAGAGCTCTTAAATACTGTTGAGATTGGTGGGAATTAAGGCTGTCAGTGCATAAAGTACATTTGTAAATACTCCTCAGTCTAAATGTATTTTTAAACCTGGCCCTCAGTGGCTGATGCTGAAGTGGTGAGGGCGTCCTGACAGTTCTGTGCCCTTAGAGGTGTGTGTTTCTTACTGCCAATTTGTAAGTACTTTAGAAATGTCAGGCTGGTTGTCCTCAGAATGCCTTTGAAATTGGGAATTGTTTTCTTTTCACTCGGACATTTGTTGATGTTTCTCATAAGCATGTGAATTGAGGATTTAACCTGCATTGGAATCGGATATACCTGCCACCAGTATGTTTGCCTGTTGATGCATACAGGTGTAGGTCATGTTTTATTTTTTTTCTTTTTTTTCCACAGGTGGCATTGGAGAAGCAGTGTGCGCCGCAGTAGTGGGTGAGCCTGGTATCACAGTCAATCGCTTGGCTGTATCTCATGTACCACGCAGCGGGAAGTCAACTGAGCTCCTGAAGATGTTTGGCATTGATAAAGATGCCATTATGCAAGCTGTTAAGTTGGCAGTGTCCAAATCAAGAAATGCAGAGTAGTTTGAAGCATCCTGTGCTGTATTACAGATACGCAGGGTTCGGAGAAGTACTGTAAGTTTAAGGCAGGCAAAGGTGCTTTATGTAGAGAGTTCTAATAAAAATACCAGCTTAAAAAACCTTCTGGTTTTTAATATCTCTTTTTTTTTTAATCTGTGGGGTTTTGTGCAGTGGGGTAACATCTGAATGTTTTCGGTCATTGAAGAACTTTCAGGTAGTTTAACACTTTGTGGGCAGCAGTGCTTTGCCTGCCTGCTGTATCGCAGGAGCGTTTTCTGCTTTGCCACTAACTGTCCCTGCGGTGAGCTCTAGCGTGGAGTGGTTGGGTGTTCGCTGAAGGTCTGAGTCAGCAGGGACATGGACGTTGGGCGTCGTAGCCTAGAGCGAATCGGGTAACTGTGGTTCAGTGTTTGGTCCAACTTACTGCTGAAGATTAAAATCCTGTCTTGAAGGCAGTTTGGCAAAAACACAGAGTTCTTCCCTTGCTGCCAGAAGAGGTCACCAGCCCCTCTTCTGGACAGAAGTTAGGCACTGGGTAGCAAAAAGCAGGAATAGGTACTGCAGGAGGGGAGTGGCTTGTGTCTTTCCTTCAGTTCCTCCTCTCTGCATTGTCCCCCAGCCATTTAACACCAAAGACACGAGGGAAGCACCCTATGCACTGGATAATGTCAGAGAGGAAGGAACCAGGTCCTGGGGAACCCATGGGGGGAGGTGGAGGCCCAGCAGAGCTCTGGAAATGAGGAGGAGCCGTGGGCTCCGGAGGGACTTGCTCGGTGTGGAGAAAGTGAGCATGAAGTCTTTTAGGGAGGCTGAAACTCTTAATAGGAATGTGTATCGTATTTTTGAGTGCTTGGCCAGTGCTGCAGCAGGTGATACGTGAGACCAGCATGAGAGCGCTGCCGCTGGGCCAGAGGTGGGACTCCAGGGGAAGGATCTGAAAGAACAGCAGGAAATTCCCAGGTACCCGAGAGGATGTGGCTGAACATGTTAAGTTGCTTTTCCTCTATAGAACCGCCTCTTCTCACATAAGCTGCTCGAAGTTAGGTCAGCTGTTCGTCTCGCATGATGGGTTCCACTGGGTGATTTTTAAATGTTTTGCTATTTTTAAGTGTTTTGCTTATTTTACCCTTAAGCAGCTTCTGTTTACAAAAAAATAACTAAAATTAATTTTGTGACTGCAGAGTACCAAATTTGAAAACACATTTAGTACTAAAATACATCTCTCATCCTGACTATTCCACAAACTACCTTTCAGAAAGATGTTATACAGCAGAGGGAACTAAAAAAGTACTTTTTATCAGAGCAGGGTGGCTACGCATAGTATTCAGTTCACCCAAAAGCCATTTCACATTGACAACACTACACTCGTCTGAGCAAGACTTTAATTTGCAGGCTAACAACACAAAATATACAGTATTTTGGTATGACAGACTTATTTCTAGAAAGACATGTAACTAGTGTACCTAAATGAGGATATAAATATTACAAAATTACTTGTATTGATAGTTATTGCTTAATTTAACCCCTGACGTGTTAGGTAATGGCTGCGCTGCGTTGGTACAGGCCTGTGTACAATTGCTGATATTTCTGGATGAGCAAATGGAACTGCCATACACAAGAATGATCAACACTGGTGCTTAGAATTTAAAACTAAGTACAACTAAAAAGTAAGTGGTTTAATTTTCTGAGCAAGGCTTGAAATCACTTCTCTCGAACTCTGGGCTATTTAGGCTAATGGAGTTTAGATCTACGTTTCCTTACAATTTCACGTTTTGTGGCTCATTGCATCTGCCTTGATGCCTTCCTATGGGTATGAAGACCTTACATTTTTACTAAAAATGTAAAGGTATCCCTTTTTTTGCAGTCTGCTTATGATTGCATTAGCCTTACATCAATAATGCATAACATGTCCCCGTAAAACGGAAGGAATGTCAAAGTTGCACTTTATTTTATTCAAAGAAAGGAAAATGTTGGGGGCTGAGTCAAATCAAGCACTTTATTTTTCCCCTCAGAACAAGAGATGAAATTTGCTGCTGCTAATAATCTCATTACTGCTCCATTATGTCACTGCATGTAAAAATCTCACCCAGCTTTCACTGGGTGAAATCATTATACACCCACTATATTGAGTTCTGCCACAATAAATTAATCTGCTTCAGTGCTGTTGCACTGTTGGGGCTCAACTGTGTAAGCAAGCAGCTGGTGTTTGCCTGGTTTGCAGCATCACAAGGGGTGAAGAGGAGGTGGCTCTGTGGTTGCCAAGATTCCTTCTGAAACATCCAGAGCCTAATCCAGAACCAGCAGAGGATAATACTGGCCATTTTGTTGATTTTGATATACCATGGGCAGACTAACCTGGTGGCATGGGGGAGGGAAGGAGAATGTGTTTATATTTAATGGAATTAAATACAAACCTACATCTAGGTTGTCTTATGAGCTCTGCTGAGCCACAAATCACTTCAGAAGAAAGACTGGGCCCCTGTAACGCAGTTTCAGCTTTATTTTTGAGGGCAGGGAATGGTGTATTTCTATGGTTTAACATTTCAGTATTTCACATTAGCCATGAGGTTTTTATGTTTGCCTCATGAAGCAATTCTTTTAATACCAGAAATTCAGGCAGCAGGGTTTTGTGGAACTCTCCTGAAATAATGCTCCTAGGCAGCTTTCCTCATACCTGCATGGTAAAGAAAAAGATGACTGTCAGGACTACTGTGTTCGAATTGTCACATATCTATGCATATCCTCAGCATTCTTCGTATTTTGTGCTCATGAACCACAGATAAACATGAGCCTGGAGTCTGTTTGAAGACCCAAAAAGAGAAACCTACCCCCACTCCCTGCATTTTTAATTGAGCTCTAGAATCCTTATTCAGACATTGTCAGGAAATAGTTAATACCCCATATAGGGCAGAGTATCAAAAATGTGAAAATGCTGTGCTGCATGGAAAGAGTCAAGAAAAATTCATTTTCAAACCCAAGCAGCTATAATGAGCTGCAGTAAAATATTTATCTTTGTTTAATAAAGAAAAGATTGGAAATTGTAAGTTAGAGGAGTTAGTCTTAAGACTTGGCCAAAATTAAGTACTGGGGAAGGTCTAGGGAATGTGCATGCAGTCAGTAAGAAGATCACTATTACCTGTTGGCCTGAATTTGTCAATCAGAGGAACAAAACTGTCAAGTACGCTCCGAATTCGATACACTAATTGCAAAAACAAACATTTTTTTTTTCAGGATGAGCCAGATACATAGCAACGTAAAAAATACCAAAATGGCAAAAAACCAAACACTGACACTTGCAATATTAATGAACCCAAGATTATGGTTTAAACAAGCATTTTTACAATATCATTAATAACATAGTAGTGACAGGGCTGATTCCACAACCTATCAAAAATATTAGCACAAGATTACAAAGGAGATTTCTGTTCTCAGTTGGGAAGCTTTAACTTGCTGCCAGTTGCACCTTCCCTGCGACATCCCTAGGGATTGCCAAGAATGCCCATGTTTTAGCATTTTCAGGTGCTGCTGCCATCCAGGTTCTGCTGAGAGCACTTCCTCAGGGTGTTCAGCTGCCTCAGTCCCAGGGGAATGGACGGCAGCCTGAGTGCGCAGCACCTTACAGAGTGTATCTGGGAAGACTGCCTTGCTGCTAAAATTACATGTTGTCATGGCAACTTAGTATTCAGCCATTGCTGCAGAAAAGAGGTGACTCAGGGTCTTGTGATCATGGAGAACGAAAAATGAGTCAAACTCTCCCTTCAGTGTCAGTAAGGCATGTTTGTCTCCAGCCACGGTGTGTAATTGTGAATGAGATGTTACGGGACAGTTATGTGACGATTTATGGAATCTCAGCACTAGCAGTTTCATAGACTTGCGTAGTTTAATGGCTGTGTGACCTTGTATCTTTGGTGTTGGTACAGAGCTGGCTGCTGTAGATACACTTACCTAGACCAAAGTATATCCCAGTGGTTTCCAGAGAAGCAAAGGTGATTAAACCGATTCCAAGAGAAATAGTCCAATCTAAGGCAACAAAATAAATATTTGGCCTTGTCCATTTTTCTAGTGTGCAACAACTTATCCTTCTGCACAAGTCTTGCCTTACCTTTGTAGTAGTAGTAGCAAATTAGTAAAGCTCCAATTGCAAAGCAAAGAATGACAAAATGAAAGAATTCATCTGAAAGAGAGAAGGAAAAGTAGGTCACAACTGCAGGCACGGCCCTTGCGAATACACCTTAAGGTACAGTGTATCGCTCAGTGAATAAAGTCTGTTTGCACGAGCTGGCTCATACGCTCGACTCAACTGCCAAACGTACATGCACACAAGTTGTTAGGAGAAGCCTTGATGATTTTCATCAAGAAGCCTTGGTGCACTTCAACAAAGTACTCATGTCAGGGGCAGGGGAGAGGGAGAAGTTTTTTTTGAACCAGAGGTCTTATTCGTAGACTAAGGTTCAACAGGGTTGACATTAGTTGAATTTTAAAAAAAAAATTTTAAAAAATTACCATCCTTCCGTATGCCCATCCACCGTACTGTCCACTGATGGAGGCGAGTGTCCTTGTTGTCATATGCTACAAAAAAAGAAACGTCTTTTATTGCCATCAAACACTGAACTTAAGGAGGTTTAAGTTTATTTCCCTTTTTGTATCTGACATTGATTCTCAAAGCAGAAGATATGTAGAACTGTTTGTTCAAAGAGAAGCTCTGCAAGCCTTCCAGAAAGGTCAAATTAGCAATTTTAAAATCACCCAAAAAGAGCAGTGGTTTTTTTTAAAAAGGCATAATCAGATGGTTGCATTAACAATACAGAATTGTTTTAAAGCACTCTGGGTCTATTCTGTCTAGTCGGGGACAATCAATAGCCTCAGAATTACAGTGGAGGAGTAAAGCAGTAGTACAAGGGAGCTTCAGTTTGATTCTTGGGTGCTTTGCAAAGTCATAGCTCAAATAATATAACCATCGTCATTACTGAGTGTGTGAGTGCCATCAGTCTACTTAAGCCTGGTGCTGAAGTATTTCTGCACCTCCCCGATTAAGAACTGTAGCTGACAATTAGTCTCCCATAGCTAGCTATAATGCTATAGAAAGAACAATGTAAGAACAAGCTAGGTGGTTTTAGAGATTATTAAATAGAGAGCATTTTGCTCTATGCTAGTTGTGAGCAGAGTTGCCAAATTCTGTTCTTTCTCCGACTGTATTGTCAGAAAGAGCTGAATATTTTACCAGATTTCCAGTGATGTGTTCAGAGCAGAAGGCTTTCTCGTTGGTTGAGCGCTTGAGAAGACCCCTAGGCAGTCTGCTGTACATAAGCCTTTGGGAGTTGATTCATCACAAGTTTTAGACACTGATTTCACTTACATTGGGCTGTGCATCCAGGCAACCACTGCCTGGCAGTGAATTTAATTTTCTCTAACAGGAGAGTACTGGAAATGTACTCTAAATGAGCTACAGACTTTTGCTATTGTGCTTTTGAACCATGAAGCAACTAAACTTGGCCAAGAAATTCTTTTCTGGGTCACATGATCCTGGAGTCATATTTTTGAATTTTTGATTCTTTGAGCATTCAGAATTGATCAAGTTCTGGTTTGGGGACAAACTCAGTTATTTGTTTATTAATGTTAACATAGCATTGCTCTATTCTGGCTCACAAGTGTTCCTCTGTGCAGTTTTATGAACGATCTATAGATGCAGAGTTTATCACAACATCAATTCATACCTGGCAAGTGTCTGTTGTGTATTACTCTGCCTCCTAAATGCAATACTCCCACTGTAATTTTGTATCATGGAATGACTTGCACAGTAATTCTTCTGTTAAAGCTTTACAGTGCATTTTAATAACTGTTCTTAAACTTCTACTTTTTTCTTAGGAAATATCTAGGTACCAAGGAGCTGGTACAGCTGTCATCTCTAAGCAAAACTCAGTCCTAAAAGACAGCATCCACAAGAAAAACTTCTGTTTGCTTGTTTGTATTTACCATCTGCAATTGAATCTTCTCTTCTGGTAATCTCTGAAAAGCAACAGAGTTTTTGTTATTTCTGATGGTAAAAACACAAATGTATTTCCCACTACTATCAGGACTAGCAAGCACAGCAAGTATTCACCCATTTGGTGACTCAATATAGACAAAATAGTATCTGGAAGTACTAGAAAGTGAAGGAAGTTAAAAGAAGGGCCCAAGAACAGATAACAATAAAACTGTGTATTCACAGTGATCCCAGGTTCTTTGAAATAGCTGGGCAATAGAAGATTGATGGCCTCTGTATTAATACTCAGTTTCTAGAACTGACGCTAGAACCAGACAGAGCTGGGATCGCAAGTGCTGCATGTGTGCGTCACCTGAACCTGTCCAGTGAAGTAGGTATGGTGTCCTGCACCAGCTAAATATTTTCTGTGTATCAGTCTGGTGAAGTAATCTAGAACTGAAGCAACAAAGGCCATGGTGAGAGGTGGAGAGGCCAAATGCCAACTGGAAAACTACTGTAATCCTCTTTCTGCACCTGGCAATGGGGGGAGAATATTGTATTACAACATATTCCTCTACCCTCATATTTTATGTAGTTCCTTGGGGATAGGTAACTCAAACACCTCCCCCAGGGATTATGCTGCAACTTACGTCTTCTTCCCAACTCTGTCCTCCACTGAAACAGTCCGAGTCACAGCAACTATTCCCAGCTCCACAGAAGAGTGGCTCAGCAAGGCCAGGCTGTTGGTCTGTCTGCCTCTCATAACTACTGAATGCGGGCATTGGCCTGAGAGTAGGAGCGTTGCGGTCAGTAATGCAATCAAGCCATTGAAAATTCCCTATTACAGGCTTTTTCCCATCTGTTCTACTGCTGCTCAGCAGTGCCTGATAAAAGGAAATTTGCCTTTAGACCGAGTGTCTGTTCCAGCCTCTGGGCTGGTACTGTTTCTCTGTTGCTTGTCATTTGGCTTTCACGTGTCATCTTCCATCAGGGAATGCTCCGAGCTAAGGGAGGAAGGCATTCAGAGCCAAGTATCACGGCTTTGCAGAAACCAGGTTCCAGCTCCCTCCCAGTCTTGCATCCCTGT
>NW_009259719.1:5117526-5128521 GCF_000687185.1 Egretta garzetta
GGGAAAGACTGAATAGTTGCCTAATAGAATTTGCTGGGTTTTCCCCTAAAAAGATGAACTCACAGCAGAACCTGGCAGGCCTACAAAAAAATGGGTTAATCTTCTAGAACGCCTTTGTACAAATAGCTTGCTATCAGCCAGCCACTATGACAAGCTTGCAACAAAATGTCTGCATCATGCCCAGGTCCAACACCAGGCTAACTGGAAACCAATGGATTTGCAGCCAGGGGCTTATGTTTTAATATATTATATAAGCATATAAGTCAGAAAGAAGAAACTGCAACTACAGTCTGCCTTCCCACAGGATGAGGTTATCTGGGAATGCTTACCTGAATCCCTGTAGGGAACAACCTCTGCTGATATGCCTAAAATGTTACACAAAGATGATGTAGGTTAATATCCACAATGAGTACACATATCTTGCTGCCAATCCTAGCCCCTGCGACTCTATTGAAATGAGTGTGGTTGTGTAAAAGTGGCAAGGTTTTACACACTGGAGACGGCAGCTCTGTTGTGAGTTACGCAGTTTGAAAGCGGGAAACATGACTGGATTATTAACCCCCCCATTTTCCATCCCTCACAGTATCTGGAGTGAGGTAGAATCAGACTCCTGTGACACAAATTAGATTTCCTAATGTCAATTGAAATGTTCTACTCTTACATCTGGGCTTAGATCAATTTAAGACATTCATTAAGTGATTAAAGCCTTAACTTTTTTACATCCATGGTTCTATACCATAAGCTGATAGCGATTTCTGTGTGTTGATACAGCACGTTTTCTTCATCTGCATTGTACTTATTTTCCATTTTTCCTTTGGAAGGAAAGGAAGAGCCTCGGGAACAAGATCCAAGGTGTGGTCCTTGCTGATGATCTCCAGGCAGCGCTGAGGGCTGACTGTAGACCCTGTAAGTAGTGGCCGTGAGAGATATTTTCAAAACTCTCTTGCTGCATTTCAATGGCAACTGGCAGACCCAGGCAGCAGGACTTCTCCCACAGCAGTAGGTTTTGCTATTCTCCTGGTTCAACTCTAAGCACAGGGCACAGCTGAGTGTTAGTATTACTTCAGCTTCATCTTGTAGGAAGTGCCTTTCCTACAGTCAAATTCTGACTGGTCATTTTCCTACATCTATACATGTTAATATACCTTGTTCAAAAGTCAAACCAAAGAATGCCAGAAATCATCCTTTTTTGGGTTTATATTGGTTGTCTCTGGTAAAAACCAATACTGTTGTCACTTTGTCCTACCTCCAAGTAATTGGCCTTCAGTCTTCTCTCTTCCTAAATCTTCCCCGTCACTGTCTGGATGGAGAAAGTGTTTTTTCATCAAATTAAAGAAAAATGCACCAGCACTATTAGAAACAACAGCACTGTAGTTGTTTGCTTGTAGTGTACTAATGGCTGTGGGGATATGTAGGTAAAAATCAAGGCTTTGAAATGCAAAGGTTGTTATTAGCAGCTTTTGCCTCACAGGTCTCTTCAAAGATGTCTGAATAGGAGAAAAACAACAAAATCTAAAGTTGGAATAATTTGTATAAAGAGATGTAGTGAGGAAGTCCTTATTTTAAACACATACATCATCAGCACTGCTAATTAGTTTGAAAAATGTCTTTCTAAATGCAATTAATTTGATCTTAATTGGGTAGTGGCTTTCTGTAACAGAATAAGCCAGTATCAGCATTATCACTTCCACATCGCCTGTCACTTGCTAGTCTCATTTTCTACGAATGAAATGGTCTAGTGGCAGCCAAAGTGGTTTCGATACACTGTTGATGTTTGCCAATAAGAAAAGAAATGATAGAGAAGTGCTATAGCATTGCCAGCTGCTCCTGTACATTGTCTGTTCTTTGCCTCCTGCTATAGCGCAATATTCAGGGAGACCATAAACGCACTGTAGATCATAGAAGTATAATCTCTTATTTGGGAAGAAATCTTGCAGCAGTTTTTCACATTTCTGAAACATCCAACTTCCACAAGAACAGGAGGCAGCCACTATTTTGCTGATAATGAATCTAGAGGTACAGATTATTTTTTGTATTCTCTCTCATGCACTATTTATTACTTTTTCATAGAATCATAGAATGTTTTGGGTTGGAAGGGACCCCTAGAGGTCATCTAGTCCAACCCCCCCCTGCAGTGAGCAGGGACACCGCTAACTAGATCAGGTTGCTCAGAGCCCCATCCAACCTGGTCTTGAATGTTTCCAGGGATGGGGCCTCCACTACCTCTCTGGGCAACCTGTGCCAGTGTTTCACCACCCTCATTGTAAAGAATTTCTTCTTTATATCCAGTCTAAACCTACCCTGCTTCAGTTTAAAACCATTACCCCTTGTCCAGTCACAGCTAGCCCTACTAAAAAGATTTTCCCCATCTTTCCTATAGGCCCCCTTTAGGTACTGAAAGGCCGCAATCAGGTCTCCCCGCAGCCTTCTCTTCTCCAGGCTGAACAAGCCCAACTCCCTCAGCCTGTCCTCATAGGAGAGGTGCTCCAGCCCCCGGATCATTTTTGTGGCCCTCCTCTGGACCCACTCCAACAGTTCCATGTCCTTCTTGTGCTGAGGGCTCCAGAGCTGGACGCAGTACTCCAGGTGAGGTCTCAGCAGAGCAGAGTAGAGGGGCAGAATCACCTCCCTCGACCTGCTGGCCACACTTCTCTTGATGCAGCCCAGGGTACGGTTGGCCTTCTGGGCTGCCAGCGCACATTGCCGGCTCATGTCCAACTGCACCACTCAGCTTGGTGTCATCTGCAAACTTGCTTAGGGTGCACTCGATCTCGCTAAGTCACTGATGAATATATTAAACAGCACCGGTCCCAGTACAGAACCCTGAGGGATACCACTCGTCACCGGTCTCCATCTGGACATCGAGCCGTTGACCACTACCTTATGGATGTGACTAACCAACCAATTCCTTATCCACCTAACAGTCCACCCATCAGATCCATAGCTCTCCAATTTAGAGAGAAGGATGTTGTGGGGGACCGTGTCAAAGGCTTTGCAGAAGTCCAGATAGATGACGTCCATTGGTTTCCTCTTGTCCACTGTTGTTGTCACACCATCATAGAAAGCCACTAGGTTCATCAGGCAGGACTTGCCCTTGGTGAAGCCATGCTGGCTATCTCGAATTACCTCCCTGGCCTCCATGTGCCTTAGCATAGCTTCTAGGAGGATCTGTTCCATGATCTTCCCAGGCACACAGGTGAGGCTGACAGGTCGGTAGTTCCTGGGGTCTTCCTTTCTACTCTTTTTGAAAAAAGGCACAATGTTTCCCTTTTTCCAGTCACCGGGGACTTCACCTGACTGCCATGACTTTTCAAATATCATGGAGAGTGGCTTGGCAACTACATTGGCCAATTCCGTCAGGACTCTGGGATGCATCTCATCAGGTCCCATGGACTTATGTGCATTCAGGTTCCTCAGATGGTCATGAACTTGATCTTCTCTTACAGCGGGAGGGGTTTTACCCTGCTGGTCTCACTCATGCCATCCATCGACTCAGGAAGGGTGTTTCAGAGTTTTGCAGAATTGCTACTGAATTACTGTAAGTTTCCTGTGTAAATCTCTACAAACACACAATCAGACTAAATTATGTATCAGGGAAAAATAAAATAAGTCCTCTTTACCTTGTGTATCTTCATCCGTGGACTCCTGGGATGAGTTTTCAGCCTTTTTTTCCCCTTGTGAAAGCATGAGATTCCTTTCCAATCTCTTCAGGAGTTTCAATTTTTCATCTGTTTTATGTATAAAGAAAAAAATATTAGAAACAACTATTTACATTTTCTCTCTTTTACAGTGACAGATTTCACAATGCTTTATTAAAGGTTGTCTGACAGGAAATCAGACTCTTAGTCTTACTTCAGCTGTGGGTTTTGCACACAAGGGGTAGTACAAAGCATTACAAATGAAAGCATCGTATGCACTACTGTTTAGACTTTCTTAAATGGTTGTGGTAGATGCCTGAAGTTTCATATTCTGGCCCTTAATTCACCCATAACGCTACCCCTGTGAAAACACCCACTCCCTGAAGCAACAGCAGCTGCAGCTGAAAGATGCTTTAGCTAGAGAATAGTTGCTCACCCTTCCCTGGGCTATGTCTCCCTTCACCCCTGGGATGTCTGCTGCGTTCCCTGTGTTTATGCCGCGGTGCCAGCACCCTCTTGTGGCATAAAAGCAAAGCCTTCAAAGCCGGCTCGGCCAAATCACTGGGGAGGAGAAACCCGTGGGATGCTGACTCCTGGGACAGGCAATGAAGTGGTCCTGGCTTGTGTGGCTGGAGTTGCAGGTGATTCTCAACAGCTTCGAATTCAGCTCTGTGCTGAGAGCTGGCAGGTCTGTGTTTCTGTTCATTATCAGTTGTAATATTTGGACACAGGCAGCTAGACATGATTCCCCCCGTCTGCTCAATGCTGCTCACTGTACAAGAGCAGGAAGGGGGTCCCTGCTGTGACAGACTTTCCTACTCTGACAGATGACCAAAGCTGTGCTGCTCTCCAGGCTGGGAGGTCTCTCCCCTTCATGAACATATTTGATCAAGGCAGAAAAAGGACCAGAATCTCCTTGAGGATCTCCAGTTAAATTCAGGGTCATCTTAAGGGAGTGTGGCTCTGTGGTCTGTTAAAGACAATTAAGGACCCTGTGGACGCGGTGGAACTGCATTTAGTTTCTTATTGCACAACTGGGCAAATGAGAAGTGCAGTGGAGCCTATTTGTACCTTGTTGCCAGGGTCAGCACCCTGAGTGACATCCTCTATCCACTCCTTGTAGTTACTACTACATGTGCTCCTAGGGTCATTTGGAAAAAAAATTTTTTTCAGTGCTCAGCTTGGATTTCTTGCCACTATGAGAGCTCAGAGAGGTCCAGGCTGGCTGGATAACAGTCCATGCAAAAAAGTGTCCTGGGTGTCATGAATCCAGCTAGACAGGAAAAAATGGGGGCACCACTTTAAGTCAGAGAAATTTCTTTGGCATCAAACTAAAGTAAAACACTATCTTTGGTTTACATTATCACTATACCTAGCTGACTTTTCTAAGCAGTATTTCTAGACATTTTAGTTGTTCACTAACAATCACTTCCAACCATATATCAGAGTTTTCAAACTGGTGTCAAGTCCCACTGGCACTGCAGTAACTAACAAAACAGCTGATGAGCAGCCAGGTCGGACTCACCCTTTCCCTTGGAGCTGGGCAGCTGCCTATAGCCAGATGGGTTGGTTGTCTTCAGCAAGAGGTAAAGAACAGCCATTGCCTTGACTCCTTTCTTCTCTATAGCTTTCAGGCAGGCTGCACAGCCTCCAGGCAGGACATTGCAGCTGTTGAGGAGCTGAAAGAAAGGCAAGTAAATAGCAAATAGTCTTTCCAATAAAATGTTACCTGTAAAAACACCCTGCTATACAAACAAATCTCATCCCAGCTGCACGAAATGTAATGCCCTGCCCCTGCTATACAAGGGGGAAATCGGGGACAAAGAGTAATGCCAAAGATGGGAAGAGAATGTAATCTCCATTCAGCAACTCAGAGCAGAGCCATCAACTGGGAAAGAAACAGTGTGTTAACTATTTAAAGAGCTGGAGAAATGTAGCTGCAGGGCCTGAAAATGGATGTGCAATCTCTGTGGTATCTTACAGAAAAGTGTCATGAACAATGGTCCTGCCTAGAAAGTAGCGAGCTGAACTCATCCTGAGGAACTTATACAAAGCTGGTTATTTTTCCATGTGGAGAACAACCAAGTAAAAAGCAGTGGCCTGAGTCTCATTCACGTAAGTGCCCTTTTACAGCATTTAACAGGTTTTAGATATGTTTTAGCATATCAGATAATTGGACTGTATGTTTTCTCTCCCCAAAGTATATACAGAAGTATATAAGTATCTGTATAACGATGTCTTACAAAGTATATATGTTGCTTTAGTAACTTACATTGTTCTTTTCTTCAGTATTCAGGATAGGTGGGTCAGTGGTAGCTAAACATTTTACAAGTGATTCCCAGAAGGACTGGTTCATTTTCTCATGATGCTCCAAGTAACTGGCATCAGCAGTAAAAACCCTCTGGAAAATGTCTGGGAAAAAAAATGAGCAAATTGCTGTGCAAGCAGTAGAGGTGGGTTGCCTGACAGTGTTGCTGTGGTACTTGGCGAAGGCATGGTGGCAGACATCAAACTCTATTATATATGTGTTAGCATATAGGAAAGAGCGTAGTGCTGTATCGTATAAAGCAACCCAGTCTGTCAGAAATCAGTAGCAAAATGTCAGTAGTCCATACAAATTACTGGCGTCTCCATGATGCTACTGACTCATTTGAAGAAGTAGGGGAAGTATTCCTAGCTATTTAAGGGGTGCTTATTCTGACCATGCTATTTTACAGGCAGGCACAAAGACACAAAGGTCTGGATACCAAGGTACTGAGATAGCTCTTTAGGCATTTAATGCACAGCAAAATCTCCTTCAAGCACGTGCCCAAGGCCTGTGGAAGAGCTGGGAACTGACTACTGGTCTCTTTTACAAGCAAAGAGATGGACAGAGTGTGTTTTCAGAGGAAACAGGTTTCATTGACTCATTGCCACCCTAGCAAACACTGTTGTGTAGTGCGAATGAGCCAAAGCTTTGATCTTTGTGTGCTACCCTTACCTTGCTGTTCTTCAGTAAGATCTGGGAATGGGACATTCAGGTTCTCCATTGCTGTGCCTGTTTGAAAGGGGAGAAAAAGCATATTTAGAAACAGAGCAGTCTGACCTTCACTATTTTTCTGTCTTTTGCTTGATTTTCTGCAAACACAGCTCTATGTCTAGGCACTTTAGTTTTGAAATCACTTCTCTGGTGCAATGGCAGTTTCACATCATGATTCATTTACCCTCTTGGGACCCGTTCTCAACTCCTCTGAGTGAGTCTTGCTGAGCTGGCCTTTGGTTATTAAGAAAGAACGGAAGTTTGATCGTCATGAGTAGAACAAAAAGAAGTCCAACTTGATCATTCACATTGTTGGTTTTTTACAGCTACCAAGGTGTCTAATTAACTATTTACCACAGATGTGAGTAACTTAATAGGCCCCATTCCATTCACAAAATAGAATGATTATTTCCATACCTCTCACATCCTTATGCTTAAAATGTACCGATTGTGGAGAATGGTAGGAATAGTTCATAGGAGACCCCTGCGAGATTTGGAATCCTTGTCTCACAGAAAACTTTGACACTTCAACATCTGTTTTTCCCAAGTTGTCATGAAAAGGAAATATCCACTCACTTTAGGTTTATGAATTAAAGATTTTTAGGTGTTGATCCCAGATGTCTTTCTGGTAATTGCCACAGAAACAAAACGTTCTGAAATCCCCAGAATCCAATGTTTCCTTTCATTTTGCTAAATGTGCCCCAGGAAATTTGTTTTGAGGCTATTTTATTCTCGTGATACATTTCTTGTGGTGGTTGTGGTGGTTCTCTGCCTACTGTGGTCCAGGCATCCTGCATTGACTGCATCTCCCTGCGTGCAGCGTTTCAAATAAAACACTCTTGTATGGAGAGATGCAAAAGAAGATTTTTGGGGAGCCTGAAGTACAGTTTCTGCTACGCAGGGCACAAAAGGAAAATATTTTATACACCCATAGGTTTTCTTACAATATGACTTTTGGGTCCATTCAACAAAACACTTTCAATCAAGCAGTTTGAAAACAAAGGATTTCCTATAAATTTCCCAGGTGGAAAACTGTTTCTTTTTCTACAGTTTCAGTTTCCTAGAGACCATCATATCAGTCAGAAAAATACTCTAATACAAAATCCAAAACAGGTCCAGTTTATATCTTCAGAAGGATAGCATAACATACAACCCAAAACATCTTCATTCTGGAATCAGAATAACTTTTCGCTGTGCCAGTTCTCAGATAGAAGAAGTTAGACACAGACTCCAAAGTAGCTGCAAAACCCATCCCTCCTTTGGAGCTAGGGCTGAGGGCCCACATTTTTGGTATGTTGGTTAATCTGGGTTTTTTTTCCTTTCCTAGGCTGCAAATGTTGTTCAAGTGACGAGGTCCTTAGTTTGAAACTCTTTTTAGCCACTGGTTTGCTGTTTGGCTCTGGGAAAATTACATAACCTCTTTAATCACGTTTAAAGGCTAAGCCCAGAAGACTGCCTAATTACCTCCTAGGTATATTGTGAGAAAAAAATAATATTTTAAGAACACTTTGAAGTTATTCCTGATGATGAGTCTATGCAAGACATCTACGATGTCAGATAACACCTTTTATTTAATCACCTGATACGCCTGGAAACTGGCAAGCTTTTGGACAAACAAGCTTTGAACTCTATTGCTTAATCTAACAAAAGCTTTCACCTTTCCCACAGACCTTGCCTGACTTACAGCCTTTGCTGCTATAGCTGTGGCAGCTGCGCTGTGTGACAGTCGTGGGCAGTGTCAGACTGCGAGCACCCAGTAGGGAATGCGGGAAACTCATCTGTCCTCTCTGCCTGGGTGAGCAACAGCTGGTGTTGAAATACAGGAACCCAGTATGCCACACCCCAGACAAACTCGTTCTTGGCTACACAATAAAGAACATAATTTCTGTGCAGTTATGTATCTCCAGCTATGGTTTTCAGCCTTTTCCGGTATCTTTCTTGCCTTCCTCTTTACTCAGCTTAAACCTTGTCTTTGCTTTTGTAAGTTAAATTCTTTAGAGGACTGCTCAGTTAAAATACCAGGCCTAAAGGAACAAAATTACTTTAAATATAAACATATATTAATTCCATTTAATAAAATTTTTATAAATATCCACGGATTTTACCATTGAGTGAAATTCAGGAGGTTTGTCTTTGGGGCTCCTAATACCTAGTGAAGGCCACTTTCATTGGCATGCTCGAGGCACGTTGCTCTTCCCATTTCCCGTAACACAAACCTGTCACAGCAGCTGCCTTATGCCAGCTTTGCATCACCCCAAAGACAAAGTGAGCAGGTAGGCACTAGCAGATCTGTCCCATCACGTACAAAGGAAGAGCAGACACAGCACTGAAGGCAGAGGAGATGCTGTCAACCTCGTTTGCAATCAGACTGATTGACCTTAAAACTGTTCATTTACTGGCCCAAATGACCAGACTGCTCAGCTGTAACAGCAACCAAAACACATTTGCCTAATGCACTTACACACCCCACTCTGGTGAGACCTGGATGCCACAAGAGGATCCAGGAGTAGCCAGCGTCTGCTCCCATCTCCCTTTCTGTGCCTCCAGCACAGCCAAACCCAGTCAGTCACCAAGCTTTACGTAACTGAGGAAGCTGGGTACTTAATTTCTACTAGACTGTGGGCAATTAATTCACCTGTGGCTCTTCTTGAAAGAAAATCAGATCTAAACGAAGGATAAGTATATGCATTTAATTATTGTATGTTTTAAAAGTGATTTAGTTGATTATACCTCATAATGAGAGAAGGATGATGATATACTGGCCTTTCAGTCTGGCCATAAGCTCACTGGGGAATGACATGAACAACAGACCTCATCTTGCTTTCCCCACAGCAAATCAGAACTTAATTGCAGTGAGGTCTTTTTAACACGTTAGAATAAAGTTTGTGTGCAGAGTCAGACTTCCACTTGTTTAGAAAGTGAGGCTAATAACTGCCATAGACTACAACTTTTTG
This sequence comes from Egretta garzetta, assembly GCF_000687185.1. Lineage (NCBI taxonomy): Eukaryota > Metazoa > Chordata > Aves > Pelecaniformes > Ardeidae > Egretta > Egretta garzetta. Next base: position 5,127,138 of record NW_009259719.1, read on the forward strand.
CTTAGCTGCTGAAATATATCTGTCTGAAATTGTTCAATGGGATAGCAAAAAATGTAAATAAAGTAAAATAAGGTTATTTTGACTTCAAGACAAAAAAACAGGCAATCCTAAACCTTTTCCCTTTGAAACTACTTTTACCTTTCATTTTAAGTTACATGCTGACATGAAATCTTGCTAAGTTTTATTTTAAACATAAGCATTATGTCCCTCCCTGCCCTCCTCTCAAACCAAACCAAACAAACTTCATAAATCACACCTGTAAGTCTTGGGTTGGTCCTAGTGGCCAGTTCCACAGGAAGATGTCCTGGAGGGCTGTGACCACGGTGAAGGCTAGCAGTTTCTTCCAGCAAGACAACAAAAACTGATGCACGCCAGCTCAGTTTGAAACAGTTCCTACTCTAGTCTCCGTGGGCAACACCACCAGTGAGACAATTCTGTTATTTGTCTGCTTGCCTTCCTGTTGTCAAATAGAGTTGAAATGCAACAGAGAAGTAGCAAAACTCAAAGACTTTTCACTCTTTACGGCATCCTTGCACACAGGCAGGTGGGGGCACCCCAGCGAGTGCATGTCACTATGGGGAGGGCAAGCTCCCCAGGCTTGGTGTGACTGTCCCCATGAGGGTGAGCAGGGAGCAGGAACAGCCTGTCCACCCCTTGCTGCAGTATCGGCAACCGACGCTTCCTTCCTCTCCTGGCTCTCGCATCAAGCCCAGACACGGTGTCTATGCTGCTGCCAGCCCTACACCCACAAACCTGGGGGGGTTTGCTGCCTGTTTTCCAGCCGCGCTGGTAAAATAATGGCAGCGCTCCCGTATGCATTTACGTTCACCTTCTGAAATTACCTGGTTTGTATTTCTTACGTGCTGTGTGCTCCTTTCTGCGGTCGTTGGAAAGCTCTGAAGGGAAGAAAATGAGCTCATCAGAAGCCAGAAGAGCTCATGCTTCTAGTCTGAGTAAAGTTAAGGCACACAAATCTTCCTCTGCACATAAAATGGGGAACCACCACAAGGATGTTACAGAAAAAAAAAAAAAAAATTGAAAATATGTGGAAGTCCAGTCAGGAGGATGTAGAGGTTACAGGGAAGTCCTGTACCTTGCCCCCACAGCACCACAGCCCCTCGTACAGCGTCGTGATGCCTCAGGGAGTATTCAACAGCCCAGCCGTGTACCAAGAGCTGGGTCACAACCTCAAATCACCCTCGGTCTCAGTCACAAGCAGCTCCCGAACCCCTCCCCGGCACTTACCTGCAGGGCTGTGCGGTGGGTTGGGATCCCGGGGCAGGGCGTGCGGGCAGGCGTCAGGGCCGACGCTGGGGCCTCACGTGGCCTGCCCTGACTCACAGCGAGCACAGCAGCGGCTCCGTGGGCTCCCCCCGGCCCCTGC
>NW_009259719.1:5130968-5139979 GCF_000687185.1 Egretta garzetta
ATCATGGTTTTGCTAGGGGAAAGGGCGAGGGGGGGGTGTAGAGATGGGAGGGGCAGAGAGGGGGAGAATGGCCTCCAAGAGGTAATGTAAAGCCACTTCTCACACCCATTTCTCCCGCACACAAGCAGTATTTTACTGCAAGAGAGCCCTCCTGCAGCTCCCTCTCCCGCGCATTAAAAGCCCAGCCTGGGCTCCAACGTAGTCCCTGCCCTCCTCTGCCACAAGGGCCAGAGGCAGAACCCACAAAGCTTTTTGAGCCAGGCCATGTATCAGTTAAGGTCTCCCCTGGAGATTTCCCGGGGGTACTCTTCCTGTACCTACGGGGGTACAGGCACATGGATCTCCTCTGCACACAAGTCAAGGTGAGCTGTCGGCAGGACTCCGAGTTTTATCTATCCAGTGTTTCCCCAGGGTATCATTCTCAGACTTTTGCTCCAGGATGTGCCCAGTGAGAATCCTCCCCTCACCGAGAAGAGGGCGCTCTCAAGCACTGGCTTCACGTTTTAGTCACATAGAGTGAAAATGCACAAGGATGTGTCAGGCTGCAGGGGGAGAGAGGGATGGTGAGGGGAAAGGCAAGCCGACGGTGTATCCACCCTAAAGCTTTTATGTGCACTAGGACCAAGTCCCAGGTCCTGATGCCTTGCAGGGCTCAGCAATACCACCAGCAGCTTTCTGGACGTTGGACACACAAACCTCAGTGAGTCCGGAGACCTTCCGCAAGCTGCTGCCAGCCCTACACCCACAAACCTGGGGTGGTTTGCTGCCTGTTTTCCAGCCGCGCTGGTAAAATAATGGCAGCGCTCCCGTATGCATTTACGTTCACCTTCTGAAATTACCTGGTTTGTATTTCTCACGTGCTGTGTGCTCCTTTCTGCGGTCGTTGGAAAGCTCTGAAGGGAAGAAAATGAGCTCATCAGAAGCCAGAAGAGCTCATGCTTCTAGTCTGAGTAAAGTTAAGGCACACAAATCTTCCTCTGCACATAAAATGGGGAACCACCACAAGGATGTTACAGAAAAAAAAAAAAAAAATTGAAAATATGTGGAAGTCCAGTCAGGAGGATGTAGAGGTTACAGGGAAGTCCTGTACCTTGCCCCCACAGCACCACAGCCCCTCGTACAGCGTCGTGATGCCTCAGGGAGTATTCAACAGCCCAGCCGTGTACCAAGAGCTGGGTCACAACCTCAAATCACCCTCGGTCTCAGTCACAAGCAGCTCCCGAACCCCTCCCCGGCACTTACCTGCAGGGCTGTGCGGTGGGTTGGGATCCCGGGGCAGGGCGTGCGGGCAGGCGTCAGGGCCGACGCTGGGGCCTCACGTGGCCTGCCCTGACTCACAGCGAGCACAGCAGCGGCTCCGTGGGCTCCCCCCGGCCCCTGCTGGCGTGACGTGTCCGCCCTCGGCCTGTTCACGCACGAGGAGTTAGCACACAGTCAGCAACCCAAAAATCACAAGGGACTGGCCAGGGGTGGGAGAGAGAGGCCCTTGGCTTTTGCACGATTCTTCTGTTTGAGCGGGCTAAATAAATTGAAGGTGTACACCAGGATTTATTGCTTTTTGGAGAATTACGGATCTCCTCGGGTGCTGTTACCAGCAGCTCATGAAACTAAAGAGTGATTTTGAAGAACGTGTGTTTCAGCACATCTGTGTTCATGCCATTAGTGCAATTCCGCAGCCAGCACGGGGGATCAGCGTGGGGTCTGAGGACGCTCTCCCCACCCGCCACCCTGACCAGTCTTCTAGGAGCAACAAAACCTGCTCAAAATGAACGCCGCTTTTATTCCTCATCCTCTCCGTTTCCTGGGGTCCCTTCCCACCTCCATTCTTCGGGCCTCGCAGTAGGGCTGGAAGTGCCTCGTGGAGACAGAGCCGCAGGCAGGGAAAAGTGCACGTTCCCCGGGAAGCACAGGGAGCCCGAGGGACCATTCCCTGCTCCAGCTGCTCCTCCTTCTTGATACAGCCCCTTTCCTCAGCACTTTTGAGCCCGCAGAGGATGTCAATATTCAAATCCTCACCTTCTGTGGAGCTAGGGCAGCCAAAGCAGGTACCGCCATCATAGTTTTGCTAGGGGAAATGGCGAGGGGGGGGTGTAGAGATGGGAGGGGCAGAGAGGGGGAGAATGGCCTCCAAGAGGTAATGTAAAGCCACTTCTCACACCCATTTCTCCCGCACACAAGCAGTATTTTACTGCAAGAGAGCCCTCCTGCAGCTCCCTCTCCCGCGCATTAAAAGCCCAGCCTGGGCTCCAACGTAGTCCCTGCCCTCCTCTGCCACAAGGGCCAGAGGCAGAACCCACAAAGCTTTTTGAGCCAGGCCATGTATCAGTTAAGGTCTCCCCTGGAGATTTCCCGGGGGTACTCTTCCTGTACCTACGGGGGTACAGGCACATGGATCTCCTCTGCACACAAGTCAAGGTGAGCTGTCGGCAGGACTCCGAGTTTTATCTATCCAGTGTTTCCCCAGGGTATCATTCTCAGACTTTTGCTCCAGGATGTGCCCAGTGAGAATCCTCCCCTCACCGAGAAGAGGGCGCTCTCAAGCACTGGCTTCACGTTTTAGTCACATAGAGTGAAAATGCACAAGGATGTGTCAGGCTGCAGGGGGAGAGAGGGCTGGTGAGGGGAAAGGCAAGCCGACGGTGTATCCACCCTAAAGCTTTTATGTGCACTAGGACCAAGTCCCAGGTCCTGATGCCTTGCAGGGCTCAGCAATACCACCAGCAGCTTTCTGGACGTTGGACACACAAACCTCAGTGAGTCCGGAGACCTTCTGTACCCCCATAGCCTTCCCAGCTCACTGACCTGGCCTGACCAGCAAGCAATCACAGGCAAGCAGGGCTAATCTTCTCTTTGAGAGACAACTACTCCAGGTGGCTTCCACTGCTGTCAGTGCCTTGGCACCAAAATGCAAGCAGACACCATCTTATGGGATCTTTAAAGAAAAGCCCAGCTTTGCAAAGCTTTTAGGGACAAAGCACAGCTCTCCCTCAACAATTCAGCCATATCCTAACACATTCCTCCCCTGAGATCACCTCAGGTCTCTGAATAATTATCAGGTGATTGAACCTGCAAAAAAAAAAATTGAAAATATGTGGAAGTCCAGTCAGGAGGATGTAGAGGTTACAGGGAAGTCCTGTACCTTGCCCCCACAGCACCACAGCCCCTCGTACAGCGTCGTGATGCCTCAGGGAGTATTCAACAGCCCAGCCGTGTACCAAGAGCTGGGTCACAACCTCAAATCACCCTCGGTCTCAGTCACAAGCAGCTCCCGAACCCCTCCCCGGCACTTACCTGCAGGGCTGTGCGGTGGGTTGGGATCCCGGGGCAGGGCGTGCGGGCAGGCGTCAGGGCCGACGCTGGGGCCTCACGTGGCCTGCCCTGACTCACAGCGAGCACAGCAGCGGCTCCGTGGCCTCCCCCGGGCACCTGCGGTCGTGCTGCAGGCCTGGCGGGAGGAGCCGCCTGTTTTCCGTGTCCCTGAGCTCTGGGGAAGGCAGCCGAGGGCCAATCCCACAGGCGTGGGGGAGAGGTGCTGGGCAGCCTCCCGGCCTGTCCCAGGCACCGATGGGCCCCAGCGGCCCTGACCGGCCGGGACCCCCCCGCCCCTGCTCCAGCACAGCCCCTGGCTTGGGCTGCAGGCCTGGACCCGCTTATAGACCTGTCTGGGACACAAGCGGGAGTCCAGGGGCGTGGGGAACCCTCTCTCTGAGGGGAAAGGCCCTGGGGTCCCGCAAAGCCGAGTGGGGACGCCATGATGGCGGTCTGGAGGCCCAGGCACACTGCCCTCCCACGCAGAGCATCCCCGGGCTCAGGGAGGGAGGCGCGGGGCGGGGAACGCCCGTGCAGGGAGCAAGGAGACAGGTGGTTGTCGTACCACGCTCTCCTCAGGAACGGGACCTTACCAGCACGGGGCTCAGGTCAAGCCTTCTGGGCTGGGGAGCCCAGGAAGGGCCCCCGCCATCGTCCCTTCATGTCAGTAGGATTTGTGTTACATCCTGGTGTAAAAAGTTCCTTTTTCTCAGCAAGCATTGCCTCTGTCTAAGCATGACATTTGCTCAATTGAAAACGTGTGTGAAGAGCGATAGCTGGTGTCAGAGGAGACTGCTAGGGACATTCCACTAGCACAGCACGTCTATCGATTATACAAGGTGCAGTCATGTTAAGTCATTTGTCAAATTAAGCTAACGGTTTCACCCAGCGCGGTTGGTGCCAGAGGAGGGGGTGTGTGGAGCAGGTTGCGTACCCGCCCTCTGCTCTCCTCTCCTCTTCAGGTACTGATGCTTCTGGAGAGACTGGGACACAGATAAAGTAATGTATACTTCCTGCAGTAGGTATGCATTGGGTTTTTTTCTTTTCCTTTTGATTTTCGTTTGGGTTTTTTTCAAGCAGGCTGTTTCACTAGTTTTCCACAAGTGCCCTGTCTCACCTACCCCGATGTATTTAATTACATGTGATGTTTAACACTTAAAGCAGATAATACTCTGCATGTGCTTCTGCTGGGAGAATATTATCTGATTAATTAGAATGCGTTGTCATGTATTACGTGTGTTTATTTTGCCCTTGTTTGGCAACTTCCTTAGTTAGGAGGACAGTGATTTACTCTTTGTGTGCTGGGAAAATTGCTTCTGGGAGGGGTTTAGAGACACACGACACGTGCTGAGGAGCTCTTATGCTTGACACCAATCGGGTACGGTGTGTGCGCACAGATTTGTCACAGACGCAGGTTGCATGAGAAATGTGGAAACACTCCTACGTGAGTGCAGGAGGGGCCCAGCGATGTGCATATTCAGAGTAGTAATTACCCATTTAGTCACCACATTTCTGTTGTCATGACTCCCATGACACCTCTTGCCCTACCCTGACTTCTATCCAAAGGGCTGGTTAAATTTATCTCTCTCTTCTGTGCTTTCACTTACTTGCTGGTTTTTTTCTTTAAACATAGTCCGCTTAAACAATTGTTGTGAAGAATGAGGAACTGAGGGAAGAAAGAATATGCCTCCATGTCACTTGCGTTTTGCAGGCTACAGGTAGTTTACAGCTACTTTTCTGGTTTTAAACTCTGAACACCTTTGAGAGAGAGAGAGGGGGGAGAAAAGCAACAAGTACAACCCACTCCTCTAACCCTCCAGACTATCACTGAACTAATAACACCCTCTGTCGCGAATGCTGATTTAGGATCCTGCTGACTATGTTAATTTGTCACGACTGAGTGACTTCACGGTTTGATTTAGTAGCAGTTCAGAATTCACCTGTGGCAAATCGTAGGACTTGACTGTGATATTTTAATAGCACTCAATCCTCAGTCAATTAACAACGTGATTAGACAAAATTAATCAAAACAGCCTTAGTTTAACAGACTTAGTTAAAGGTTCAAAGATGGCAAGGTTCACTCTATTACTACATGGAAGAAGTACACAAAGGAAAATTAAGCTACACGCAAGTTAGAATGATTCACAGAGAGATCGTGCATGCAGGGGATAAGGAGGACCTTCCCATTAAGTCATGAGGTTCAGAATAGATAGCCCCCCTTGCTTTCTAAACTCCTTCTCGGAGAGGAGTCTGAGTGCAGCTCGGTCCAATCTTAGTCTCAGACTTGGTCAACGGTTTATATCCTAGGATATTTTATATATATATATATATATATTTTATATATATATATATGTATCTAGTAGCACTGTAAGTCTCACTTTGCAATTAAATCATACACTTACAAACTACTTAAATGAATTCACACATGCATACACACAGACAGGAAGATACATCTATAGATATAAAAAGGTATACCTGGTAAAAATTCCCCTCGAGTTCAGTGAAATACTCACATCAGATGTCTTGGTATTTCTCAAGGGGCAAGGGTTGAGCCTCAAGCAGTGAAAGGTTTCAGCCCAGGCTCCACTGTCGGTCTTCAGCGATGGACCTCCGATTTTAGCAAACTTAAGAGTTTGCTAGCGCTGGGAGGCGTCCCACTCAGAGGGAGATGCTGGTTGCAGCCCGCTGTGGTCCAGGAGAGCTCAAAGGGCCTCACTGAGGACCGCTGTTTTGTAGGATCGTGAGATGATTGGCTTTAGTCATCAGTAAATTTCCAGTCCAGGCCACAATCTGGGTCGATAATGACCATGGTACCGCACCACTTGGGCTACGATTCAGATAAGGTTTGTTCCGAGGCTATCAGGGGCTAACCGAGTGTTCCCATTCTCACTCCCTGCCTCAGCCATGTAGGATTTTCTGGTGCGGACAGTGCCACCTAATCAGCCAGCTCCTTACACCAAGGCCAAGGTCTGACGGGAGTTTCTGAAATCGTAAAGTGGTCCAGCAGAAAAGAGGAGCGGGGGATGCACCACCGCGCCTTCTTATGCTGGGAGATCATGAGAAAGCAGCCGCGTGCCTTTGGCTGAGCTGAGAGGAATTCTCAGGTTTAGCCATGAAAGTTTTTGCAGAATCGTATGGCAGAGTAGATCATATTGTACCTTACCGAGACAGTTTGGAGATGATTTTCTTTTCTCATTCTGTGCCCTTCTGTGGAATTGCTTGCCGTAATAACTAATTCATTATATTAATATTTCAAACTAATGCAGTAAAATTTTTGCTGCAGCCTTTTAAATTGAAGAACTAGGACTCATTTTATTTAATTTTTACCTAGAAACAGGAGTTTCTTGTTCTATACAGATCGTTTAGCATCTCTCCTAAACCCCATCAAGAACCAAGCAGAGACTATGCTCTTGCATGAGAAATGTGGAAACACTCCTACGTGAGTGCAGGAGGGGCCCAGCGATGTGCATATTCAGAGTAGTAATTACCCATTTAGTCACCACATTTCTGTTGTCATGACTCCCATGACACCTCTTGCCCTACCCTGACTTCTATCCAAAGGGCTGGTTAAATTTATCTCTCTCTTCTGTGCTTTCACTTACTTGCTGGTTTTTTTCTTTAAACATAGTCCGCTTAAACAATTGTTGTGAAGAATGAGGAACTGAGGGAAGAAAGAATATGCCTCCATGTCACTTGCGTTTTGCAGGCTACAGGTAGTTTACAGCTACTTTTCTGGTTTTAAACTCTGAACACCTTTGAGAGAGAGAGAGGGGGGAGAAAAGCAACAAGTACAACCCACTCCTCTAACCCTCCAGACTATCACTGAACTAATAACACCCTCTGTCGCGAATGCTGATTTAGGATCCTGCTGACTATGTTAATTTGTCACGACTGAGTGACTTCACGGTTTGATTTAGTAGCAGTTCAGAATTCACCTGTGGCAAATCGTAGGACTTGACTGTGATATTTTAATAGCACTCAATCCTCAGTCAATTAACAACGTGATTAGACAAAATTAATCAAAACAGCCTTAGTTTAACAGACTTAGTTAAAGGTTCAAAGGTGGCAAGGTTCACTCTATTACTACATGGAAGAAGTACACAAAGGAAAATTAAGCTACACGCAAGTTAGAATGATTCACAGAGAGATCGTGCATGCAGGGGATAAGGAGGACCTTCCCATTAAGTCATGAGGTTCAGAATAGATAGCCCCCCTTGCTTTCTAAACTCCTTCTCGGAGAGGAGTCTGAGTGCAGCTCGGTCCAATCTTAGTCTCAGACTTGGTCAACGGTTTATATCCTAGGATATTTTATATATATATATATATATATTTTATATATATATATATGTATCTAGTAGCACTGTAAGTCTCACTTTGCAATTAAATCATACACTTACAAACTACTTAAATGAATTCACACATGCATACACACAGACAGGAAGATACATCTATAGATATAAAAAGGTATACCTGGTAAAAATTCCCCTCGAGTTCAGTGAAATACTCACATCAGATGTCTTGGTATTTCTCAAGGGGCAAGGGTTGAGCCTCAAGCAGTGAAAGGTTTCAGCCCAGGCTCCACTGTCGGTCTTCAGCGATGGACCTCCGATTTTAGCAAACTTAAGAGTTTGCTAGCGCTGGGAGGCGTCCCACTCAGAGGGAGATGCTGGTTGCAGCCCGCTGTGGTCCAGGAGAGCTCAAAGGGCCTCACTGAGGACCGCTGTTTTGTAGGATCGTGAGATGAATTATTGGCGTTAGTCATCAGTAAATTTCCAGTCCAGGCCACAATCTGGGTCGATAATGACCATGGTACCGCACCACTTGGGCTACGATTCAGATAAGGTTTGTTCCGAGGCTATCAGGGGCTAACCGAGTGTTCCCATTCTCACTCCCTGCCTCAGCCATGTAGGATTTTCTGGTGCGGACAGTGCCACCTAATCAGCCAGCTCCTTACACCAAGGCCAAGGTCTGACGGGAGTTTCTGAAATCGTAAAGTGGTCCAGCAGAAAAGAGGAGCGGGGGATGCACCACCGCGCCTTCTTATGCTGGGAGATCATGAGAAAGCAGCCGCGTGCCTTTGGCTGAGCTGAGAGGAATTCTCAGGTTTAGCCATGAAAGTTTTTGCAGAATCGTATGGCAGAGTAGATCATATTGTACCTTACCGAGACAGTTTGGAGATGATTTTCTTTTCTCATTCTGTGCCCTTCTGTGGAATTGCTTGCCGTAATAACTAATTCATTATATTAATATTTCAAACTAATGCAGTAAAATTTTTGCTGCAGCCTTTTAAATTGAAGAACTAGGACTCATTTTATTTAATTTTTACCTAGAAACAGGAGTTTCTTGTTCTATACAGATCGTTTAGCATCTCTCCTAAACCCCATCAAGAACCAAGCAGAGACTATGCTCACCTCTACGCCTGGTTTTTCTTACTGTTTCCTTAAACTTTTACTTCCAGTCAACATTGTATTTTCTCCGAATTGTAGAATAGTGATCATAGAATTGCTCAGGTTGGAAAACAACTTTAAAAATCACCAAGTGCAACCATTAACCCAGCGCTGCCAAGTCCACCATTAAATCATCATCCCTAAGCACCACGTCCACAAGTCTGTTAAATACCTCCAGGGATGGGGACTCCACCACTTCCCTGGGCAGCCTCTTCCAATGCTTGACAACCCTTTCCGTGAAGAAATTTTTCCTAA
>NW_009259719.1:5140781-5141336 GCF_000687185.1 Egretta garzetta
CGGCGTCTGTTGGCCTGCGGTCCAGCTCTCACGACTGCTGGGGCGGCCGGTCTGGTTGCTCTCTGGGGGCGAGGGGCAGCCGCCAGTTTCCAGCTGGGCTTCTGAAGCTGCAGGGGAGCGCCTGTGGAGAGAGGAGGCTGCTGAGGCCCTCAGCTGCAGGGGGGACACGCACTCTCCTCCACAGCACAGCCAGAGCTGGCAAGCCTCACCGCCACGGGCTGAGCTGCTGGCACACCTTGGCCCAGGCAGACACCTGCGCCTCACGGCACCACTGAGCAGGGGGGTTCCTCCAGGCAGGGCCACTGGTCAGGAGCGGGAGCTGGTGCTTTCTAGGGCAAGCTCATCCCCCTGCTCTTCCTCTTCCTGATCTTGCTTTGCTTATGCCCGTCGCTGCTGGGGGCTGCTCTTGTCCAGGCAGGGCCCGTTGGGGCCAACACCGGCTCCAGTCAGAGTGGGCTCCCGAGAAGGCAGCCCAGGAGTTAAGAGGCTGGTAAAAGCACCTGACAGCAGCCGAAACCTCAGCAGAGTTTTTTGGCCAACCACTAACTCGCCACC
>NW_009259719.1:5143016-5147616 GCF_000687185.1 Egretta garzetta
GCGCCCCCCGCGGCTGCCGCAGGTGGGGTCAGGGGCCGAGTGGTTGGTTCATATGGCTGGCGCAGCACCGCAGGGCGCTGTGACCTCACAGTCCCGCTGTGACCTCACGGCCGGGCCGAGGCTGCATGGGGATGGCTTTTGGGGTGCTCGTGTAGAACAGCTGGAGCACAGCTGGGGGAGCTGCCCTCCCACAGAGGGGAGCACGTCCCACCGGGCAGCTCTGTCCAAGACCGGGCCGCTCTGTCCAAGGGCTGGGACACCATCCCACCCGGGGCCGAACCCACCGCTCTGCCCTGTTTTCCAGGCACTGTGACAGGGGAGGCGAGGAGCTCACAGTCCCGCAGAGCAACAGCAATGCACAGCCAAGGGATTTTAGGGCTAGCAGGAAGGGAAGCAGGCAGCTCAGCCACCTGAGACCAAAGCTGTCCCTTGTTGCAGCTGCCTTGGCGTGACGTGTCCGCCCTCGGCCTGTTCACGCACGAGGAGTTAGCACACAGTCAGCAACCCAAAAATCACAAGGGACTGGCCAGGGGTGGGAGAGAGAGGCCCTTGGCTTTTGCACGATTCTTCTGTTTGAGCGGGCTAAATAAATTGAAGGTGTACACCAGGATTTATTGCTTTTTGGAGAATTACGGATCTCCTCGGGTGCTGTTACCAGCAGCTCATGAAACTAAAGAGTGATTTTGAAGAACGTGTGTTTCAGCACATCTGTGTTCATGCCATTAGTGCAATTCCGCAGCCAGCACGGGGGATCAGCGTGGGGTCTGAGGACGCTCTCCCCACCCGCCACCCTGACCAGTCTTCTAGGAGCAACAAAACCTGCTCAAAATGAACGCCGCTTTTATTCCTCATCCTCTCCGTTTCCTGGGGTCCCTTCCCACCTCCATTCTTCGGGCCTCGCAGTAGGGCTGGAAGTGCCTCGTGGAGACAGAGCCGCAGGCAGGGAAAAGTGCACGTTCCCCGGGAAGCACAGGGAGCCCGAGGGACCATTCCCTGCTCCAGCTGCTCCTCCTTCTTGATACAGCCCCTTTCCTCAGCACTTTTGAGCCCGCAGAGGATGTCAATATTCAAATCCTCACCTTCTGTGGAGCTAGGGCAGCCAAAGCAGGTACCGCCATCATAGTTTTGCTAGGGGAAATGGCGAGGGGGGGGTGTAGAGATGGGAGGGGCAGAGAGGGGGAGAATGGCCTCCAAGAGGTAATGTAAAGCCACTTCTCACACCCATTTCTCCCGCACACAAGCAGTATTTTACTGCAAGAGAGCCCTCCTGCAGCTCCCTCTCCCGCGCATTAAAAGCCCAGCCTGGGCTCCAACGTAGTCCCTGCCCTCCTCTGCCACAAGGGCCAGAGGCAGAACCCACAAAGCTTTTTGAGCCAGGCCATGTATCAGTTAAGGTCTCCCCTGGAGATTTCCCGGGGGTACTCTTCCTGTACCTACGGGGGTACAGGCACATGGATCTCCTCTGCACACAAGTCAAGGTGAGCTGTCGGCAGGACTCCGAGTTTTATCTATCCAGTGTTTCCCCAGGGTATCATTCTCAGACTTTTGCTCCAGGATGTGCCCAGTGAGAATCCTCCCCTCACCAAGAAGAGGGCGCTCTCAAGCACTGGCTTCACGTTTTAGTCACATAGAGTGAAAATGCACAAGGATGTGTCAGGCTGCAGGGGGAGAGAGGGATGGTGAGGGGAAAGGCAAGCCGACGGTGTATCCACCCTAAAGCTTTTATGTGCACTAGGACCAAGTCCCAGGTCCTGATGCCTTGCAGGGCTCAGCAATACCACCAGCAGCTTTCTGGACGTTGGACACACAAACCTCAGTGAGTCCGGAGACCTTCTGTACCCCCATAGCCTTCCCAGCTCACTGACCTGGCCTGACCAGCAAGCAATCACAGGCAAGCAGGGCTAATCTTCTCTTTGAGAGACAACTACTCCAGGTGGCTTCCACTGCTGTCAGTGCCTTGGCACCAAAATGCAAGCAGACACCATCTTATGGGATCTTTAAAGAAAAGCCCAGCTTTGCAAAGCTTTTAGGGACAAAGCACAGCTCTCCCTCAACAATTCAGCCATATCCTAACACATTCCTCCCCTGAGATCACCTCAGGTCTCTGAATAATTATCAGGTGATTGAACCTGCAACATAGAGGGGATGAAGGTACTTTAAAGCTGTTTCCTAAAATCAAGGCTCTGCTAGCTCTGCTCTCTAGTACCTAGAGAGCCCAAAGCTTAGTTACTAGAAACTAGAATTTGAGAGGTCTGGTCCAGTCCATTCATCTTAAAATATGGGTGTTGGATCAGACACTACAACCTTTACAAGATACGCAAAGCCTGAACTCAAGTTCTCCCTCCCTCTTCTGCTGATACCACAAAACCGGTCATGCCAACACAGGATCTCCCGCCCAATATCCAAATTCAGTACTTCCACTCATTCCCAAACCTGGGAACTGTAGGGCGCCTGAGCTCTCTCAGGAGAAGAGTAAAGCATGCTTTGAGGACGCAGAGCACATAGTCATCTCCTGCTACACATTAAATGCTTGGTGGGGACAACAGCACCACTAACACAGCACATAAATCAATCTCCCGATTTAGAATACACAAATCCACTCCAGAAAAGTTTAATGTGGGTTCCCAGGGCATCATATTCTGAAAAAGACACAGTACAAGAACAAAAGGCAAGCAGAGTTCCCCAGTCTTTAGAACAACCCAAATGCTTCAAATACATCAAAGCTCCACCCACAACATGGCTGCACACCACAGCAGCTGCTGGAGGAAGCAGTACCAGCCCGAGGACCAGGAGGCTTTTCCACCTCCCAGAGGTGGCCTCGAGTAAGTAAGCAGCACCCAAACCAGACAGCCTGGCCTTGCAGAGCCCTCAGGAACTGCTGAGACTCCCTGAAAGGGAAAGAAAAAGGGAGAACTCCGCACCAGTGAGCTGCCCAGCATCCTTGCTGGGATGTGAACCTGGCAGGCTGATCCCACAGTGCTCAAGCTCTGCAAGAACACGAGTCCTGGGAGGAGCGGTGCCCCCCAGAAGACAGATCCCTACACCAGAACCACTTTGGCCACGCTGACTGTGTGGCAACACCTACTCCCGTGAGAAACCCTGGGGTCAGAGGGAAAAGCCTGTCAGGAGAGCAGGAAGGGATCCAAGACACAGCACAGAATTAGCTGGGAGCAGTAGCAAGCAATGGATCTCAAGCAAAGAGGTCAGCTCAGTATTGCCCCAGTCCCAGGGCTGCCTGTGGTACCTTCTGTTTCCCATTCAGTCTCTGGGTGAAGAATCTTAGGATAATTTAAGGCAGGGACCTCTGGTGGTCTCTAGATCACCCCCCAGGCCCTCCCCCCAGTTCAAAGCAGGGCTAACTTCAAAGTCAGATCAGGCTGTTCAGGGCCTTGTCCAGACACGTATCGAATTATCTCCAAGGATGGAGATCTCAGGACTCCGCTCCAGCACATCCAAAATAAGCAGTGCATTGGCCATGAGCATACTGCTGGTGTACCTGGGCCACAGAACAACTGCCTCTGAGGAAAGAGACCAGTGCTTTCCCTCTACCTACCCATCCTGTGTGACAGCACCATCTCATAATTTGATATCGCCCCCGAGCAAAAGCACCATTATCTGTGGCTGCTCCACTCCACTGTAAGCTCTGCAGGGTTGGCATGAAGCACTTCCTTCCCCTGGGGCTAAGCGCCAGAAGCAGCCACGCCTCCCAGACATGCAGCCCAACCTGACAGCAAAGCGCAGCCGGCTAGGTGAGCTGAGGGGTAGGCTGGAGGAGCTCTATTCAAACAATGGAAAACACAGCTTCCTATGGTGAACGAAACCGTGAGCTTGGGGGAGGACCTATGTTGAAGAGCAACCAGCTGATGTCAGACCTGCCAGGCTCAAAAATAAAAGAACATTAAGTTACCCAGATGCCCAGTAAACACTGCAGACATCACATTGCCATCGTGAAAAAGATAGCTTCTAGGTGGAGAGTAACATACTGAGACGTTTAAAGCCTGCTGGGAAGCAAGAAGACCTTTACTGACATCAACTCCATAGACTCCCCAACAAACACTAAATATGGGCAGTCACTCTGCAGCTCTAGATGCCCACTGAAAAACTGAGATAAATAGAGGAGCGGCAGGAAGGGAAGAGAGGTTTCCTTCTCCTTGCCACTTGCCTCCCTAGAAAGGAGGATAAGCACCTCTTGCTAGGTGCCAGCAAAGGGCACTCCCCTGTGGCATGTGCGTGACAGGTGAGCCTGCTGCCCCCACCCAGCCCTGACAGCATGCACACATGCAGGTCAAGGCACCCTCCAAACTCCTGGGATCAACAGATTTCCCACCGTGACCCCAGCAGGAGCACAAAGCACCTCAAGGGTCAAGCCACACTGGTCAGGTGCTTCCCAAGCTGACAGCAGCCGGGCCTGCGGCCTCTGGAGCACATCCCCTCCCATGGCAGCCCACATGTGTGGGGAGGAAGGTGGGCCTGAACCCCGTGGGCCAGGCGGGTGGAAGGGCAGGCTCTGGACATCCAAGACGGTGGCGGGGAGCCGGGCATCCCGCGGCCCGGCCCCAGGCAGGCAGGCAGAGAGCAGGCAGGGCAGGAGCTCAGCAGT
>NW_009259719.1:5148215-5162372 GCF_000687185.1 Egretta garzetta
TTACAGCGAGCGCGAGCCCCGCCGCCCAGAGCAGCAGGCAGCGCTGCCTGTGAAGGCGGTCGTTACCTCAGCAGGGCTGTCCGCGGAGCCCTCCTCATCCGAGTCCCGCTCTTCAGAGGCTTGAGACAAAATTTCTTCTCCCTAAGTTGAATGCAAAAGACCGGCACTGAGTGTGTGCGAAGCAGCCAAAGCGTGCTGGGATGGGAGGGAAGAAAGTGGCATTTCATTACCATCTTAAATGAACCAGTTTTGAGTAAAAAGCAGGTTTTGTTTCAACTGTCCTGCTTCTACAGTGAAAGATGAAGAAAACGGCCAGAATTGGCTTCTGTTAAAGCCACACACAAGGGAGTGCATGAAGAGGGGTTCAGGTGACCTTCACCTCTTCTCTTCTCTGCCTGCAGTTCTCGCCTCCGAGCAGAGGAAGGATCCCCCTTACCCGTTCATTACAAACAATACAAACTGACCGCGTCAGTGTGACAGCCTCGCTGCAAGGAAGCCCCCAGAGATGCAGGCCCCTAATCCTGAAATAAAACACTCCTTTCCACTGCACTAGACGTGACCATCACATTGAATTTGGCCTTTTAGCTCTACCCACACACAAGGGCAGAGTTACAGCTGTCTGAGCATTGTCCTTTCCCAGGTTTTAATTGCCCCTGGCAGGACAGTGATTCTCACCTGAAGATCCCGATTTTTAAGGATGCCCACCCAGAACGCCTCCTGGCAGTGGTTGAAGGCCAGCATTGCCTTCACTCGGTACACAAACTGCTCCAGTGACTTCTTCAACAAAGGCACATGGTTGGTCAGTCCAATGTCTTGGCGAATCTAAATACAAAACAGTATAAAACATGACTACGATTGACTCTTGCCTAAGCATTCTGGCCATTTAAAAAGCCATTGGTTATACAGGTGGGAGGGATGGGACATGATCCCCACAAAGCTTGCCCAGATTATGTAATTTCTCGGCCAAATTCTTTTACAGTTACAAAATAAAACTCAGATAAGCATTTTGTCTAAGGCAGCAACATGATCCCTTGCAACAATCCACACAGCCATATCCACTCTGGGAAAAAACAGAAGGGGCCTCAGCTTCTCTCATGAACCATAGAGAGGGGCGAGGCACTCCCCTACATAAATCAGATGAATTCTGCTGACCCTTGGGAAATTATTGTGAGAATCTGCTTTTCCTGTGGTCTGTCATCTCAGCAACAGACTGGTGTCACTTGCTCCGTTCTCTAAGAACAATGCACAGCTCTTCACACGCAGATCTCGCACTGCTGCCATCTTGCTCACGGCAGCCACAGCTTGCTTGCACAGGAATGTCTGGAAGCAGCACTGCTGCTGGTGGTGTGCACAACTGATAATGTTTGGGTCAGTCTGACTCGCATACAAGCTATTGCTGGTGAAATAGCAGAGTTATCTACGGAGGTCAGCAACGGGCAATCACACAGTTCCAGCCCAAAGCAAAAAGCAATACGACAAGTGGCCAGACTCCAAAACTACCTGCCTAGGAAGGGAGATAGCTGCTTGCTGATAGCCACAAGCTGCAAACTAATGCTGCAGGGAGTTTCATGTCAGGAAACTGCTGAATTCCCAAGCACAGAGAAGAAAGAATGAGAAAGGTGTTGAATAAGCCACTGCAGTGACAATCTTTTCCTGCTCAGTGTTTGATGCAATTCCTTTACACTAGCTATGTGGAAGGTGTGTGCACTATAGGCTCCAAAGCCAGCTTGTCCAGAACAAAGAAGCACTGGCTTTTGGAGAACTAGGACAGGAGGGAACAGATGGAGTTGCTATAAGCAAACATGAGCTGAGGAAGGGCAGCTATGCCAGGTATTGTGTGAGGTTTAGCTCTGGGTGAGCATCTCTTCTGGCTAGGCTGGGATCTGCAGTACAGAATAGTCGTTGCTAAACCAGAAAACCTGCCAAGAGCCATGAACAATTATTTTGTGCGTACATATTTTCCTCTTTCATGAGAACACTTTGAAAGTTTCTTGCATTAAGATGCTCTCATTAGCTATACTCTGAAATCAGACCAGCTTCATTTCTTGGAAGAGTTCAACATGCCTGGGAAGAGGGACACTGCTTTGCTTCGTGTTCTGCCAACAGGGAATGGGTAACCAAGCACCAACAGCAATCTGTTCTCTAGCCTGTGTAACACCCAGGACCTAGCAATCATCAGCACTAATCAGAACCAAATCAGGGAAAGCCTCACTAATGACACAATCAACAATCACAGTACTCCTTGGGCCTTGGAACCTGGCCAACTGCCTGCAGGCAGTTTGGAGACTCAACAAAGTACCATGGCATTTGCAAAAATCCATCCCCAGAAACTGTCCTTATGTCCAGCATTAGGTATGTGAACAGAAGAGAGGCTCGGTGTGAAAGAGTAAATGGCAAATACTTCAGAAATTATAGGTGAAGCTGATTGCTGTTGTCTGCTGTGTGATGCTCTTTAAAGACACTCGTATTGAGGGAGAGCATCAAACCTTACATAACACCGCATGGGACATAAGTGAGCATCTATTAGTTTTGTAGGAAAGTGACATCAAGACTAGTTTAAGAACTGTTGGTGTCAACTCTTCTTTGATGGAGCATTCATTGCGTACATTTCTTTGCCTAGATACAGCTGCTGCCTTCTCATTCTTGCAAAAATGATTTGGCACAGAGACCTAATCAGATTGCAACAGATACAAGAGCAGTGGTAAAACACAGGTGATCACTCATTGCGGTTATATGCTAACAGGAGCCATAAGACACAGCACTTAAAAATACTATTCAAATGCTAAGACAAACAAGGTACTGCAAGCTGCAATGATGTTATCCTGTTTACAAGGTGAATTGTGACATTAAAGCGGGCATGAGGATTTCACTTTCAAACAAGAGAAGGACTTAGCATCTCCAGGGTTGGTGCAGGCTTCCAACTCTCCCTTATGCTGATAACTGCAATGGCATGCTCTGATCTCCAGCCAGACTTTCATGCTCCTGATGCCAGCTCTGGACTAAATCAGTAGCAAATCTAGCTTGGGGAGCCATGCTAATAGCTGGCTTTCTCCCTTCAACTACTTTGGCAAGGCTCCCTCCTCAGAGAAATGTTCTTGAACCTCTTAGGAGTCTAACAGGAACAAAGCAGCGCACAAAGTTCTTTCTTCCTTCTCCCATGTGATTCTCTCTTGCGACAAGCACTGGCTCTCCACACTGTAAGCAGGGTGCTAATCCTCTCCTTCCTTCCTGCCTCAGGTCTCCTACAAGCAGTCTGCCGGTCTCTCTGTATGTTACCATCTTCCTCCTCTCCCTCTGCCCTCTCCCCTAGTATCAATGTAACAATGCCAAAAAGGCACCTGAAGAGGACTTTGAGTAAGGTTTTCCCCTTGCCCGCCTCCTGCTGATTCTTCTGCCTCACAAGGCTGTTGATCTTTTCCAAAGCTTCTCTCCCATATTATCAATCTGGCATCTATACTTTATGCAGGGTCTCTAAGGTCTTAGCTCATGTCCTCAGAAACACCCTCTTACAACCAACCAAAGATGCCAAGAACCTCTATCCTAAAAAAGTGGGCTAACCTGATCTGACATCCAAGCCAGCCACTTCCAGATCAAATACTTGAACTTTTGGGCCATTAACCAAGGCTGTTTCTCCTCCTCTCAGATTTTTTGCTTATACAGACACTGCTGGAAGCCTGCAAGTAGAACCTGCCTATGCCCTGGAAAAGCAGTGGAGGGGAAATAAAATGTTCTTAGGACAGGAGTTTGTGCTGCAATTAGAACTTATCTTACCTTGGAATGGCCACACATGTGATGAAGTTGCCTGGTACTCAGCTGCAAGGTTTTCAGCAAACTCTGCACGTCATCCTGCAGTAAATAAGTAGACCAGCAAATCATTTGCAAAGGATTTTTCCAGAAGGGAAACAAGAATAATGAAACAGTATTAGTCCTAGCAACCCTTTCAATGGATTATGGGACAGAGATATGATGCACATATGCAGGAAACGTCAGATGGACAGGATTAAGCCATAGGAGACCTGCACTGTGCATCTAAGTCAAGTATCCAGTAGTAAAAGTATGACCACATGCCATAAGGCTAAGCATTTCAAACTGAAACTGATTTTGAATCAGAGTTTGGAATGAATGCATATCAGTGAAAGTGGGGCAATTAAAATCAAGACCACCTTGTCACATCTTGCCTTGAGCACAGCTTTCTGAAAAAGGGCAACCGGAGGAAAAGTATAAAACATACTGCTAGGTCGTGGTATTTGAAATGCATCCAACACAAACTCTGGATATCAGTCCTCTCTGTTGAGCAGATTACGCGGCACTTTCTATTATCCAGTGGCAATGCTAGATATCTGTTTGATAACCTCATTCCTCCAAACATCCACAAGAACAGATCTTACATTTGCAATAGAAAGGAGTTATCTATTAGAGACAAGTTGTGAAGACTAAGCCAAAGAGTGAGTCTCACTGGCAAAGCAGGGGGCACAAGTGAACTGTTCTTGCTTGTCTTACAGTGCAGAAAGGTTGGCCTGTCCATCTGCAGTCACGCATGTTGTCCTGCTCAAAGCTCCAAGAATTATTGCAAAGACACCAGTGTCACTGTCTGCCTGGACTGCGAGCCCTCACCAACCTAACTGCCCATGAGAGCTTCCTACTCTGTGAGTGACACCTTTGTGGTAATAACTTTTGAAGGAGACAGAGATTGAAAGGGCTTCCTTTGCTAACAGCGAAGCTGTCCAACCAGAAGTGATGGCAAATTGGGAAACTGTGATCTGTTTGCTGAGAGAGCGCTGGACGGGCAAGTAAACGGGGCAGAGCACAGCTGGAGACATTAGATACGTTTGTTGTGAAGTGTCACAAGCATCATGCTGACACGCAAGCAGAGGCAGGAATCTCCTAGCGAGCTCAGTCATGCTTCCCAGCTGGTTCCAGACAGTTCTGTCTCCAAAAGGCTTACTCTGTGCTTTTTAAAGCTGTAGTCCAGGAGAGGCATGGCAAGCTTCAGAAATGCTTCTACAAAGAGACGACCGTACTATAAAAGAATGAGAAATATATCAGAAGGCAAATTTAAATTCCTTTTCAAAGAATCACCACAAAGTCAGATAAGATAATGATACATTCTTCTGAGCTGCCCCAGAGACTGTTCTCACTTAGTAAAAGACTATATTCATGCGAGGGCTATATTGGAATGTGCAGGATCAGTAAAGGGTCCCACTTCAATCACTGCAAAGAGAGGCTAGAAGGACAAGGTCTCGTCACTGTATACACCCCTGGTTTTATTCACTGGCAAACTGGGAATAAAACTGAACTAAACACAAAATATTAGAATCACTGTACATATATATGCATGCTAGCCAGAAAAGGGAGAGTTGCAGGGGGACCCACAATCTTTCTGGGCACCAAGGGAGACCTGTCTGCTGTGACATCTCCTCTCATTTGCAGCACCATGGGGAAAGGAGAGAAGGAAAAGAGTCTAACGTCAGTAGAGCCAGTTGCAGTAAGTTTGTTGTGGTCGAGCCATACGATGAGGATTAGTGGGAGACAGTTAGAGGTATAAGAAACAGTATCTGCTTCTTCCAGAGAATTCAGTAACCACTCTGCTCCACTAGAGGCAACGATTCAAGAAAGCTGGTACTTAAACTGCTCTCTTCAGTTGTTTTGAATTCTTGCTTACCTTCAGGCAGATGCTGAGTACAGGCCTGCTGTCAAATACCTGCTTGGGCAAGAGGGAAAAGAGAGAGCCAGATCAGTCTGGGACCCAAGAGACCCAAGTCCAGCTGATGGGCAAGTAACCACATAATGGATGAAGCAAAATTGAGATGTGCAAAATAATGTACTTTGAAGGAAATAATGAAGCTAACAGTGCCAGCTGGCAAGACACCAGGTGTCACTACACAGGTCACACACAGCTGTGGTCCAAGAGCAAACAAAGAAATGGAACAGATGGTCTCAGCTCTCTTGAAGGCTTTCTTCTGGTATACATTTGTGTATATCTTTTTGCCAGTGACCAGTTTGTCACTAATGAATAAACATTTTAACTGCCATAGCACACAGATGTGAGTGAGAGCCGTGAAGGTACCCTGGTGCTGCTATGGATTGCAACACAGAACCAGGTCCAGCTCTACCCTTCATGTTCTCAAAAGGCATCTGGAGCACAGGTAGGGCTCCAGTGGATGCTACTGTGTAGAGGAATCCAGCTCAATCCACCAGAGCTCATAAACTGAACTTGAAAAAGCTGGACTTGCCAATCATCACTTTGGATATGATAAAAGCAAAGAGTAATGATCAACCTAAGCAAGCAGAAAGGTGCAGCTGTACCTATTGCCTTCTGCCCAAAACATCATCACACACAGTGACACTGAATGTACCAACTCCAGAACTGATGGAGGGGAATACTTCATCCAGTGGGGCTGGCCTCTAGAGTTCATCACCACAGGACGACATGAATCATCAGCAGGATTCAAAGGAAGATTGTATGGTACCAGAAGAGCAAGTGAGGCTGAGGGCTATCAGATAAGCACTGAATGCAGGCTACAGACAGGAATCCAAGCCTCCTGTTCAGAGCCTGCCTTCAGCTGAGTACACCAGGAGAACGTTTCCTTCTGTCAGATGTCATTCCAGATCTACCTGAAGGGTTTCTCCCATCTGCCCCCCCTTCCACAGCTGGCAGTGGACTCTGTCAGACACAAAACGCTGTAGTAGGGAATTGGGGTGTTTGTTCTGTCCTTTTTCTGCAATTTCTTACATCATCCTGTCTTTGTGCAGACTGTATTTGTGTGAGAACTATGGTAGTAAGATGTGCAGGCTCTAAGAATTAAGTAGTACTGAAGTGAAAGCTAAATGGAAGCCCTTGCACACAGGTTATGTCTGGCTTTATTTACCACTTGACCACTAGTCAGCCACACTTCACATTTTTCCCTTGTCGTCATGAACCTGGGTACACTGGGCTTTGCTGGGAACCTGAGGGGAAAGCCAGAAAAACAACCAGAACCTCACCTTGACCAAGTTAATGAGGATATGGAAATTCCGCACAGCAATGTTCCACCGCAGCAGCTTCTCCAGCTGCACCTGCATGGGGGATGCAAGGGGACAATAACCCAAGGTGGTGTATTTCCTCTCACCTTGCTGGATGCTCTCTCAGCATTTGCTGTACCCAAAGCATTGTTGTTGTTGTTGAGAACAGAGGAACAAAGCTTCACCACAGGCAGATTTGTCACAGCAAACCCACCTAATGGCAATTCCAGTCTGATCAGTGCCCACATGACTTAAAATGCTGAGAGTTAACACACTTCCTTGCTCTCAGAGCAGCTCTTGGTTGCAAAATAATTTTGTGCTCCCACCCAGGCATACAGACCAACTGCACAGCTTAGTATTTTGCTGATGACTACCTGTTTTCTCATCCAGCTTCTGCTGGATGTACTGGATTTTTGACGTGGTACAAGCCAGAAAAAAAAAATTATGCTACTTATATGTTACCCTGTACGTCAGTTTTGGCTGATGAATGAAACTGCCTGACTGCACTTCCTAGAAAAAGTTCAGAAGTAGATTCCTTTCCAATGTATACACCTTTATTGTACTGTACAGTTTAACTTATGTCTTTTTCCCCCCTCAAACTCCAGTGCATTTTATTTTCCTACCTCACTTGAGTCTAATGGTTTCCCAGCTGGGATGCTCTTCACTGAACTCTCTAGCTGAGCCATCATTACTCTGAAGAAAACTGGGAAAGTCTGTCTGTGGAGAAAGTGAGAGCAAAACTAAAAGCCAGGTCTGAACATCTAGATAGGCTTCCTGTCCCCAGAACAATGTGGAAAACTTGGAGGTTACCCAGCTGAGCATCCGTCTCAATAGGAAATCACAGGAGATTGGCCCTAGGACTTATAAGCATATGTAGCCCAGCCCCATCACCCAGACAGAAGGAGAATCCTGGGAAGTCACTATCAGTTCCCCAGTTTGAACCACACATAGACACCACCCACTGCCTTTTAGTTCAGGGGGTGCGTGGTGAAAGGTTTGCAGCTCTCAGCATAAGATGATTTTGGTAGTTCCAAAGTGCAGGAACTTTGGCCATCCCTGCATAAACCGTGCTTCCAAATTCCTATGCTGGGAGCAGAAACACCCTGAGTATGGTTTTGCACACTGCATAACAGCCTGGGATTACTTGCCTACAGCCACCCCAGGCCTCTGAGGCTGACTTTTGGAGTGCTGTATACAACCACAGTAGCACAGAAAGAGGCAACATACTGGACAACAGACAGCAGTTCATTCTCCAGTTAAAATGGCTCACAAATAATAAACTCAACATTGTGTTAAAGGACAAGGACATTCCACCTTGACATAAAGCTAACCACGCACTGACCTGTTGCATACTGCCAAAAGAATGTTTACAAATGCCCAGAGTGAGCCACAGCAGTATTAACATGCTACCATAATAGACCTCAAAATAAGAAAATTAAATATTAAAAAGCAGAAATTGCTACTGTGCATCTCATGAAATTCAAAATTTCTACTGATATAGTTACCTGCTTAGTGTGGGATACGTAGAAGAACATCCATCTTTGGCAGAGTTGATCAGTTCAGGAACACCAACACTGGAGATTTCCTCTATAGCTTTCAGGATGTTATCTGCATGCTCCAGGTAGACACTAAATCCAAAACCGCCTTAGTTCATCAGTAAATAGTATCCTGTGAATCTGTGATTGTATTTCACCTAATACTCAGTCCTGCTCTCCTTGACTTTAGTGACAGCTGATTTGCTTTCAGTTTAGTGAAAATAAAACCAGACACTTTGGTCCAGATCCACACTTATATGTGTATGTATGCATGCATGCATGTATAGATGTGTTGGGGTATACTGACAACCTATAGTCTAGCAAGCACGAGGTCCAAACACACTTCTATGGCCAATGGCAAACAGAATTCTCCCTGTCACTCGTTGCCGTTCAATGCTGTAGAAACAGTGCTTTAGGCCAAACTGTGTAAGTATGAGGTTTATGAGTGAGAGGGGTCATTCCTCTGCAGCAACAGTAATTATTAGAAAGAGAGTGCCTCAGGATGCTTGAGACAATGGCTTGAGCCTTACCAGAGCAGAGTATGCAGCGCACTGTTGAACTGGCTGCCCTTCTCTCGGTCTCCACTGGGCTTCACCCATGGCTGGCAGAGGAACTGCTTTGCTAGTGAAGCTGTAAAAGATAAGGGATAACTCACTGAAGGAAGAATCCAAGACAATTTCCTTCTCCCATATAAAGGCAGTGTGGCCAAATGGCTTTCTGAAAGATCACAATATCGCTACCCCTCAATATGCCTGAACCTCAGTAAGTCAGAATGCATTTCCCCTAAAAAGCAGTAAGGCCACAAGGACATATATGATGATAACAAAATACAGGCACATCCAGTGTGTTCCTGGTCTGAAATTCCTGTTCACATTAGAACCGTGATCCACCTTTGGCCATTTCTCCCTGACAAATTTATGTTAAGCCTTATTTGTTTGGTAGCTCCTGCAGCGTGCCAACTGTTTGTTTTTAATTAGGCAATATGCAACCCTTAGGGCAGCCATTTCTAGAAATGGAATTCCAACAACAAATGACTTGACTTTTTGGCCGCAGTACTATAATAATAAATGTGAACAGGGAAGTTTAAAGTTTACAGATTTCTTAAATCAAAGCTGCTAAGAAACCTGCTTGTCTCTTGCAGGAATGTTTAAAACCAGGAAATCTTTAGTTAAAATTGGTTATTCCTTGCCACACTTAGCGTGCAGTTCTCCCAATGTGGGACTGTTTAAGATAGTAAGTAAAATAGTCTAAAAGTAAGGAATTTACAATTCTGAGTGGCTATGGGGGTCTGAGAAGGACAAATTCTAGAGGTGTCTTGGTATGACAAAGTATGGCTGAGAGAGGTGATTGTCTGGAGTCTTTATTTCAGTGTGTGACAAAATGGAGACCAACTAGTTCTCTTGTATGTTCCCTGCAAGCACATCTATGCCTTATCTGCTTGAATGCGGTTCCTCTTACAGAATGGGTCCTAATCCATGAGAAGAGCTCTCTTAATTGAAAGCATTTGTTGCATGGGGTTAAGATCATTAGGTTTTCCTCTCTCTGTCCTGAAGTAACAGCTGTATTTGCAGTTCATTTCCATAATTTTTGGAAATGAGCTGTCACAGACATTTGTACTTACATTAGGAAGCCACATGATCACCTCCATAATCAGTGATTAAGATGGTACCAAAATTGAACAGCAGGCTTATTCTTAGGCCTCTGAAAAGCTGTGAGGCTCTGATTTTTAAAAACACCATCTAAGAGAGCTGCATGTGACTGAGGCACAGCAAAACAAATACCAAGGAGGTTCCATTATATTTACTGCTATTCCTTTTATTAACAGCTAGGACTGTTCACCCAATGAGATTACTAGGATATCAAAGGGAAATCTCTCCCTCAAAAGATACACTCCAGAGACAGAACCCAAGATTTACAGGCAAAGGACGGCACAAGAACTAATCTGAGATTAGAGGTTCTTCACACATTACCCATTTTCTCTTTCTTCCAGCCAGCCATTGGTTTCTCAGCGATGGCAATCAGGAGCTGAGTGAGGATGAAAGCACACTGGAAGCTGGGAACACTCTGCTGGAAATTCAGTAGGTAGTGAAAACTCTCACTGGGAATGACAAGAAAGGGAAAAAGTAAAACCAGTGTAGATTGGGTAATCCCCCAGAAGCACATAAATAAAAAAGAGGTATTAGATCATCTCAGATCCAAGGTCTCCCTAGCCCAGTACTTTTTCTCTGGCAGTGCCCTTCTGAAGAAGGGATAGTCAACCATCAGTAAATAAAAATTCAGACACTGAGAAACTCCTCTCAAGCCCCAGTCACCTTAAGTCTAGCAACATCTTTATATACCGCTTTGGCCTAGTGTTCATGTAGGCATTTTAACTATCCAGAACATACTCATTCCTTTTGTGAATCCTACTAATCTCTTCATCTCAAATGAATGAGATCCTAACGCATATTTTATAATCCAGTAGCTCCTTTTCATTAGGTTTGACTGCGCTGCCATTCAATTAAACACAAAGCACTGTTTGAAGCTAGTGGGGTCGCTATGAGAGCTCCCAAACACACATTTACCCATAATGCCCAGACAAAAGAAGAAAAACTGCTTGAAATTCATCTGTTTCAGAGCTTGGGAAATACTGATTCTACCTTATCAGCTCCTCAAGAGGAAGAAACTCTGTCTCTCCTGGCTTTAGCCTGTCTGCAAGCATCTGGAGAGCTGACCTTAGCAAGTCAGTATTTTCATGCTGAGAAAAACCATTCCTGAGGAGAAAAAAAAAATCCAGTTCATCGTCAGACTAGACGGAAGAGGGGTATCACATGCAAAAGCAAATCTGGGCATATTTTTGCAAAATGAAAAATAAAGAAGCTGGATATGCAAGAGCCCTCCAATATGAAAGTTATAAGGGGACACACAAAACTGAAAGGGAATGGAAAATCTTGTGCACACACAATATTAACTTTTCAGTTAGCTTGCAGACCTGGCTTGGTGGGGACAGGTCATTTCACCTAAGTGGAGGCCCATATATACTGAAATAATGCTATGCAGACCTGAAAAAAAGAGGCTGTGTAATGACACTTGCTGTGCCAGTGCAGTGATAGTGGCTGGTCACCTCCTGAACAACAGGTAGGAGCCCAACAGTTTTCCTCCCTGCTGAGATCTTCATTAATTCTTTGAACTACTGGTGTCTGTGAAATCATTCAGTGAGGATATGCATTCTGGAAATGCTTGATTCTGTGAAATGCATCCACATTCTAGATCTATAGACTGAACACATGTATTTGATAATGGTAATGCTCAAGCTCACCTTTAACACACAAGTTAATTAACAATCAGTAATGTAAGAGAGCTTGACTAAATGTATGTAAAAGGAGATGTAGTTTGGTTGTTGGGCTGGGCAGCTCACCCCAATATATATTTGCCTGACCCACAGCAAAACAGAATTATGTTACTCTCTATCCAAACTGAACAGCAAAACTGATCTTGAGCTGCCTGCTGTTACAAAGTGGACGAGGTTCTTTGGTTTACAAGATAGGTAGGCACAGGAACAACCAACATTCATACTGGCTAATGAGAAAATGACAAATCCGGGAATAGGCAGGAGTGGATCAGGGTCCCTGAGGCTCCAGTAGTGGCCAGCGGGAGAGGCAGACCTCAGACCTCATATACTTTTTACACAGTTTTTGAAGTACAACAAAGGTAAAACACTTTCCGCACACAGATCTAAATTAGGGCTCACAAAAAACTTCGATGATGCTATCCTGGATTATATTAGCAGATGCAGAGGTCAAACCCAGGCTGCACAAGCACTGTTGAGTTTGACATTTATGAATCCAGTTTGAATGTATCAGCAGCACGGGCTTTTTGTCAATGAAGTACACATTCATCCTTTCCCATTGGTAAAATAAATTCTTTTGTTGCTCAGGATTCAGGCAGTGACAATTTAGCAAAGGATGAGGGACCAGAACACCACTTATGCTGGTCTTGATCCAAAAGCACATTGAATTCTATACAGTTCAGTGCTTCATCACCTACAGTTTTAGTTCAGCTCAGGATCAGGCAATGAAGTTTGACATAACCATAAAGTGCTTAAAAAAGTCTCCAACCACTGCAGTGTGTTGCTCTGCATGGCTGACAGGCCATTTGCTGGGTACAAACACTTTAAAGAAAAGGAACAAGAAGAGGAAGCAATAAGTGGACTTTGCTCGTTTAGGTGACTACGTACATTTTTGTTTAAACTCACCAAGCAAATAGGGAGCGAAAAGTTAGTAACAGCTGCTGGTAACAAGAGGACATCAGCTGGTGCTCCTGGATATTCACACCTGGTTCATCTCCCATGCCCTGATTTTGTATAACTGCCTTTAATAAAGAACAAATAATTCATTAAACACTATTCCAAGGAAAGATAATGGCACAAGAACCCACTTTCTTAAATTCCATATTAAAAAAACCTAAAAAAACCAAAACAAGTGTCTTTTTCCCACAAACAAAAATAAAAATATCTTTAGAAGTGACAAAACTTGACATTTTTGAGTCAAAATTGGTGCCTACTGACCTGGAAGTAGTTGTGCATGTTCTCCATGTGATTACACAGTGGCTTTAGTAGCTTGACTACACACGCAGCAACTTCCTTGGGGGATCTCTGACACAGGTGGGAAAAGCCAATATCCTTGTAGCCTCTTTCCTGCAGCAAACCCAAAAGATTAAAGTCACTTTACCAGCCTTACTTGAGAAAAACTTTGCATCAAGCACTACCTCAGACTGCTTCTGAGCAGTGCGATTCCTGATGTCATGCACTCTGTCAGCAAGGGTCACAGAGTAAGAAAGCTGGCTTCTGCTGAACAACCAGCACCAACTCAGGCAAGGGGATAACATTCGATGAAAAGAATAAAACTGATGTTACATGTAGCTCTCCTATAGAATCACAGAATCATTTAGGTTGGAAAAGACTTTTAAGATCACAGAGTCCAAGGTTTTACTCAAACTCTAAGAGAAGGCAGTCTCTGCACGTGGGAATTAAGATAGGTAGAAAGACAAGGAGAAAGAGCACTGAATATGGGGGAGTCCATCAGGTTGTAGTTAATTTCTCATAGTTTAATGCAGTGGGCCACACATGTTTACTTTCCTCCTGAAGGCATCAGCCAGGAATGCAAGGAGTCACTGCACTCAGGGTATTCTTCTAGAGACTGCAGAAGAAGCAGTGTGTGGGTGTGGGAGCTATCTGGCCTGCCTAAGCTGAGCTGCTTCTTGAACAGCAGAGCCAGTCTCCTCAGGGATGGCTAGGAAAAGGGTCACTTGAGTTTTGAGGCTACAAGGTTTTCCCTCAGTTATATACCCTTTCCTGACACATGCAGAGAACCAGAAGTCTCTTTTGACAGAGCAAGTGCTGCTCTGACACACAATTGGGCGTCAGACTTCCATTTCACTGTCAGGTGAAAATAAGTCTGAAAAAACATTTCTCTTGGGAAAGGCCTGGAGGCCACCGATGTGCTCTGCCTTGGCCCAGGTCTAGACCCATTGGCTGCTGCGGTACTTGCCTTTG
This sequence comes from Egretta garzetta, assembly GCF_000687185.1. Classification (NCBI taxonomy): domain Eukaryota; kingdom Metazoa; phylum Chordata; class Aves; order Pelecaniformes; family Ardeidae; genus Egretta; species Egretta garzetta. The sequence goes on from NW_009259719.1 coordinate 5,162,286, forward strand.
GAAAGGGCACTCTCCTTGTGGAGCCTGGGGTCAGCACATGTTCCAGCTTCCAGCACAGGTCGTCCAGAAGGAAGCAAAGTTCAGCAG